>NC_087211.1:23168297-23193297 GCF_015104395.2 Macrobrachium nipponense | reverse complement strand
TTACATACCAAAAATTCATATCTCTGTGAAAAATTAGAAAATGTTAACATAGTATCAAACAATGGATTAGTTTGCTCAGAGGTTAACTCTTTACTTACCAAAAAGCCTGTTAACTTATTGGATTTCTTGGCCTATACCTTACTTAGGTTACCAATAAAAATTATTCTTGAATTTATTTGTCATTGTCGTAAAAATGGTCGATCACATCTCATAAGAAATTTCTATGAACGAGGATGGGATGGTCATAGGTAATCCGTTGTCCCTTACTGTAGTCAAATACATTTATGTATTTTTTTTTTTTTTTTTTTTTTTTATTAAGACGAGGCTGAGTCTTTCCATTGGGTCCTTCTCAAACGGTTTGGTAAAGGCAGGGAAAGATGTCCTCGGAATTCTCTTCGGGAATTTTGACCGGGAGAGTTTTCCTGGCACCACCCAATCCTTGGTCTCTTACATAAAATTTCTTTCATAAATGTTGTGATCGTTAGACTACTCAACAAAGTAAAATGTTTCATTTATAACTCTAAGAGCGTACTTAGACTATGGGTTTACTGGAGAAGATAAAATGACTAACATGTGTTGTCCTAAATCATTTTAGGAATTTATATAAATACAGCTCAGGAAGCCATCTAGAACGTCCATCCAGAGAAAAGAGTTAATAAAAAACGCTCATTTTTAAAAAAAAGTTTTTTCAAGTTCTTCATTTAAGAAATATAATACAAGGATAGCGTTTAAATATTGTATAGTAGCATGCTAGAAAACATTCTAAGAAAAAGAAGCCTACAAACAGTATTAATATAACAGACAACATCCCATTTTAAAAAGATCATTTCTTTTTCTTGATAGAATAAATAGAATACAGAATTTAGTCTAAAGACCAAGTGCTGGGAGCTATGAGGTCATTCGGCACTGAAACGAAATTCACAGTAAAAATGTTTGAAAGGTGTAAATAGAGGAAAACCTCGCAGGATAAAAAAAAAAGAAAAAAAAGAAATTAAGAGAGGGTGGAAAGTAAGATAGAAGAAACAGAATAATGAACGGAGGTGCAGTAAAAGGAATGAAAGGGATTGCAGCTAGGGGACGAAGAGATGCTGCAAAGAACCTTAAGTAATGCCTGCAGTGCACAGCATGAGGTGCACTGACGGCATTGCTACCCTACGGGGTCTTTTATTTGATGGAATAGACATGAAAATCGAACAGCATACAAATGCAGTCTCCGAAGTTCTTAGAAATCACGTCTTGTCTAAACACCGACAAAACTTTGCCCTTAGAATTGAACTGCAAAGATCAATGCAATTGTAGGCGTTAATGCCTTCACACAGAGAGGCGTCCTTGAAACGATGTTCATTATCTGTACAGAACAACGAAGTTTGACTTAAGCCCTGGTCTTCTTGATGATGTTCGTCTCCTCAAGCCTATTTATCTGAGGCTATTTCACGTCCCGTAGAAGGCATCCCTGGTCTGGTATCAATTTCATGTATCTCAGTATCTCTTTAACTGCGAGTCTGACACAGTCAGCAAGACCAGAATACCAGTTCCAATCAAGTCTTCATTTTTCTTTTCATGGCTTAACACACATTCTGTAACATTGCCTGCTAACTCTCGTATTTTTAAAACACACACACACACATATATATATATCTATCTATGCTATATATATATATAGATAGATATATATGTGTGTGTGCGTGTGTGTGTGTAATGTATATACTATATACTTACATACATACAAATATGTATATATATATCCATATAACACACACACACAACACATATACACGTATATATATATATATATATATATATATATATATAATAATATATATATATATAATAATATATATATATATATATATATATATATATAAACATATTTGTATGTATGTATACATATATATATGCATGCATATACATTTATATACATACGTATATATATATATATATATATATATATATATTAATATAATATATATATAAGTATCTATGTAAGTATATATGCATTAAATATCTCTCTGCCTCTCTCTGTTCCGGAGTTAACGTCACTGACGAAAACTATCTTTGTAATCGATCGGTGTACTATGGGGCAGAGAAGGCCAATTTACTCTGGTCCCGATTAATGCACAGCGCTGGACCCTAATCGTTCACCTACCTTTTAGTCCTTCGTTTCATTATGGAATTTCTTTCCCCTACAGTCCTACTGTCTTCGATGTTATCGTTATTAATCTTTCGTTAGATTCATTCTATCTATCTAATGATGTATCGATCTATCTATTTATCTATCTATAGGGTAAGGACGACACAGGAACGTTAGATAAAACCTCACTGCGCCATGTGCGGTATTTTTGTGTCTGGTAGTTGGTCTATTGTTGTGGTGTACCGCCAAGGTGAAAGGCAGCAATTAGCAATCCCATCTCAAAATAAAAATAGACAAATATCACCTTAAATGACACCTGCAAGTCTGCCTAACATTCGATTTCGAAAATAAAGTAGCCACCAGACACCATACATTCTCAGTTTTTAAACATCTTCATTCAATTCCGAAATGTACTTTTGCTCTGTATAAACCATCGCTTGTAAATTCTTTTCTCTTCAGCTACTGGAACCAGATCGGTCTAGTGCACTGTCCAGAGAGGAAGCCGGGCGCGGCTTGCCCTTCTGTTCCTCTAAGGAGGTCACCCTCCCTGTTATTTTGACAGGTACAGAGAATGTAGGTGAGAGGCGTGACGGAAGAAATTAAATTTTATTGCCATACCGGTTCGGGAATCCAGTACTGTCCAGTTTAACGAGGTCTAAGCATAGAGTCCGCCCCAGAAAATCTGCTTCCTCCAATAAAATACTTGGTAGATAACCAAATGTGGTTTATCCAAACAGAGTAAGATTCTTCTTGTTCATTGCAGAGTTGCATCTTTGTTAGAAAGAAGGAAAAATATGACTGAAGCACCAATAGGTCATTCAACACTGAAATGGAAATTGACAGTAAAAGGTTTGAAAGGAGTAACAGGAGGAAAACCTCGCAGTTGCCCTATGAAGCAAGTGTGAGAGGTGGGTGGAAAGTAAGATGAAGAAAAAGCATATGAAGGAGGTACAGTAAAAGGAACGAAAGTGGTTGCAGCTAGTGACCGAGGGCACGTTGCAAAGAACCTTAAGTAATGCCTACGGTGTACCGCGTTAGGTCCACTGACGGCACTAACCTCCTACGGGGCTTGCAACCATCAGGCTCCCGATGATTTCTTATGATGAAAAAAGGAATAGATATGTTACCACAAGTACCAATAAATAATCCTTGAACACAGATTACAGTTTCCTATCTGTCTGTCTGTCGGTCTCTCTTTGATGTGTGTAACTACTTATCGCTATCTCTTCCTATCTCTTCCACTGAAAATAACCGGCCGCTATCGTCGTTGCATCCTGTTCACTCCACACAAAGACAACTCAGCTACGCAAGGGACCTAAAGATTGCATGAGCATTTCTTTCAACACTAAAGAATTGCCGACAGATTACCCACCCCAATTCCTTCTCAGTGTTACGAACGAGTTCCTCCTCTCTCCGCTAATTCAGGAGCAGGAAAAATATCGCGTATACGCTTTCCAGTTAGGCCGCAGGAGAGGAGAGACAGATCTTCTTGAAATAAACAGAGGGATGTGATGATGATGTTTGTGTGTATACATACATACATACATGCATAAATACATATTTATTACGCACACACATATATACATCATAAAGTACTACTTTTCCCTAACGGGTTGTGGCTCCCGAAAAAGAACCCAGACAGCTGTCTGTGACGTATTCGTAATTTAACTCCTAAATCGTGGATAAACACCACTGCGTTAATTAAGACCTCTGCAGAATCAGCTGCTTCCTTCACCTGCACAGAAGGTCATCAGTAGTGTGTCGAACCCTCCTACTTACACGACTCGATTCAACCTTTCCCGCTTCCTTGACATTAAGTCGCTCCTTCACAGTACTCTGTCACACATCATCTTTCCAGCTATTTCTAGGGACGCTGAAAAGACCTTTAAAGTAATGCCTAAAGTGCACAGATTGAGGTGCACTGACAGCACTAACCGGTCTCTTCTACGGAGATCCTCCTTATAAAGCCTGCCTCATCTTTTTGGTTCGCATTACCTCATTAATCTATTCTTACTATTATTTACAATTATATTGCTCCCTTCGCAAACACCTTCAAATTCTCTCTCTCTCTCTCTCTCTCTCTCTCTCTCTCTCTCTCTATATATATATATATATATATATATATATATATATATATATATAATACATATATATATGTACGTATATATATGTATGGTATGTGTATATATATACATATATATAATATATATATATATATATATATATATTATACATAATATATATATATATATATACTATATATATATATATATATATATAGAGAGAGAGAGAGAGAGGAGAAGAGAGCGAGAGAGAGAGAGAGAGAGAGAGAGAGTTTTTTAATCAATCCCTATGAGGATCCACATCTGCCTGTCGAAGATGTAGGAGGCTTTGGGAGTCATCTTTAAAAGGTGCAAATACTCAAAATACACAAGAAAGACGGAAAGGTCTCCGGGGCAAATGAATCCTTTCGTGGAAGGGAGTTAGTCATCAAATCTAAAAGGTCACAGTATGATACTCTTCGTCTGGCTCTTAGTGCTTATTCCATAATCACGATTTGTTGTTTGACATATCGAAAAACGGGGAATCTCTCTCTCTCTTTATATATATATATATATATATATGTATATATATATAATATTAATATATATATATATATATATCTATATATATATATATATATATATATATATATATATATATATATATATATATATATATATGTGTGTGTGTGTGTGTTTGTGTATAAAACATCTCTCTTCATTTGTACGCATTTTGCACTTAGAGTCACGACTCCTATAATATTGCATTGCTGATTGTCCGTAAGTAATTTTGGGATAATGTTGCTATAGTAGATTCACATCAACTGTGCATTTGATGTCTAGGCCAATCCTCTACGACGCTCCTGATTGCCTGTTGATAAATCAATCACAGGGCTGGAAACTCTCAGTCTCTCGAGAGAGTTCACATAGGCAGGATGTGCGTTCCACCTCTCCTGAGGGGTACTTGAAATACGTATCCCTCGGGAGAGGTGGATTATAGACCCTACCCATGTGAACTCCCTCGAGAGACTGAGAGTTTCCAGCCCTGTGATTGGATTATCAACAGCCAATCAGGAGCGTCGTTAGGGACTGGCCTAGGCATCAAATGCACGGTTGATGTGAATCTACTATAGCTTCATCCCCAGCAAGTCAGCAAAAGCACAATGAATTGTGTCTGAAGCCTGAAGAGGAAACCCAGGAACTTTGTAGACTTACCCCAGTGTATTTAAAGTCTCTGACTATCAATTACTTAGCTGCCTTTGTTTGGTCTGTATGTTCTAAGTTTTCACTGATAAAAGGCGGCGGAGAAAGCGGAAAAGCAACCACCTGAGCGTCTCAAAGACTTGATGAAACTGCAAAATGATAAACTGATCCTGCATGGTCGACCTGCATCAAAATGAGTTTCCTTGGAATTAAATATAAAAAATCTGGGGAGCAGATTTCCTCCTCAGCGGTAAAGCTCTCAAGGTGTAGCAGGCCTTCGATATCGATCAGTGAAACTAACAAAGAGGTTGTAGAGAAAATTGTGCTGAACGTTGGAAGAATGACACGGAGTCAGATCAACGACTCCGGGCAGCAAATTCCCGAGATGCTTACCAGTATTGCACCAGCCCGCCTTTTTTGCCACGCTCCTAGGTTAGGTTAGGTGAGGTTGGGTTAGGTTAGGTTAGTTCGACGAAATTATCCACGGGTCATTTGGGTGTGGGAAACGTAATGGGATTATTTTCAAGATTCTACGGATCGTTTTTAATGGAGTTATTGCGTTCCGCTATTTTCAGGGAAGGTCGCGATACTCTTGTCATGGCGCCGTAAAGGAATCCACCCTTCAAGACATTATTCGCGAAGCAGACTGTGTGGTCGCTGGGTGCGGAGAAGAACCTGCTATGCCATGCTCAGAGGAGATTCTTATGATGGATGATGTCAGCAATGGAAGAACAGTAGAACAAGGAAAGTTAAGCCTTTTTTGAGAACAGCTGATGTCTGATATACGAATTCAACACGAAGATGAGATATGTCAAAATAGTCAGTCCACAGTGTCCTGTGGACTATATTGATACACACACACACACACACACACACACACACACACACACATATATATATATATATATATATATATATATATATATATATATATATGTAAATAATTCATATGTATATATACACATAAGAAATATATATATATATATATATATATATATATATATATATATATATATATATATATATATACGTATATATATCCTCTCTGTGCCTGAGAAACTAGTAAAAGTAAAGTTGAGAAAGAGAACATGAATGACGGGATGCGACCTTTGTGAAGACGGAATCAGGAGGATTTTCGTCTATACTTCTACTCACTGTTTATAATTGATCTTTTCGCTCTTTAGAACTGCTTGTTCTTAGTGTTCGCAGGCTCTAACTTGCAAGCGTCCATTTTTCTTTGCTTTCGATAATTCTCATTTATTTGTAATGCTTTCATTTTTTTTTTTTTGTAATCTTTAGTTTTCATCGTTTCGTTTCCTTCTTTCCGTTTGCGCTCCTGCGACTGTTGCTGCTACTATTACAGCTACTGCTGCTGCTGCTTCTTCAACTACTAATACAGTTCTGTATACTTAATGCCACTGGTAATGACACTAATAATAATGGTAATACAAAATTTTTTCCTAATGTCATTTACATTTTTATCACCCAAAGGCCATGTAAAAGCTATATTTTTGCAATACCCAAAATAAGTCGGAGCATTTACAAATGTAAAAATCTGAGAGAATATAAATGAGAATGATAACAGCCAAATCAAACCCGAATCACCGGCCGTACAGATATGGAAAAGAAGAAGGAGCACCAAAGGTTGCGCATCGCATTCTTCCTCTTCTTCCCCTGGATTTCGGAGACTACGAGGCAGCACCGCACCTTAATTGATCCTCTACGTGTAATGGCTAGATAGCATCACGCCATCTCAATTTGGCGTGTTCGGGCTAATTACGAGGCAGACCCATTACAGAGGGAGAACACAGCGACAGCGTAGAAGGAACACGCAGCATTTCACCAGTAAAGATGGCCGATACACATACGCACAGAGGCCACGCTGCTTACCCACATACATAGCTCTAAACCCTTCTCTCTTGCACGTGCGTGTACTCCCGTAATAATCTGTATTCCAGGTCACGCATCACATCGCATCACAACATGTTTGTCAAGTTTGAAAAGATAAACAAACACGAGTCGAGGAACATTCCCCGGAGGCTACAGCCCGCCAGTCATATAAACCCCACGCTTGGGTCTGGCGTCTTTGTACGCATTCACTTTTTTACTCTTTTTGGAATCTAAGTTTAAAGTTTATCGCTAAAATTGGTGATTTTTATGCGTCACAGTTTTCACTTATCTTTAAAAAGAATTAGGAATTTGCTTAAACACCCACCCATTACCTATGTTTTTAGTGAAGAAAAAAACCACGTCCAACGGCAGTGAAGTTACTGAATGTTCCGAGAAATGAAAGCCTCGTCCAATGGCAGCGAAGTTACTGAATATTCCCAGAAATGCCACGCTTATAACATTTGTCTGGAAACTGTAACAAGTACGGTGAACGTTGTTGGTCTTAAACCTCCTTGTTTCTGATGTTACATTATGAGCTTTGTATGTTGCTCACATGCGGCATAACGTCACAAGACCGACACTTGTTACGAAATGTTCTTCATGAAAGCTTGCCGCAGATGAAGGCTCTCAACGGAATGACGAAAAGAATAATGTGGAAGGGTGAAAGGAAAATATTGAAGCGCGTGTTCAACTGACATAAAATCAGATGCAAGGAGAAAAAGTAAGAAACCAAATTTGAAGGGTTTGTTTAAGATTACCCCGGTGGTCTCTCACATCGTCCGTGCATCTGTGCGGAGAGCAACATCTATAAAATTACTTTTATAACTTAAAATTTTTTTACAAATGGGTTATTAAACATATCACTTCTTAATAAAGTTAACAGTAATTATCTAACAAAGCGTATCATACCCGGTTCGTTTAATCTATGTTTAGAGTTTCTTCACAATGAATTTTGCTGGTTTAGATCTCGGTTAACTCTGTCTTTCTTTGATAAATGGAATAATAACAAAGTACTCTCTCAGGAATGCAATGTGAAATTTAGGTAATTCAGCGCTGGAAGGTAAACTGACAATCAGAATGTTTGAAAGGATGCCACAGTAGGGAAACCTCGCAGTTGCACCACGAAACAATTGATAGCAGAGAGTGGAAAGTAAGTTGAAAGAGAATGTGACCCTAAGTTCAGTAACAGGAATGGAAGGGGTTGCAGGCAGCTAGGGGCCGAAGAGACACTGCAAAGCACCTTAAGTAATGCCTACAGAACATCGCGTGATGTGTACTGACGGCACTACCCCTCTACGGAGTACACTCTCAGGAGAACTCCATTAATTTTGATTCGGCCTTTTAAAAAAATCGAGATTTCTTTACGAGCACTGATCTAAAAGCATACCTAGTATACATGAGCTACGAAAACTTTTTCAATTTACCGAAATATTTCTTTCTTTTGCTTCGGGAGCATCTTCGAATCACTTCTGTAAATTACAGAGCCAAGAACACCTTAATTACTGCGATAAACAACACCATACCAACACTGACATCAGTAAGTGAACGCAATACTAAGTTAAAGAGAACTTGTTTTGGTGAACAAGCACATTCACCAACTATAAGACCAGAAATAATTTGGCGAACAGCAAGAAGAAGACGTATGGCAACGCATCAGGTCACTCCAAAGAGAGGAAATAGGAGTCAAAATCGCGATTAAGAAATTAATCTTTTTTTTAATATATAGCCTGAATGTAGACTGTAACAAGCAGCATAAAAGCACTCTGAGAGCGCATACTTCCGGAAATATAAAACTGCTTAAAGCACATTATCTTAACTAAGCAGAAACGGTGGTTTTCGGAATCCAAACGAGACGTTACAGAATAAGAGGCAACAAACCTAACGGCAGAAATAGTCATTCAATTCGGTGGCCAAAATCCACGGCGATGGCGCTCAGACTTTCGGTTATTGCGGACGCAATGAAATAGAGGTTGATCAATCCAGATCCCAAAACGTTTCTTCTCCTCCATCCAAAGTTACATCAAGGCCTCTTCGAAAATCTAATCAATTCTGCCAGTGACGACGCTCTCCTTTCCTCAAATTTTCGTGAAATTCCACGCGTACCTTTCTACTTCATCCTGCTAACAAGGAGACATATAAGCAAATAAAAAATATGGAATGAAAAACTTGACCTTTTGGATGAAGCTAATGACGCCACAAAAAAGAAAGTTTCTATAAACCTAAATAAAACTTAAGTCTTTTTTACTTTAAATATAATGTCTTTTTCTATGTGTCCATACAGGAATATTAGAAATGACAAGGACTGTACATCTTATAGAAGGCAAACGGGTTACTACGCCTTATATATATCACATAAAAATCCCATAGCTTGATTGATAACCAGACTAGAAATTCACTTGTGTATATTTCCCAAAGAAACCTCTATTTTAAAACCACCACTTAATCATCTCAAGGTTACCCTTATTTTTATAAGAATATCCTGAAAGATTGAAAACATTTGATCGAAGTTGGTATTTGCACCCAGAGGTGAAAATAACAATGCGTTATTTGCACCCGAGATTTAAGATACGAGTTAGGTAGCTGTTGTCTGATGCTAGTAGCTAAAAAAAGTCCTTTGATCATATTTTCCTTACTTCTCTCTTCAGTTAATGACATGATTAACCAGTTAGCCTCTTAGAGATACTGTGTGTCATGGAAGGGAATAGTCTTTAGTTATTTGCACTCGATAGTTAAGAGAAAAGTCAGATAGCTTTATACTTATGCAGTTCACCTCTTTAAGATAGCTACTGCCTATTATCGAATAGAATACTTTCATTATCGGAAGTAAGTCCTTCCAAATCATAAATGGTCAGTTTTCAGTTAACTTTCGAAGAGGATTGATATCATGGCTGGACTGAAACAGACCGATTGCTCTGACATCTTCAAAGAAGTTTTCCCAGTCATCACCTTTGGTTCTTTTGCAGAATTAGAGCAACAATTCAATGACTTCAAGAGAGTGGGAGCGTCTATCGAGTAAAAAGATCATGCAGCGCAGCAACGAGGCATGCAATTAGAATGGTTAGAAACGCTAATCCACATTGTTAGTGCTTGGGAAAGGAACGAAAAAATTGAAGTATGTTCCCCTTATCAAAAATTAGCGGCAGAGTTTGCTACTGGGAATCCTGACCTCCCGTCATCACCAAAGAATGAACATGACCCCCATTCATCAGTATTTGGCACAAGTTCATCAGAAGAACCTCTGCCTGTCCAAGATGAGACCCTCACCATCTCTCAACAAATGAGAAAAATGAACGCTCATCTCCCTGTTGTCAAGTGTCGAGGTCGACCGAAGAAATAAAAAACAACAGGGCGATTTCATTCAAATTCTAGAAAACAGAAGGCCAGCAGCAGAGTAAAACATCAGCAAGGATTTAGTCAAATGTGCAAATAACGCAATGGTATTTGCACCCGGAGATCTGAACCACGTCTCGACATGGTTCAGATATCCGGGTGCAAATGCCATTGCGTTATTGGCGCCCCCGGGTTGAAATATCCACGGCCAAATTTTATTTAGGAAGATGGGCTTTTCTTTATTTTTTTTTTTATTTTTTTTATTTTTTTTTTATTTTTTTTTTTGGAGGGGAGGGGCCGCATTCAGACAATTTATGATTCAGCGAATTTCCGACAAAAAGTTCCCTTCTACACCTGATCTTCACAAAATAATGGATCATGACGATCTAGTTAAAATAACCTTGTTATACCCAATACACTCCATCATGTAAAGGCAACCAACCAATCCCAGTCCCGAAATAACAAATCAAAGGTCAGGCAAATAAAGCTACTCCAGCAACTAGTAGTATTCGTGACGAGGCCGCTATTTTGGGCTCCACACTTTTCGTATCCTTAAATTGTCATCAGTGGAATTATACAGGAATCATGTTTTTGTCAGTTGTTATACCTGGGTAGGTTCAGAAGGATCATCGTCTCTCTCTCTCTCTCTCTCTCTCTCTCTCTCTCTCTCTCTCTCTCTCTCTCTAGAAAGTTGATCGTTGGCGTAGATCGATATCCACTCGGCTCAATTTACTTACCTCAAATCTCTCTCTCTCTCTCTCTCTCTCTCTCTCTCTCTCTCTAGAAAGAAGTTGATCGTTGAAGTTGATCGATATCCACTCGGCTCAATTTACTTCTCTCTCTCTCTCTCTCTCTAGAAAGTTAATCGTTGATGTTGATCGATATCCACTCGGCTTAACTTACTTTCCTCAAATCTCTCTCTCTTGCTCTCTCTCGCTCTCTCTCATTTCTTCGGGTGCTTCAATTACCGCTTCCCCTTTCATAGGTCAGATATAAATAAACAAAATCGGCAGACTATCACACTTTGGACCACGCGCCAACAATTATGCTTCGTTTTTTCCCTTATCGTCTTTTGACTCCAGCTCCCACTAACCGAGTCTTCGTTTCTGGTCTGAAATGTATTGGTATTTACAAGAAGAGCCCCATACAAGTAAATATTAAACAGCTTCCATATCTTATGAAAGTCATATTCACATGATAAATACCGTTTCTATTTAGGAAGAAGGGTTTTCTTTAACTCGTGCACTCTTAAATAAAAGGCTCCTTGATGGTGTATGCACATACTGATTCATGCAAAAACTTACTTGTTTGGAATTAGTGACGATTGACATCAATTTATATATATATATATATATATATATATATATATATATATATATATGTGTGTGTGTGTGTGTGTGTGTGTGTGTGTGTGTGTGTGTTTGTTATATAATGTCGCAAAAGATGGAGCAAGCTAATAACAAACAGCGACCCCATAAAAAGATGGGAAAAAGCTGAAGATAAAAAGAAGATATATTCAATGCATGTATACATATAAATTCACATATATGTATAATATTTGTGCTTTTGTGTGTGTAAAGAGATCTGAAACCCTTTTGAAAATACATCAGAACCTACAGTTTGCTTTCCGTCCTGTAAAAGCAAGCATAAATTTTCTTCCACCCGTGCAGGGAATACAAAATTACCGGGTATTTTCGTGATTGCACATTATTCTTGTAAAAGTTTCAAAATATGATCAAAATGCCGTAAGTATCCTGATATACGACACAATAACAACTGCGACTGGCAACAGTTATTTTATAATCCGTTTATCTCTGTCGTGGTTGAAGTTTTATGTTCTTCAGTTTGCGCGAGCGAGTCGATCTTCTATAGTAGATTCACATCAACCGTGCATTTGATGTCTAGGCCAGTCAGTCCCTTACGACGCTCCTGATTGGCTGTTGATAAGCCAATCACAGGGCTGGAAACTCTCGGTCTCTCGAGAGAGTTCACATAGGTAGGATCTATGTTCCGCTTCTCCTGAGGGACACGTCTTTCAGGAGAGGTGGAACATACATCCTACCTATGGGAACTCTCTCGAGAGACTGACAGTTTCCAGCCCTGTGATTGGCTTATCAACAGCCAATCAGGAGCGTCGTAAGGGACTGACTGGCCTAGACATCAAATGCACGGTTGATGTGAATCTACTATAGTAAGTCTTTGATGTAAGATCCATGTTAAAAATGATTTATTACAGATATTCAGTTTTCCTCTCGAAATCCAGTCCCTAGAAATCCATATTTACACTTAGTTCTCCCTTTTCCAAGACATCAGTTATGTCAGCAAATCAGCATTCGGTCCAATTTCTAGTTTGACGATTGTTGTCATTTTTGTCTCCCGAAAGTCTTCATTAGCGTCTTAGTTTCTATTGGCGTATCTTATGAAAAATCGTTAAACGGAAATAAATATACAGATGGATATCCATCAACTGCATTTAAAAATAATAAATGCATAAACTAGCTCACCTCTCTCTCTCTCTCTTGTTTTTATTTTAGGGAAAACTAGAAAGGCTGATTCGTAAAAGAAAGAATCATTGTTTTTAAAAAATCTGCCATGTCTTGCATGTGCTTTTATGAGCGTGTCTGGGAGCTTTTATTCAAAGATTATGTGTGGTTTTGCGTAATTCTCTCTCTCTCTCTCTCACTGAATGCAATTGCAAAATTATTCGCAAGATTTTGCATTTGACGCGAGCCATCTATTTATTTAACTGTCTCTCTTGCTTTCTTCTCCTTTCCCTTCATCTCTTCTCTCTGGTTGTTCTTCCCAGTCATGAGCCGCACGTTCATGCACGCAACCACTATCCATTCGCGGATTTAGTAATCAATGGCGAGACGGGGTTGACATAACAGGCTTATTGTTCTACTTTATATCGTCGGCGCGATCATCCGTTTCCTTCTGAGCTCACCCCTTCCACTTCCTCCTTACTCCCTCCTCTCCCCCCAAACCACTGTAATCAAGAAGTGTGGGGGAGGGGGGAGGTGGTAGGCGAACGGCTTTTAATCTCCGTCAAGGCGTATGTTCGTTTTCTTGCGGATCAGTCTTCAGTCCTGATTATAGCTCGGAGGAAGTCGAATAGGTATACTGTTAAGCTGTGCGCTGCTAGTTGGGTACGAAATTCTTTCATTATATATTGGAGCTTTTAGTATTGCAAGTGGTTTGATATCTGTTTTAGAAATTCTGTATACGTATATTCATACATACAAAAGCAACGAATGTGAAAGGGAATAGGACAACGCCAAGGCTTGAAGTCTTGTTTTAGTTCCTTTTCTTCTTCTTGGATACAAATACAACCTGTAAAGGGCATTCCCCAGAAAATAAGGGATAAAGAAGTATGAAGATGAAAGCGAGATTTTGTTAACTGATTATGAAACCCTTCGGCCTAGGTTCTTCAACAAACAGACTGAACGGAATTGGGGACAGTGATGCTGTTTTTTCTTCACAACATTGGCTTTTAGCAGTGTTACCATATGCAGTTCTTCTGATTTCTTTTTTTTATATAATTTAATGGTTAGAATGCGTATTTTCCGATGTAAAATTATTTTCCGTGATGTTAGAAAACTACACGTCACTAGCTTAATATAAAGTATTTTTGACGAAGAAAAATAAAGAATTTTCATAAATTTCATTTGTATAAATAAGCAGGATATGTTTTATATCATTATTTTCATAATAAAACATAAAAAAGGCAAAGTGAAGAATTTTTTTCTTCAGTGCCGTGGCCTGTGGTCGGAAAAGCCACGGAGGGTTGCCAGATGTCACCAGAAAGCCACACTAATAGACGAAATTCCTCAAAACGGAAACCCTGATTGGGGAAACCCGTGAGGTGAAGAGCTTCAGATTCTGACGCGCAGAATGAAAGAACTGTTGAGAGTGATTGATTTAGGAGTCTGTGGTATCAATACAACATCAGGGGAAAATTGACTTTCGAGAAATACCTATTGGCCAAGGACACTGCACCGCCTTAACTGGTCAAGAGTTCTAGCATTGCTTTCAACAATACAGATGGAGAATGTTAAAGGTCTGCTTACAGTACATCAAAAACGAGAGGGAAAAACACTGATGGTGAAAAGACAACAAACTTTTGATTTTACTGAATAAAGAAAAGTCAGGCTTAATCAGATTTTATATCTTGGCTACTTAAGAGAAGAAGTCAGTCTACCTTACATCTGGAGGAGCTGCTCGAAGAAGCAGCATGTGCACCAACTTCACAATGCCTTTCATGCAATTCTTTCAAGATCCGTCACTGTTAATCCAACATTCTTCCTTTGATATATGTGAGGAGCTGAGTGCTTGTATTTTCGTAGCTGCCGTGAATACGCGAGAAATTTTATGAAGGGATACAGATATGCAGTTTGTCTTTGGAACTTGAAACCTGAACTACCAACGACAATAATTTCATTAACAACGATATCAGCGGTGGTGGAATATCATTTCTATACACCGCGAAAAGGCTTGGAATTTTCATTGCTAAACACTGCCAAAGTCCCTGAAAAGTCCATGGCTAGAAACTGCCAAAGACTCTGACATTTTCTCTGCCAGAAACTGACAAAGACCCTAAAATTTTCACTATGAATCACTGCCAATGTTCGTGGAATTTAATATCTGAGCACTGTCAGGAACCCTGGAAATTTCTTTGTTAGACACTTTCAAATGCTTTCAATTTCCATAGTTAGACATTACTAAACCCCGGCACTTTAGTCGCTGGAAACTGCCAAAGATCCAGAAATCTTGACTGCGAAATTTAGCTGACGATGATTAAAAGAAAATATCCCGAGTTGTTCGAAGTACTTCCCTCTTCCAGGAGCATAGTTCGCAGGGCCGGATTAAAGGGAGGGCAACAGGGGCTATAGCCCTAGGGCCCCCACAAAAATGGGCCCCCAAAGAAAGAGGTGATTTCTATGACCCTTTAGCTATACATTTTATCACTTTTTGCGTTTTCATTTTCTTTTTACCACCTTAGTGACCTTTTGTTTTCTGTTATCTTTTCATTTTCAATCCCCTCTTTTTAATTTCTTTCCTCACTTTATCTTGTATTTTCTTTCCCTTAAATAAATAAGAAACGTATTGGTAAAGATATATGACTTTGTCCATTTTATCTATTATTCTATTAGACCACTAGTTAGGCTAATAGAACTATTGTACTGACAATTGTTTAGAAGTTTAAAATTACATAAATTGAAAGGAGTAACTGCTATTTTCATTATGAAAGCAGAAGGAGAGTCAGAAGTAGTCTCTTTAATGAAAGTTGAAAATTCGTAAGAAAGACACGGTCAGCTTACGCTATGCGTAGTGCTTTTGTTTATTGTTATTTCTTGTTGTCTTGTCAGTCGAGTCCGACATTTGGTGCCGTAAATCCAGTGATTACAAAGGCGTGTGAAGTTGAATTTTATTTTGTGAAATTGTATCGGATAACAATAACGTTCTTTGTCCTGTTTGGTGTCCACGCTTACTCTGGTGTTTCAAAGTAAGTTATATAGAATTTCGCTTATCTAATTAACTTACTTTGGCAGTCTTTTGGGGTTTGCAGTAACATTATCGTAGGCTAATAGCCTACTGGAATTTTTTTAGCATAGCCTACTCTATTTCGATTAATTATGATGTTGTATGTGAGCGCTTTGGATTCCTCAATCGCCTAGAAGGTATGGATGCTAGTCTTGTGAGTATATGCAAAGGTGACCTAGAGCCCAGTCTCAACGATGAACTCGCTCATTTTGTTGAAAATGTAAAACTCGACAGATAAGACAATGAAAAAATTCCAAAAGAACTTTACTTCTACAAAATTCTCCTCGACAGTGGCTTACAGGCAAATTTTCGTAATGTTGAGAATCTATTTAGTATTAATGGTGTCCAATTGTAGTGGTGAAAGATCATTTTCCAAGATGAAAATAAAAAACCGACTGAGGACGTCAATGAGCCAGAGTCGTCTTTCATGGTTGGCTATAATGAGTATTGAAAGTGATATTCTTCGGGAAATAGATTTTCAGACAATAATTACAACTCTTGCCTGTCAGAAAGTACGTAAACCTGCTCTGTTCCTATAAATTAGTTAAATAATGATAATGTAGAAGCTTCCTTGGTGTTTCCTTAACTACGGTACTTCCTATATGTGTTGACTATATATTCTATAATACCTACTTAATCTGAATACTAAGAGTTCCTCATTTTTTGCCAATAATAGTCCTCAGTATAACCCAGAATTGCTCAGGTGGAAAATGCTCACTGTACTCGCCCCTCCACCTCACTAAAAAAAAAAAATTATAATAATATTAATAAGAAAATAAAATACAATAAATAAATCAACTGGGTATAGTGCCCCCACAAATGATGTGCCCCGGGGCCCCCACTGCTGTGGATCCGGCCATGATAGTTCGTAATCTCTGAATTATGTGGAGCACAAAGACGCTTTCATTTCATCGTCGCAGTTTTCCTTCTCTTTTCTTTCTTTCTTTCGCCCTTTCTTTCTTCTTCCTTCAGCTTCTACTTCGTCTTTGCTGTAAAACCGCGGCGACTATTTCCCTCAACCCCATCAACAGAGTCATAAAAATCGTTTTTCGTGACCGTAAGCAAGAAGCTCCCCTCGCCTTAAATTTTCGTCTAACCTTAAAATTTATTAAGAGAACCCCCTCTCTCTCTCTCTCTCTCTCTCTCTCTCTCTCTCTCTCTAGTGGAAGGAAAAGTACTAAAACCTCATAATGAAAGAGGTTCCAGCGTCTAAATTTCATAGCAATAATGAACAAAATCTAAAATAATGGTTGCATGCGTGCCTAAAGTTTTCATAATTATCATGCAATAGTTCTGGCGCTTTCAACTTTTTTTTTTTTCATTTCCTGTAATGGTTATCATCAGCGCCGCTGTTTTGGTTGAGTACATTTCCGTTAACAGCTTTTACTCGCAATATGTAGTAAAGCTGATGTATTCAGTATTGTCTGGTTTGATTTTGTGTAGATAAATGAATTACTTTGTGTTTTGTTTTTTCTCCATTACTTTTCAAAGAATTGAGGATTTGGTTCGTGATCTCTTTCATTTTCGTGTTTCTCAAAGTTTTTCCTCTGAAAAATGTTTGTCTTCACAGCTTTCCGTCGTATTTTGTTATGTCTCTATTATTTTACATGAATTTTAGCTATGCTCATCATATCACAGCTGGATTTAAGTTTGAATCCCTAGTTTTCGTCTGTAGTCTACGTTTTATTCTATAAAAACTTTCAAAGTTGCCATACAAGAGACTGATGCCTGCCACTATCTACAATCCATAGCCTTTGAAACGGACCTCTTTGTCTGGAGGCCCATCCTAGCACGAAATTTTACTTTTCATCATAGACGCAATAAACGTCAACGTTTACGACCTTCGAAGAAGTCGCTTTCGTCGTGTCTCTGTCAGTTTGCTTTGCATGACGAGCGACAAACCAGAAAATAATTGGAATGTTCCGCTTCTCACGGACTCCACACAGATGCCACTTGACTTGTTGCCCTGCCTGGCGTTGCGCTCAGGCTACCGCTGGAAAAGACTGGATAAATGGATCACAGTCACAAGATATTTTGATACACGAACGCATGCAAGCACAAAAGCACACATATGCATATATACGTAGGTGCGTGTGTGTGTGTGTGTGTGTGTGTGTGGAGAGAGAGAGAGAGAGAGAGAGAGAGAGAGAGAGAGAGAGAAATGAGCTGCTATACAAATAAAGTATAAGATAAGTTCTTTGCGGGGAAATTTGACTTATTTGTATCGAATTCGTTTCATGCTCTATATAAATTTAATGCTCTAACCTTATTCCCAGAGATTCCAGATGAAAACCCCAAATGAGATGGCTATATCCCATACAATGAGATTCCCGTTCAGCTGAAGAAACTCACCTGTTACCTACTGTATACGTAAAGTCTCCTCTCAGCCGAAAGGGGCAAGGCAGAGCGAACGTACCTGGCGGGCAGAGGCAGTGATAGGAGAGGCCGGGTCCATCAATACATTTCCCTCCGTTCTGACACTTGGGAGCCTCCTCGAAGTATAGCCCTGTGTTGTTGCACACGCTTATGTCTATTTCGCAGTTATCTCCTGTGAATGATATCATAAAGGGGTATATTAATGACGACAACAACAGCGGCAAAATCAGCAACAATGATGATAGTGGTAATAAGAGAACAGTTTATTGTAAAATTTTGTGGCACTATACTCATTTTCGTTGACCTCGCAACTATAGCATGCATGTAGAACCCTTTTTGAGCTTGACATAGTTATGACAAGGTGTAAAGAAAGACAAAGGACAGTCGATGAAAAGAGACAAATCTCAGCAAAAGAAGAAAGCAACAGATTCGCCTCTTGAAAGAACTCGGAGTAAACAGGAAAAGAAAGAGAAGTTCGGGTCATTGACATCAATGGAAAAAAAATAATGCAGAGGACATAACACCAGACTGTTGACCTCGAATCTGGATAAGTGGGTTAGAAACTCAGCGGGCATTTTGGGTTCCCTTCCATGGCGAGGAATAACGTAGTCTTCTCAAACTGACCGAGAAAATATCAGAAGAGAGAAAATGGCAGTCACCTTAATTAAGGTGGAAGAAAGACCATTTTCAGCTGAGAAGTAGAATTAAATCATTGAAGACAAAACGAGAAACACTAAACCAAAGGGGGATTAAACAGTCAAAACTATCGCGTATATCTAAGATGAAAAAAGTAATTTATATTGAAAACGAGCTCCTCACAAATTGTGGTGTGAGATCTATCTACAACAAGCTGAAACGGCTGGCTGTCAATTATTTGATATATAAGGTCAATTCATCTTTATTAAACAAAGTTTAATTCTTCAATGGAGACTTCATTTGGGTACTTGATATGGATAGTTAAGGGGGAGTTAAAAGTAAACTTTATAAGAAAGTTAGAAAAACCAAAAGCGATATCCCGACGAACAGACAACCCAAATTCTTAAATTATTTACTCAAATCGTAGGCGTATGTATGCTAGAAAATACCGAATGTCTTAATCTCATTCAACTGGTACATGGAAATTTTCGTAGAAGTCATCAGATAGGAATAATGACTGAGAGTATAAACTGGCCGTTTGCCGTCTGTTTTGAAAATATAACGATGAGAGGAAAGAAACGACGATATACAATGAAGCCTTTGTTGCGATGACTGTGTTCTCCAGCAGAATTCGTGTAACCCAGGAAATTAAGGAAATTGCTGTATTTATACGCAATCATAAATCTGGATTAGAGACTGGTGATCCACACTTTATCAGTAGCGCAGTGGAGAGAGAGAGAGAGGAGAGAGAGGAAGGAGGAAGGAAGGCAGAAGGAGAGAGAGCGAGAGAGGGAGCGAGAGGTAGAGAGAGAGAGAGAGAGAGAGAAAGTATACTGAATTTGCGCATGAGGTGATTTCACAGGTAGCGATTGCCTGCAGAACTCTTGATATAAAATGAAACTGAATGGATTCATTCATGAGCTAGAGAGTTGGCCACACAAAGCCATCTTACCTGAGTACCCAAGAGGACACACACATAAGTAATGATCCAGCAGGTCTTCGCAAGTACCGTTGTTTTGACAGGGGTTGCTTAGACACTCGTTTATCTCGCTCTCGCAGTATTCTCCTGCAAAAACGACAGAAGAAAAATGATGCATTTAAGGAGCAGTTAAGAAATGATTGAAATGATTGCCTATTTTAATAACGGACCTCTCTGTGGCCGCATTGACGTGAGGTGAAGCAACTCCCTGACTTGAAAAGGAATGCCTATCCCAAAACCCTATAACTGAATGACGAAACTACTTCCCCCTAATAGAGTGTACGTAGATCCTACATAGACAAGAATAATCATTCTTCTACATTAGCCGTTTAAAATTCCTACACAGAAAGCTCACCAGCATAGTGTTGAACACCCCTACAAACTTTGCGCCACTCCACCTGCCTGGATGTTGACGTTCCTCCTTTCCCAGACTTCTTTAACATTATTTACCTATCCCCCTTCCAGGTTTTTCACCTTCCCGTTCCGCTTGGGGCTTCTGAACTGCTTATTCTTTCATCTCCCATTCCTTCCACACGACAGAGCCATCTCATACCATCCTCCTTCTACTTATCTCCGCATTTTTCGCCATTTTGATTCTTTTTGCAGTATTACATAACCATTTCTATAGATTTCACCTCCTTTCCTCAATCACAGTCGAATCCCCACTTCACTTATGTTGAGGAGAGTTAGTTGAACAACTCTCTCATAATTTCCAACCTTGGCATCACTCCAAATTTTTTCCCATTCCCTATGGACACATTCTGCTTTGATTCTTGCTGTCTGTATGTGTATATATATATATATATATATATATATATATATATATATATATATATATATATATATATATATATATATGTATATATATATGTATGTGTGTGTGTATGTGTGATATATATATATATATATATATATATATATATATATATATATATATAAATATATATATATATATATATATATATATATATATATATATATATATATATATATATATATATATTCACAGAAATCAATGAGAAAACACGAGTGCGTTTCATGTCGCGGGAAGATACACATAAATCAGAAGGAATAAGACCCATGTCATACATCAGGGAATAAAAAAGCATAATCTTCCGTCATCACATAATGTACATGTATGAAAAGACATGGATTCCGTACGGAATTACAACAAATCAGGTATTTTTTCTTACCTCTAATCTTTTCTGAAAATACTTGAACTGTATTAGTTAGGGTAGATAACTTTTTAGACGAATTTCATATCCATGTATGTAAATATGTATGTATGTGTATATGTATGTACGTATGTATACATGTATTAGATTTGCAATTTATGAGGTATATGTGTTTATGTATGTATGCATGTATTAGATTTGCAATTTATGAGGTATATGTGTTTATGTATGTATGCATGTATTAGATTTGCAATTTATGGGGTATATGTTTATATGTATGTATGTATGCTTGTATTAGATTTGCAATTTATGAGGTATAATCATTAGAAAAAAATCTCAACATTTTAGCAAAATGAAAAACCTCTTTACAAACAGGTTTCTGTAGCATTCAGTGGGTTATGAAGTTATATTACTCTAATGCTAATCCTAGAAATGGTCAAAAGTAACCTTTCATTCCACACAAATAAAAGCACTGTTATCTGTCAACTTCTGACAAAAGCCCCTGAACCTGGGTAACCCAGCGTCTCTATCACATTAAAGGAAAGAACATAGGGACCAGGAATAACGTAATTACCGAGGAGTGTACGTGGAAGAGCGCCACGGGTAATCAGAGCACCTACCCCTCATCATACACACACACACAATGCGTCAAAGAAATCCTCCCTAACGCCATGACGTGATGTAATCTAAGGGATCCGCACGCCATATTTAACCACAAGAATATGAGGCCCGGTTGGTCATTTGCATAGCGCGTTTGTTATCTGCTTAGAGCATTATTATGTTGGGTCCATTTTAGCCCGGAAGGACTGCTTGCTCGGAATAATAAAAGGTGCAACACAACTGGCATGACTATAGGCTATGAAATTCTAAAATTAGTGCATCATCATCGACCTGGCGCGAACTCTATGCCTTTAAAACACATGCAACAGCGTCATAATCTAATTTGCTTGTCACAAACCTATGCTTTCCTAGTAATCAAGAGTGTACGAGTCAATTTTCCTAAATACACACACGCTGCCACGGAAGTTATTTGCTCATTAAACAGCAAACCTGATTCTGTTAGCTGAGAGCAAGCCAAGTCACTCAATACAAGTCTTTACGAAGTTCAATGAAAAAGTTAATTTTTTAGTAACTGAATACAATTCTTTACGAAGTTCAAAGAAGAAATGATATTTTAGTCATTAAATACAAGTCTTTACGAATTTGATAATTTCTAGTGACTTAATACAAGTATTTACGAAGTTCAATGAAGAAGTGATTTTTTTTTTATTAACTATAAACAAGTTTTGAAGGAGTTCAATGAAGAGGTGATTTTTTTTTATTAACTATAAACAAGATTTGAAGTTCAATGAAGAAGTGAATTTTACCTGTGTACCCTGGGGCGCAGAGGCAAGACAGGTCAGCCACGAGGTCAACACAGGTGGCTCCATTCATGCAAGGAGCGGACCAGCATTCGTCCCAGTTGGTTTGGCACTGCATCCCTGTGTAGCCGTCGATGCAAAAACACGAGAAGGAGCTGCCAAGAGGATCCAGAAGAAAGGGATTATTGAGGCCGTCGGAGAAATCGCAAATCTCGTTATAAAGTACAACACTCACATGCAAACAAAATATTGTCGGGTTATCAGGTCTGGTAGGTGTAATATACTATACATATTTCATCAGGAAACGTGTCAACGCTGTAATTCACTCTGACAAAGATTCCTCGCAGTTCCGACCTTATAAAAACCAACAGTAAGTTTGATCTAATACACAGGTTATTCTTTCCCAGCATAATTTTAAATCATACAAAACTAAACGAAGGTATATTAACAAAAACAAAAACCTTCCTGCAAATTTTTAATATTCAACAACCTACGGTCAACATAGCGATAATGATAACGTCAGAATGTGGAAAACTGTGATATGATTACAAATATCTGCCCAAAGGCGAAAAGATTTTTTAGAATCTCAGAATTGTTGTAATAGGCCCCAGCAAACATTTAAGATAAAAAACAAATTGTGAATTAAGAAAACTATATATATATATATATATATATATATATATATATATATATATATAATATATATATATATGTGTGTGTGTGTGTGTGTGTGTGTGTGTGTGTGTGTGTGTTTCGATAACAGCATCGTGTTCTTACCTATTGAGATGATCTATACAGATGCCATTGTGGCAGGGATTGCTCACACAGGAAAATCCGGCCTGCACGTGCCTCACCATCATCACCAAAGTCATCACTGTCCCCAGAGTCCCTTTCGTCACCATGCTGCACCTGTTCAGAAAGAGTATGAGAGAGTTCAATGGGAGAAGGAATATAGAAGTTAAGCCAAAGACCAAGCACTGGGACTTATAAGGTCATTCAGCGCTCGAAGGGAAATTGACAGTAAGGATTGAAAGGTATAACAGGAGGAAAACCTCGCAGTTGCACTTGGAAACAATTGTTTGAGAGGGTAGAAAGTCTGATGGGAGATAGATAATATGAACGGAGGTACAGTAAAATGAATGAAAGAGCTTGTAGCTAGGGGAAGAAAGGAACGCTGCAAAGACCCTTAAGTAATGCTTAGAGTGCACCACGTGAAGAGCACTGACGGCACTAGCAACCTACGGAAAGAGGAAAATATATCGAAAAGTTGTTATGGGAAAAGGAAATGAAAGTTCTCGTCATTTTAGGAATGACACAAACAGATTTGTTTAGTGTTTAGAGTTCCACACACATCGAGAGATAAACAGCAACATTGACGGTTGCGCTGTGTATCAAGCTGAAATAGTTAAGTTTGTGTTTTATTATTTAGCATTCAAGTTGTCAAGTGATGAATGTTTTATTTTATTTTTCCTTGCTTTGACGCAAAACTATTTCATTTCCTAATCTCAAACTTCAATCTCCTTTTACAAGTTCGAAAGCTTATACCTTCAGCGCATAACCAATGTCTCCGGTGTTACGTGCAGATGAAAATTACTATTTTCGTAGTCTATAGATTATCTTCGTGAGCCATATTTAAATGTCGCTTTTCATTCCTCACAAGGGCAAATCCCGAACTGCGACAGTCTTACATCATCTCCCGTGGTTTAACAACATGAAAAATGGTCAGACAATTGTAATGTGAGAACCGGTGACATTGTTTAGGGTGAACGCAAGGATCCCTTGCGTGCGTCAGTAAAAGCTTCTTAAGGTCTAACGAAATCAATTCACGCGGTAATGGAACACATTAAAGAGAGATCTGGGCCAGTGGACGGAGCGGGGCTCTCCTCATACAAGCGGCTCCTTAATGGAAACGTTCCTTGCGTTCGATAATGAGAACTGCCAGATTTGCAGATAACATTATTCGGTGCACACACACACGTGAGTATAACATACACAAATACGCGCGCGCGCGCGAATATATATATAGTATATATGTGTATGCATCTCTCTCTCCCCTCTCACTCTCTCATATATATATATATATATATATATATATATTATATATATATATTATAATATATATATAATTATATATTCACTAATCACAAAACTACCAAAAAAAATTTAATACGCATAGAAAACCACTGTCGCACCGAATTTCATTGTATTAGACGAACAAAATTATATATATATATATATATATATATATATATATATATATATATATATATATATATAATATAAGACATTTATGCGAAATTAATATCTTAATATCTACAATGAACTGTTTCCATTGC
>NC_087211.1:23110797-23163297 GCF_015104395.2 Macrobrachium nipponense | reverse complement strand
ACAAATTGCAGCAATTATAGAGGAATATCCCTAATGTCACATGCTTTTAAAGTATATGAAAGAATACTTGAAACTAGATTGAGAGGATATGTTGAAACAAAGCTGGGTGAATGGCAAAACGGTTTTCGACCAGGAAGAGGGACAACTGATATGATTTTCTCCCTCAAGATGATATTTGAGAAGAGCTGGGAATGGGACAGGGACAGATATATTGCTTTTATAGATCTAGAAAAGGCTTTTGATAGAGTACCAAGAATGAAAATATGGGATGCCCTAAAAGACCCTTACTATGGAATCCCTGAGAAACTTATAAGAGCAATTTATAAACACCTATCAAAACATCAGATCCAGAGTAAAAACAAATCAAGAGAATGAAGACTGGTTTGAAATAAAATCAGGAGTAAGACAGGGCAGCGTCCTTTCGCCACTTCTTTTTATATTGTTCTTAGATAAATGTATGAGGGAACTAGGTGAGGATGAAGCTGCAGATATGACCATCAACCTTATGTATGCAGATGACCATGCAATGATAGCCCTCGGCGCAGAATCTCTCCAAGAAAACGTCAACAACTGGAACGCGATCTTAACAGCTAATGGAATGCGGATCAACAAGAATAAGACAGAGATCATGCACCTATCACGAACACCAAGTAACGTAGATGTAGAATTAGAAGGTCAGACATTGAAACAGTGTAGAAATTTCAAATACTTAGGAGTAGAGTTTAGTGACCAAAACGATTCAAAACTGGAAATAACTACCTGAATACAGAAATTCAGTAACAATCTGTATCTGCTCTACCCACTAATGAAAGACAGAAATATACCTCGCAAAGTGAAAACCATAATATACCTCTCTATTTTAAGACCAATATTGACTTATGGCCATGAATCATGGACATTAACATCAAGAACTAGAAGCCAACTTCAAGCAGCTGAAATGAAAGCCCTAAGACTCATAAAAGGTGTAACCAAGACTAGATAGGCTACGAAATGAAGACATTAGAAGAGAACTGGGAGTGGAGGGGATACCAGATTTTGTGGAGAGAGGACAGCTTAGATGGTTTGGACACACCAAAAGAATGGAGGAGGAGCGATATCCTATAAGGGTTTTGGAATGGACACCGGAAGGAAGGAGACCGGTAGGAAGACCAAAAATGAGATGGCTACAAAACATAGAGAGAGGAGTAGAGAGGAGAGGCTCTTGTTTGCGGGAAGTTGATGTGATGAGGCTCTATGATGATCGCCAAGAATGGAGACTGTTCCTGAAGCAGGACGACTGACAGGCCTGGAGGCCTACCTGGCGTCTGGTGAGAAAGAAATATATATATATATATATATATATATATATATATATATATATATATATATATATATAATATATATAAGAATGGTCTATTACATTTCGTCCAACAGAAAAGGTTACAGTCTAATGAGGTTAATTAGTCATTTTATAGTCAATTAGACTTTGCGTAGTACATACTTGCTTTGTTTATAATGGGAAATACTTTAGACAGAAATTTGGTATGAAGATGGGGAACTGCCTTTCACCTGTTCTTTATAACATTTACATGGAATTTTATTAGAGTAGGCTGGTTCATTCCATCTTAACCGACAATATACTTTGATTACGTTTTGCTCACGACATATTAGTATTTGGAAAATTCTCTTTGACATAGGTCTTGTATTAACACATTTGAATGGGTTTATACCTTGGGTCAAATTTACTGATCACAAGGAAAAAAATAAGAGTAGAGCTTTCTTGGATGTAAAAGTCATTAGAAATAATAATACTTTAAAGTTTAATGTACATCGAAAAGGTAGCAACAATAATCTAATTATCAATGCGAGATCATCCCATAATAACAAGTTACACAGTCAGAAATAAGATCTATGTTTTTAATGAAGAGCTCTCCACTAGTCAGCCCTGAATTCTTTGATGACGAGGTAGCACAATTTTACGTTACATGACATAGATGAGTATTTCCCACTTGCCCAAAAATCTCTTTATGCCCCTAGTGGAAATAAGAATTTGAATAGCAAGATACTGTGTCTGCCATACCTGCCAGCCTTTGATCGTATTACCCACCCACTTCAAGTACTAAATGTGACGGTTGTATTTTCATATCGCAATACCGCTGGCAGAACTTTAATAAGAAACAGCCCTATATAGGACAACGGGGTAGTTATACAAAATTCCTTGTTTGTTTGTATGGTGCTTTTACGTTGCATGGAACCAGTGGTTATTCAGCAACGGGACCAACAGCTTTACGTGACTTCCGAACCACGTCGAGAGTGAACTGCTATCACCAGAAATACACATCTCTCACTCCTCCTTGGAATAGCCGAGAATCGAACCCATGACCACCGAGGTGGGACGTCAGCACCATACCAACCACGCCATTAAGGAGCCAAAATTCCTCGTGGTTGTAATAAATTTTATATTGGAAAATCAGCAAAATCTGTTGAGAGACGAACTGCACAGTATAAGTATAGTATCGCGACTGATCAGAGAAATAGTGCCACAAGTAAACCTGCTAGAGAATGTCTTTATCTAATTCAGTGGTCTCAAGCAAGAATTTTGTTCAGAAACAATAACCTTAAAGAAAGGAATCTTATAGAAAATGCATATATTCAATATAGTGAAAACAATCATTTTAATGGCAGTATAGGTTTGTTCAAGAAAGACCCGCTCTTTATTCATATAAAAAAAAACAGTACAAATTTTGTAATATATTGACTTAGGTTCCACTTAATTACCTACATAGACGGTTAACCTTTTCTGTTGGGCGAACTATGTATTAGGCCATTTATTTTTTTTATATATTATCCTATAACCATTTTCACTTGTTTATGTTAGTCCTAAAGTCAAAATGTAAACATATGTCCGGTGTATGTTTCTCTTAAACTGATTAGTCAATCAAGTTCCCCGGAAGAGGTCTGATGAAAGGCATAACTGTTGAGACAAATTAAGAACTCTATTTCCTTTTTCCCCCTGGTTTCTCCTTCGAGATATTTCATCTACGTGTTTGAGAAGTATGTATGTATATATATATAGATATATATATATATATATTATATATATATATATATATATATATATATACATACATATATATATACATATATATATACATATATATATAATAAATATATATACATATATATATAATAAATATATATATGTAGATATAGATATATATATTTGAGACTGACAATCTTAAAATACAAGGGTTCAAATCCAGCAGCTCGGGGAAGATACATTTGTTATATATTTTATAAAAGTTATTTCTTCTGATAAAGTCATTCTTCAAACCGTCTAGAAAAACACAACCACGGTGAAATTGATGAACTCATAGCTTCAATATTCATTGTGAAAAGAATCGCACAAAGCAAGAGCAGCAACAGCTAAATATGGAGTTAAAAGGAAAGCTAACTACATCTTTTCTGGGCGAGCTGCGATCTGGTTAAAACCAGGTCCCCATGACTACTTGTCCATTATTCACAGTCACTGAATCTTAACGAAAAGGGAAAATGTCACTCACCAAGATGCCTCACTCTCGTGATATATAAGCATGATATCCCATATATATATATATATATATATATATATATATATATATATATATATATATATATATATATATATATATATATATATATATATAATGTGTGTGTATGGTATACATATATTTTTTGAGCACATTTAGTAACTGTATCACTATCAATCCGAAAATACTAGGGCTCGAATCCAGCTCGGGGAAGGAGCATTTGCTATATATTTGATAAATATCTTTATACCACTGTAAATTTAATTCGATAATGAGAAAGTAGCCGCTCAAATTTAGAAATATATATATATATAATATATATATATTCATACATACATATAATGAAATGAAATGATATATATTATTTTTTTTTTATACACATGCGAATGTATCTTTTGGGATGGGTATTGCTTACCTCACACCCATCTTTCGCCAACCCGTCATCTACCTACCACAGTCGACTAATTATCAAGCACACAATTCCTGCTTGGTCTAATAAAGGCACAATGAGTAGTTTTAATGTATTACGCCTAAATTCATTCTTGCCCAAGTCGCTGAAGTATATATTATATATATATATACATATATATATGCATTAAGATACAAATGTCCTTTAATATCCAATTCGCTCTACCTCAGAATTAATACATTTTCATATATGTTAACCGAAGGGGAATGTTTTAGTTGATAAGAATTCCGTCCTCTCGTGGGTTCGAACCAGCGACCAGCGGACTGAAGAGAAATCAGGACATCAGTGATGTTATGCACTCGTCCAACAAGTTGTAAATGAATCACGGTGATGTGATAGAAATTATATATGAATGTAAATTATATATATATATATATATATATATTTATAGCTATATATATATAATAATATATATTATATATATAATATATATATAAGTCATATCACATTTCCGTGATTCATATACATATATCGAGCTACAATGTCCTTTAATATCTAATTCGCTCTACCTCGGAATTAATATATTTTCATATATGCTTAACCGAAGGGGAATTTTTTCTCGATAATAGATTTGCCTGGACCAGGGCGCGAACCTATGGATCCTTTCAAACCCAGGAACGTCAGTGAAGCTTTACCTACTACACCACCGCGAGAGGTGTGTAGTAGGTAAAGCTTCACTGACGTTCCTGGGTTTGAAAGGATCCATAGGTTCGCGCCCTGGTCCAGGCAAATCTATTATCGAGAAAAAATTCCCCTTCGGTTAAGCATATATGAAAATATATTAATTCCGAGGTAGCGAATTAGATATTAAAGGACATTGTAGCTCGATATATATATATATATATATATATATATATATATATATATATATATATAGATTTGTGTGTGTGTATGTATATAATATATATATGTATGTATGAGCACATACATACATGTAAATGAAATCAAGGCATTACGAATAACACAAATTTTGACGCAACCATCGACATTTATTTATCTAGCGCTGCCTGAACACCAAACGACAAGGAATGCCACCGGCGCGCTGATAAGAACGGAAGCTCCCGAGTCTTATCGTAGGAAACGATTTGAGCTGTATTTTCACTTGAGGTTTCTTATCTCCAGAGGCTCATGTAAATGAGTAATGGCTTGGCTTCACCGCAGGATGTAGAAAGAAAGAAACAAGGGAAGCAAGAAAGAAGATAGAACCGTTGCATTGGGCATCGCTGCTGGTTGGAAATCTCTTTCCCAAGGAAATATTGTCTTCACTGTTCTACATCGACTTCGATTTGAAAAGTAGGCGTGGCCTTGATATTTTCTGGATTCAGTTATTGCTTGTGTTAGTTGTAAGTTTAATATGGACGTCTTGCAGGGCACCCTTTTTAGAAGAAGGATTGGCAACAGGAAACGTTGGGTTTCCGCTGCTGTGCCGTATCATACAAGGGACTTGCTTGACAGGCAGCCACACCCTTTTATTCTTTGCTCTCATATATATATTCAAAATTACACACGTATACACATACACGTATATAAATACAAACAAAGTTACAGCCACGAAGGGAAAGTGGAATAATGAGATGCTAAGTACTCTCGTCTTATTACCACGACATGTCATGGTCATGGTTATATGACGAAAGTCCTTGGCATCTTCTCGCCGTTTCATTTTTCCTTCGTGGCTGTAACTTTGTTCGTGTAATTATCAAGCTTTTGTTTACCTTTTTCGTGATTTAAAATCAAACATATACACATATCTATAGATATACATATAATATATATATATATATATATATATATATATATATATATATATATATATATATATATATATATATATATATATATAATGTGTGTGTGTATACACTCATGCCCATTAAACCTGCAAAATGAACAACTCCAAAAAGACAACACTGCCTCTTCCTCAGAACGTGACCCCTTAGAAGGGACGGCTCCAGTGCGTGTTATCCTTCCATTTCCCAGCGGGTATTTTGGGATGGGCTTGCAACCCCCCATACCCTACGACACCCAAGCTGAGACCCACCATAACTGAATCACAACCACCCACATTAATTCAGTCAAGAAAGAAAAAATGGCTTTTAACCGCCTGTGCCTCGTTAGTTCCGCGTTGGTCTGAAACTATACCTCGGTGTTCTTCCTGATACGACTATTGTAAACATTATTATTAAGTAAAAAGCCACAGTAATGTATATGAGCTACTGTATTTTACAAAATACAAAAAATACAGTGATTCATACACAATGTGGATTTTTACTTATTATTTTCCGGCAACAGTATAATATGCACGATAGATTATCGTTTTTATAACTAATATTATCCTAGTGTTGTTGTTGTTGGGAACATCACAACAGAAACAAGGCAAAGAAGGAATGATTAAAGCATCGCTCCTTTCGAGCGCAGAAATATCCATTTGGAAGAATAAACTATTCAAGGTTTGCTGACAAAACCAAAGCAAGATAACAGAATGGTTTCTTGGCCTTTACACTAGAAAAACAGGAAACGACGATTTCAGTTTGCGTCTTTTAAAGTACAAGTGATTTAACAGGAGAAACGATTTTTTTCTGGCTGTTTTATTTATTTACATACAACCCTAATCAATATATTTTTTCTTTCTTATTGTTAAACCACTGTTCATATTATGTCACTGTCCTTTCATTGTTAACACATCGCTGTTCACTAATCAGTCTTCTATCACTCTTTTTCAATAGATATCACCTCTCAATCTATTGGTACAACGGCACCGTCTGTAGCATGTCACTTTTTATATATCAATGTTCTCTCGGTACCTATTCTTCAAAACGATATTTATCAATATTGCATAACTATCTGTTTATTAATGCAATGCTATCTGTATACCAAAATAGCCATTATTTTCAATAAAACCTGTATTAATGAAGATCTTACTATTCCAGCATATTATTATTACTATTATCATTATTGTTGTTGTTGTTGTTGTTGTTTTTGTTGTTCAGTGGATGAAGCCAATTCATATGGAATAAGCCCAACAAAGGCGCCATTGACTGGAAATTCAAGCCCTACCAGGAATATGGTGTTCATTAGAAAGAGGTAACGGAAGGTAAAGGGATATACAGAAAGAAGAAATCGCTCATTAAAAAACAAACAAAAAATCTTTAACAAAAATAATAAATACATAGATAAAAACATAAGCAGATTATTAAAATGTAAGGAGGATTTTATTTTGAAGTTCCAGTTGCCCGACAGCCTCAGCGATATTATCATATCTATACTCTGTTTTTTTTTTTTCATCTGTCCATCCGCCTGTGGTGTTTTTGTATGGTAACACTGTGTCCGGGCTTTAGATAGTTACATTCAGCTTACATTCAACGATTATAATAATATCCTATTTCGAATATTAACGGTGTAATTCGCATACAGTAAATTATTAAAACACTTTTCAGTTGCAAATGTACACCCAGATATTCTTTTATTTACCTAAAACTTACACATAGCGTAATATCTAAAGCCCGGGACGCAGTGTTACCATACAAAAACACCACAGGCGGATGGACAGATGAAAAAAAACAGAGTATAGTAATATTTGATCAGTTCCCAGACATCAGCCATATTACCCCGCCTATTCATGGTAACATTAAATATCGATCAATCAATACTTCCTCACTACGTTAGCGCCATCCATGTCAACTCCTCTACTATTTAGTCTCGAGCATAATTTTTCAGGAGCAAAAAATTGCACTGAAAGGGGTTTTAATGTATAATAAATACTGTTTTCCTCGAAATTCAGTATATAATTATCTTGTATATATTTTTCGAATTCTTATCACTGAGAAATCTCTCTCTCTCACTCAAAATTCCGTCTTTTAGGGAGAAATAGGTCTCCTACTCTGATTAGCATTTATCTCTCTCTCTCTCTGACAGTCGATTATTAAATCCAATGCTTGACACGCCAACGGAAAGCTTACATACAATCTCGCCTTTTAATACAAGGGGGAAATGAGGAAGACGGAGAAGGGGGTCTCCTAGACATTTGACGGATAAACATTTGACCGAAAATGTAGGAGACGTACCTATTTGTATGTCAAACCAGCTATCGTTCTGTTAATCATAACAATCAATATTAACAGCGAGAAAACAATCGGCATTTACTACTTTGAGTTTACCATCTCAATTGTTGAATTGGGTAACTGCCATTTTCAGCTCAAACACTCTGAATGAACTAGCCATGTTCACACGAAACCAACTTTGTCTACCATTGAGAAATATGAGTATAAAAAAATTGACTTTCTGAGAGCAATTTCTCACAATTTTTTATTTTATGGTTTATTTTTTGGCAATAAACTGTTAACTAAAATACTTGAAGTTTTGCTTGTTACTATTCACACTTGTAAATTGTCGGCCAAATGTCCGTTCGGCTAAATGTCCATCGGCCAAATATCCGGCCAGGAGAAGGGGAAACAGCGGAGAATTCTCATACAACGACAAAATGAGGAGACTTACAAACCACAATGTAAAAATTAATATTAACAAGAAAATAAATAACTAAATACATAGATCAATCAATGAATAAAAAGAGCCAGGTTCCGTGATTCTGTAACAGGATACTTGGCGAGCAGGCCAGCGTTTGGTTGCTAACAAAGAGCCTCCGGGGAATCATTCAAGTTATTAACATTTTTTTTATACCTAACAAAGGAATGGCTGCCACATCTACGGCTTCGTAACATGTTTATCATTCTAGATGTTCTGTGGATACAGCAGTCGCTGTAACTATTTTTCCAGTAATCTATTGTGAATTTATGTATTAGTTATATATTAGTAAGTCTTGGGGCAATTTTTCCAATGCTTGATTCGAAGTAACAAGCGACGCTCCTTCCGTTGGCGTTCTTGTTCCCTCTGTTCCTTGGTCCAGTTTTCGTAGACGTTAGAATCTGGAACTCTGGAGATTCTGGTTGTCCCAAATTTTGCAGATTTTTAATAAAGTAGAACATTCCTTTGAGACAAATTGAATATTTGGCATATTTGTATAATTACACCAGTTTTGTCCCCGTTTCAGTAATTATCCAACCCTGCGTGCCAATCTACTTGTTTAATATCTAATAGCAACTTCAGTATGTTAAATTTATTTACAAGCTGAGCAAGTAAAGTTGTTTCCTTCAACTGAGGAGACTCCTGTGGGATGGGCAACAGACGATGCCCAAAACCCGACGACCGCAGCGTCTGTTGCTATGACAACCAGCGCGTCAGACAGTTACAATTAAACGAACACATTTTGCGAACGATTAATCCCGGTCACGCGAAGGTGTGCGCCGAGTAACTCGCTCAAACTCTGAGTATTCGCCGCAATCCGCTCTAGCACCAATGCGTAGGTCAATTGCAATACGATAAAAAAAAAAAAAAAAACTTTTCTTCCCTAGTATGGGAACAATAGGGTACTTTTGCTAAATTATATTTCCTCATTTGTCTATTACATTTCAATCCATTTCCTCTCTTCTTCAATACAAGCTCTATTTCATATTAAGGACTGTTATGGCCCGAATGATTTCTCAGGCAGTATACAACATTTCATGACAAAATTGCAGTCTATTGAATGTTACTCATCAGAATTTACTGTTAAAAGTACAATAAATGATTCAACCAATTTCTTCTGATAAATTCATTAACTAACAGTACCATAACCTAGCTTTTTTAAGTATCCACGATATCGTAAAAATCTCATAGCTCAATAGTTTTATGTCTTAACACCAGTACAATGAGTCTACATATCAGATCCTAAAAGTGTAAGATATTTGCTTTGGCTTCAAGATTGGAGGAATTAAAAGAAGAAGAAGAAGAAAAAATAAACTACGGAGAGTTACCTGAAAATTTTGATCACTTTTTTTTTTTTTTACATTCTAGCACATACTACTGCGTACATGGCTCACCTCTAAAATCAGTGTGTAATAACGAGTCTACTCTTTAAAATATACTTTTGCAATTAATGAGCTATTGCCGCGTGGGTAACAACAGTTCGACATTTCATTAAAACGATACAGTGGGTTGAACATATATATACATATATAAATATATATATATATATAAATATATATATAATATATATATATATATATATATAAATATAGTATATATATAATATATATATATATATATATATATATATAATATATGTATATAATATCTATATATATATATATATATATAGATATATCCATATATTGTATATATATAATATTATATATATACATATGTATATATATATATATATATATATATATATATATATATCCATATATGTATATATATATACATATATATATATATATATTATATTATATATATATATAGATTATATACATATAATATATCTAAATATATATTATATATATATATATAGATATATATATATATATATATATATATAAATATATGTATTATATATATATATATATATATATATATATATATGTACACCATATATCAATATTATCTATATAATATATAATATATCTCTGCAATATTCTAAATAAAAATTGTAAAGCACCATATTCATTGCGTATTGGAATGGAATATAAAACTTAGCCTAAGGGCCAAGCGCTGGGACCTATGCGATCATTCAGCGCTGAAAGGGAAATTGAGACTAAAAAGGTTTGAAAGGTGTAACAGGAGGAAAATCTCACAGTTGCACCGTGAAGAATTGTTAGCAGACGGTGGGCAGCAAGATGGGAAGAAAAGGAATATAAAAGAAGGTACAGTAAAAGGATTGAAAGGGGTTACAGCTAAGGAGCCGAAGGGACGCAGCAAAGAACTGTAAGTAATGTCTAGAGTGCAACGCGTGAGGTACACCGACAGCACTACAAGGATTTATTGTGCATTGCCGACAACATTACTTTGTGTAGGCCGTTGACAAGCCATCCTCAGGGGCCTTTTATTTTCCAGTTCTTGATTTCATGTACCATTGGCATACTTCTGACGTCATAAAAATGTATCCTTAATCATGGTATCACAAACAGAGCTCAAATCAAACATGCAAACATCTCCCGACGACTGACTTATTGACCAACTGGACGGCGTTCTTTTTAAAAGACTGATTACATCCAGCCTTCTCCACAGGCCTTTGTCTGCGTCGCTGTCGAAAGGATCATTTATCATCCTCCCTATTGTGGTGGGAGGCGTCAGGTGGAAGCTCGAGGCACCAGCAAACACAAAGCTCCCTCTTGGTCGAGTTTTAGTGCGAGTCGGGTGAGGGTTGGTCGGAAGGTATTTATGCCCCCCTGCCATAAAAGGGCGGCCTCCGACCTCCGTCAGAGAGCAAGACTCCCGAGGTTCCCGATAATATTTTCGCTTACTTTGCCAACATTTCATCTGAATAAATTGCCGTTAGTAAATCAGACATATTTATCCATTATTCATAACATTTCATCAAGTATTTTAGACTCGCGTACTTCAATTATTAAAATGGAAATTAAATTCTATCGGTTCACAGGAAAAAGACATGATAGCCCCGCAAAAACCTCGTCACCAAAAGAAGTGTCAATTAATTAACGAATCAAAGAATAACAAGAATAAAAAAAAAAAAAAAAAAACATATTCGTCTGGGACACAAAGAATCCTCTACCATCAACAAAGGAATAAAGAAGAGGAAGCTTCGCCTGAAACGTATGAAGCGTCCAACTCGTTTTTTTTTTTTTTTTTTTTTTTTTTAGCAGGTCATTTGATTTTGCTGTAGGAAGTAGAGCCTTTCGTCGGACACCGAGAGAAGCTTATCACTGCCACTGCACGTGTCTGCTTTTTCTAATATAAAGTTTTGCCCGTCTTTATTGGGTTAGCTCCAAAGAGCACAGGTCTAGTTTGGTATCAGATACCACAGAAAGCCGCAACACTGGAACAACCTTCGCCGTCATGACACCTTTCATCGTTTTCGTTGTTGTTAGAGCAAGGTGACCTTAGGGGGTCTTCTGTCAACGTCTTTCCATTTATCATTGGCAAAGCAATGTTTACTTGTCATTTGTGTCCTTGACAACGATATTTCTCTGAGCAAATTAATATTTAGTATCTAGTTTACCGGCCATTCTCTCACAAATCTGCACTTCCATTTTGTTGGGGAATGCAGTGCTCACATTACAGGTTCCACAAAAATTACGACACAGCATCAAGTATTTCACGACCCGCAACTTTCGCCATGACTTACTTTCCAGAGGTAAATTATGTCTCAACATCACGTCATGCGAGCGTGGGAACGGACGGAGAAACGGATATTTCAGTAGTCCGATATTTTTTAGAATAGATCCACACGCACTCGAACGGACGTATTCTCACCAAATTATTATGACAAGCACAAGACACAGTTCTTGAGCAACCTATTACCTTTCCAAGAAATGCCGATTCTCCTAATTGTAATAACAATTGCAAATACTTTGATCATAAAACTGCAATAGTAGTATTTGTATGTAAATCTTACGTGCAAGAGATATTATTTGCAACTGTTCGGGAAAAATGCCCGTCATGGAATTCACCCAACGTTGGCGAAACTCGGATATTTGAGAACGATTATAAGACATTAACCTTAAGGAAAAACTTCTCCTTTATTTCTTCATCTACAGGGTCAACAAATGCAAATATTTGTACGTACACTACTACTACTATACTACTACTACTACTGCTGCTGCTGCTGCTACTGAAAAAAAGAGAATAGAATTAACAATTTACATAGACCATCACAGTCAAACTATGAACTGCTTATCATTCAAAAGCCTGATGTAAAAATTCATTTGCTTCTCTGTTTTAAAAGCGAAAACAGCTCCCCGGATGTTACGGGGGGGAAATGCGCCTTTGATACGTAGTTTACAGCGGGTTCTTTGACGTGATATGGCCGGTGACACCTCGACGTGACACGCGCCCTTCCTCGGTCAGACAGGATGCATTTTATGGCGCTTGGGTTTCAGCACAGTAACCGGACATTTGGGTCCAAGAGGACAAAGAAAGGGAAACGACGATCCTTGCAACCGAATGACAAGACTAACACAGACTAGTGACGAGTTCTCACGTCCGCTATGTTTCAGCGCTGCTTACCAAATGAAGGAGCAAATGGGTGATTGCTCTCACGAATGACAACATGAACTATGATAGAATGATTCACAAACATATAAACAGCCACTGCATGTATTTATTTCGGGGCAGACTCTGATCTGCCCGTCATTGTCGTCATGCCCTCACGTCTTACAGAATGGTTTCATTTTAACAATTTCCCTGAATTTGACTGATCTGAATAGAGAATTTAGGCCAAAAGGCCAAGCAAGGCCAAGCACTGGGACCTATGAGGTCATTCAGTGCTGAGAGGGGAATTAATAGTAAAAAGTTTGAAAAGTGTAACAGGAGGAAAACCTCAAAGCAGTTGCACTGTGAATGAACTGTTAGGAGAGGGTGGACATTAAGATGGAAGAAAGAGAATATGAAAGGAGGTACAGTAATAGGAAAGAAAGTGGTTGCAGCTAGGAACCGAAGTCACGCTGCAAAGAACCTTCTTAAGAAATGACTAAAGTGCACCGCAGAAGGTGAACTGACGACACTAATTAGCCCTCCTACGGGAAGGCTCTGGTTTCAAAGCAAACCATGTATGGTAAACAAACTCCTCAACTTGCGGAGTCAGGAAAATTAGCTCAGGAATTCAGGTCTTGTCGGAAACTCCGTGAATACTTGTGCTTTCGTACGACTGACGAGACTTGCATTTAGTTGCAACAGGCAAAGGTGATACAGGCCCGCTTTAAAGAGGAGGTGGTTGGGCAGCACAATAATGACCGCTCTATTCCCGTTTGCGTCGTCAATACTTTTCCCTGACACCAAGACCGAGAGGAAAACAAATTTCCATCTCGGGAAAATGGATGACGAGGCAATTGACCCTAAATGGAAAATGGAAGCTGTTGCTTGAGGAAACGTAGTAACACTAAGTTCATGACAGCCTCTGTTGCAGCTCGCACAAGAAACACAACCATTTACTATCTCGTTTTCTCCTTGACCTGATCTTTCATGAACAGAAAAAAAAAATCATTCTGTCACTTTAGAGCTAAAGTTAAAATTACTGTTGTGCTGAGATTCAAAGGACGGATACAGCATAAGGTTTAGAATGACTCGAGAAAATGTAAACTATTTGAATACCCTTGAGTTGAGAGAACACTGTTTCTAAGTATTCGCGCTCTCTTCATATCCTATTACTTTCTTTCAAAATACCTATAATTATGCGTTCACCGCACTTCATGAGTCTTCTTTTGTTTATTTATTTAAGAATATTAGCCAAACATAACCATCCAAGATGAATGGTTAACGACGCAAATTTTGACCAAAAAAATAAATAAATAAATAAATAAAATAAAAAACTGGCTCATGGAGTCTGGGGTTCTGTTTCATAATCATTAGACTTTCGTCGCTTCGTTTCAACACCAGGACGCAGTTACCAGGTTCTGGTATTCCCTTCCATTGTTCCGGGGTTAAAAATCTCATCTCATCCCACTATGTTTTTTCTCTTTTTCGTTTTATCAGACATTCCTGGATAGAATTGCCCATTCCATCGGTCACTTCATTTAAGAAGTACAGATTATCTATCTATTCTATCTATCTATCTATATCTATATATATATATATATATAGATATATATATCATATCATATATATAATATATATGATAATACACAATTTATTAAAGAAAATCATCATTATATTCCTTCAAGTCTGATTAACAAGTAAACCTCATTAACTTCGATGATGTGTGAGCAGCATTCATTCCTCGGCCATATGATATAGGTTTTGAAATTTGAAGGAAAGTCTCTCCTCGGCCAGTGTATGATATATATATCGGATAAAGACATAAAACTCTGGCAAGTGCAATGCAATAAGAGAAATTGTAAAGTTCAATATGATCAATAACAAACTATTGAGTAGATGACGATAACCGCGTATACAAGCTTCATAAAACGAATGAATAAACACGAACACAGACTCCACTTATGTGCACATAGTAAAGAAAATGAATAAATAAATTAAGATTCTCCATTTGTCAAACTGAATACACAATAAACATAAGTAAATCAATAAAAAAAACACATTTATCGCATTTAGCTCAAGCTGTACAAAAGTGACTTACTGTTTACCAAGTAACACGAATCCACAGAGCCATCGCCGCTTACGAATCATTCGGGAATTTTTGCAACGCTTTTGTTTCGTCATCATCTTTCAGTGTACTTGGAAGCAGCGTTCCCTTCCTCTCTTTCTCTCTTTATCACTCACTTTGTCGGGTCTACATATGAGTCTTGTCATTTATCTCCGTCTTTCTCTAACCGTCATGCCCAGTGGCGGATCTAGAAATCTTTCACAGTGGGCCACTTAAAATTAATATATATATATATATATATATATATATATATATATATATATATACATACGTACACAATTACGGTACATATATATCATTATTTAAATATGTATGCACACATATATATACAGACATAGTTCACATCTTATGCATATACGTATGTTGTATGTACTGAGAGAGAGAGAGAGAGAGAGAGAGAGAGATTATAATTCTGAAGATAGTCACATTGTTTCCGACATCTGTAGCTGACGAAGAAGTAGCAGGTGAAGTTTCTCAGACAAATAAAAGCATGAAACAGGCGCATAAAGAAAAACAATTACATAATTTTGCTTCGGTGTTTCTATCAGTATTTTACTTGTGTGTAATGGGTACACATCATCGAAATTTAATTATAGCTTTGAGATTTACACATTATTCTATCCAGGGGAGGGTGGGGGGGGACGTGACCAGCCCCTCCCCCCTTATATACGCCACTTATCGTGTGACTTAAGGTCTTGCATGACGTACGCGCGGATGTCTTCTTCGCCTAAAGTTATCTCTTTTTGACTTCCAAACTGATCAGGTTCCTTTAATGCAGTTTTGTCCAAACATGTTCGCCTATTGTACCCTTCATTACCTTCTCCTACTGTTACGTATCCCCCCACCATGGGTGACCAAACTCGGTTTTATTTAGGATAATCATGCAAATAGTATATTAATTATGAAAAGACTGCATTATAGGAGTGTTGGTCAATAAATTCATATTATTACACAAATAAAAATGATGATTTAATAACAAAATGCTTGTAAATTACTTACACAACTTAATGGGAGATGTGAGACTGTTGTTCACTGATGGGATGTTTCTGTTGTGTGTGTGTGTGTGTTCCTTGTTTGTTCACGTACCCTCACAATCTATGTTGCGTACCCCCAGGGGTACGCGGACCCCAGTTTGGACAACACTGCATTACAGATGGTATGAAGAAACTGTTTTATATCCATACACCTCTCAAGTTGCTAACAACTTGAAACAAATGATCAGCATAAAAATAACAAGAGCCAGTTTAAAATGGTTTTCATGGTAACATCGAGAGACACATCTAGAAAGCATCGGCCAAAAATATGCATATTCGTGATGACAATTCGCACTTCTAGCTTACATCAAGAACGTCATCACGAAAGCAAAGCTCTTCACCAAAGACACCAGCAACAGATTCGTCTTCTTTATTCATGGCATCGGCGGAAGCGTCAGAGGGCAACATATCTTTGACCCAGTTCGCAAGGCACATCAACGTAAGTTTTTTTTTATTTTTTTTTTTTTAACTATAAGAAGTGTGGAAGTAAAAACGGCCAATCGCTCCGTCTTTGGCGAACGATTGATTGCGACACAACCGACATTCCCCGACAGTTTCCGACGCAAATTGTTTCTGAATGTCGATAGTGTCATGTCAGACCTGACGAGAGAGCATTCACCTTTCCGCAAACCGAGCAATGTAGAGTAGAATAGAATAGATCATTTATGCCAAAGGCCAAGCGCTGGAACCTATGCGGTCATTCAGCGCTGAATGGGGAAATTGTCAAAGACCAATCGCTGGAACCTATGAGGCCATCCAGCGCTGAAAGGGAAACTGACAGTAAAAAGGTTTGAGAGACGTAGCGAGAGGAAAACCTCAATTGTTAGGAGAAGGTGGAAAGTAAGATGGAATGAAAATATGAACGGAGGTACAGTAAAAAGGAATGAGGGTGGTTGCAGCTAGGAGCCGACGGGACGCTGCTGCAAAGAACCTTAAGTAATGCCTACAGAACACCACACGAGGTGCACTGATGGCACTACCCACATCCCTTGGGGGCCAACGTAGAGATGAAGGTATCTATTTTCTCTCTTATTACGAGTGAACGTTTGTGTGCGCGTTTGCGGGAAGAGTGAACGTTTGTGTGCGCGTTTGCGGGCGTGGACGAACACGTAAATAAAAAGGCATAATAACTCAGTGACATCACCCTTGAAACAAGAAAGGTCACTGCGGATCATGTCTCCCACATACGGCTCATTCCGGCGTCATCTTACAAAACTATAGAATTATATTGAAGTCACTACATAAAAAAAAAAACTATTTTCAAAAGTAGACAATCAAAAGGTAGTCATTAAGACATTAATATTTACCTTATAAAAACATAATCTTACTTCCAGTCAGCTCAGAAAATAAGCAGAATACTGAGTTATAATCATGCCTACCATTTCCATCTAACATTTTTCTTATATATATATATATATATATATATATATATATATAGATATATATATATATTATATATCTCTCTCTCTCTCTCTCTCTCTATATATATATATTATATATATATATATATATATATATATATATATATATATATGGATATATAGATAGATATATATATATATATTATATAATATATATATATATATATATATATATATATCTATCTTATATATATATATATATTTATATATATCTATATATATATATATATATAATTTATATATATATCTTATATATATATATATATATATATATATATATATATATATATATGTATCTTAGTTTCCGAATGACAAATGGGATGGAATATGGAATTCAGGCTTGAAGCCAAGCACTGGAATCCAAAGGATTATTCAGCGCTATAATGAATTTGGTTTGAAATGAATGTCAGTGAATTTATGAATGAATGAATAAAATAATAAATGCTTTTACAAATACGGTGAATATTGATATTTGGTAAAAACTGACATCCCCCATATATAACATTCATACGTAAATCGTAAACTTTACGAAGATAAGGGAACAATACGGTTTGTTTGCTTGGTGTTTTTATGTTGCATGGAACCAGTGGTTATTCAGCAACGGGACCAACGGCTTTACGTGACTTCAGAACCACGTCGAGAGTGAACCTCTTTCAACAGAAATTCACATCTCTAACCCCTCAATGGAATGCCCGAAAATCAAACTCGCGTCCACTGAGGTGGCAGGCCAACACCATACCGACGGCGCCACTATGGCGCTCAAAGCAATACGGTACACTAACACGAAACTCATTTTTTCCTTCAAATACTTCAAGTAGGCAGTCATTTCCCTCTATGAAACGCCGAGTTATCCACATGTCACACACTTCCAATCAATAGGTGAATTCAGGTCACGCTCCAAACGGTACTCCGCTGTGTGCTGCATTAGTCTGACTAAGGATGAAATCCATATACTGAATACAAGTCTCCATTCTTTCCGCAGAAAATGAACGCTCACTCACACACATACACGCCTCGTACAAATATACACGCAAAGAAAAGAAATAAGGATGACTTATCGGAGTTAAGAATAACAAAATATCTCAACTTAGCAACAAAAAATAATGATCGACATATTGCCATAATACAATATTAATCTGCTCAATTCTGCATTCCGTCGTATTTTAGCACTCACGTGTAAAGTACCGTTTCTGCCGTCTAACCAGGTACCTTCTTATGCTTAAGTAAACATATTTTCTCCTTCCACAAAGAGTTACGTCTTCTAAATTATGTATCACATTAGTCAATACGAGCTCGAAACGTGTTTTGTTTTGTTTTTCTTCAGACAGATATATAGCATATATAGTTTGCAAACGTTTTCAAATTTTTTTAACTCTAATTAGGCAACATTTTTGCAAATGTCGAGTCGTGCATATCCATAATAATAATAATAATAATAATAATAATAATAATAAATAATAATATTATTATTATTATTATTATTATTATTATATTATTATTATTATTATTATTATAATAAGTCGACGAACACTCACTTTCCAATTGATATTTGATGAAGAAACCCACGATGTGAAATTAATGTTTCTGTTTTCTTGTTACATACACATTTTTACAGGTGTTTTTTTTTTTTTTAACGGTAGTGCTCCTGCTGCCATCTTAAGAGTGATGTGGTTTTCAGTCCGGTGACCTATGTGTATGATGCCTTCCAGTCTCAAATCCCGCCCATGGTCCGTTCCTTGCCTCCGCGTGTCCCTTGCTCATCTTTTTCCTTTGTTTCAACCCTGGGATTTTCAATAATCCTCATCTGGCTGAGTCATTAAGTTCAATGACCGGTTTGACCTTCAGAACTGTTCCTGTAAGGCTGACCCTTGCAAAACGGATTTGTTGTTTATGTTATTTAGGCTGCCGAATGGTTTTTGTTTCCATTTATTGTGGGTGGTGTTCTTCCTATGGTCGTTATATCCCTACGATGTAAAGCTAATTAAAACGTTAGCACAGTAGTATACGAAAGCAATGACACAAATAAACAGCACAGTACTCAAAGGGGCACTTAATAACTTGTGGTTCACAATTACCAGGTAATACAACACATTTCGGCTGTTTAGGCAACACGAAACAATAGCGTTCAAAACGAAAGGTAAGCCTAGTTCGATCTGGTCAAAAGGTGTAACTGTACTCTGTTTTTTTTTCATCTGTCCATCCGCCTGTGGTGTTTTTGTATGGTAACACTGAGTCCCGGGCTTTAAATAGTTACGCTATGTGTAAGTTTTAGGTAAATAAAAGGATATCTGTGTGTATATTTGCAACTGAAAAGTGTTTTAATAATTTACTGTAGCGAATTACACCGTTAATATTCTAAATAGGATATTATTATTATTGTTGAATGTAAGCTGAATGTAACTATCTAAAGCCCAAGACGCAGTGTTACCATACGCATACACCACAGGCGGATGGACAGATGAAAAAAAAAACAGAGTATAGGCATTGCATCTTTAAAACTGAAAATCCCATAACTGGAACAGGGGAAAGGTCAGCGAGGACCCCGTGGAGGTTGTACTACACAACTGACCGCAGACGAGATCGAGGTCACAGAACTAAAAATTTATGGGATGCTCAAGGAACAAGACAGCCCGTGTCAGCTCTTGATTGGTTAAATCTGACGTGAATAAAATATATCTCAAGGACACTGTAGCTAGAGGAGCTACTTCAAGCTGAGAGTACTGTGTCCTAAGTAGTTCCTCTGTGAAAATGTACATAACAAGAAGAATGTAGTAGCACAAATTTCCCTTCCTTAACGGATCTCTTTCTAATAATAATAATAATAATAATAATAATAATAATAATAATAATAATAATAATAATAATAATAATAATAATAATAATAATAATAATAATACTTCAATAGCAAGAAGTTAAAATGTGCCTTAAAAGTATTCGTGCGACACCGCATGAACTCAACGAATCTACGTTAGCTCACGTAATACTCGACCTGAGCTGAATACCTTATTATGCCACTTCCTGGTGCTGAATTCCCGAGTGCTGCTGACCCGAGAGCATGACCTGATTATCATGAAATGTTATGATGTACCTACGAATGTCAATAGGGCGCGCACGTTCCATTTAATACTACTGATCGAAAAATCATGCCCCTTTCCCGTCAAATATCCCCCGAACAGCTGATCCCAATCGATGCGAGCGGGAGATGCTTCAAAGTGCAACTCATTCCAAGATCCGATAAATCGTTACAGCGAGATGACCGGTGGTCTATAGAAAGGAATAAATGCACGCAGAATAATACTTGGTTATTATGTCCCGTTCAGCTGATTCATGGGAGGTCGTTAGTTAGGTCTATTTCCACCCTCACTAACGACCTTTCATAGTCTTACTTACAGCTTGATATAACGCATGGTAACTATCCTATGCCACAGCCGTATTTTATATCGTTAAAGCCCATTATTTCTAGCTGGAAACCGTTTCCCCAACACCATTCTTAGTAAGAGATATTTAAACACGCGAACAGCCTTGGCCTTCTTAAGGGAGATTTTTTTTATATGACTCACACTCCATTATTTATATTAGGACTTATCTATTACAGAAGACTAACGTAACCGCCGTTGAAGACGGAAAACCAAGTTACGTACAAATTTCCCTGCATGGACTCACCTTATTTAAACATGGTCAGCATCCGAGTTGCAACGACTCTATAGGTCATAAGGCTGAAATTTCTAGCACTGAGTCTTAACTGGTTACTCTCCAGCCGATACTCTCTCCCAAACATTTCCCATTCTAATCAGCGGTTAGGTACTAGCTCAGATTCTGCATACTGTACTCTAGTCCTGGAACTTCGCTCTTGGAAACTTCAAAAATATAACTGGAAAACCGTCTCGTCTTACTTTCAATCACTGTAGACAAATAAGATTCCGTTCACTATACAGTGACTTAAACCAGAAATCCAGTCGGCAAACTTGTCTACCATTTCAGTTAGATATCTGACTGAACTCATTTTTGTGCAGACATATAAATGAACAGCAGTTTCGCTATTTCTCTTCTAAATCCGTATTATCCTTCAAAAATATATATTCTTTTTTATAATGTACCCTGCTCTATGCGATGTTCCTTCCTTCATTTTCACTTGTCTTTATATTCAAGTCTTGTTAATTCTAACAAGAAGCACGAAGGCAAACTTCCTCAAAATCTTTCTTTTTGTGTAATACCTTTCGTACTTCTTAAAATAATGGAAACACTTAGGAACTGTACCAATCAATATTTTAGTATCATTTAAATAATAAACGTACTATGTAACGTGAACAGGGATTACCACAGTATCCCTGCATTAAGCTGAGTGCCATTTTCAAATGATAGGGACAGGCTCATCTTCGAACTAACCACTAACCAGACCTATGAGGTCTTTTCTTACTTGACAAAACTACAGAGAAAAAAACTACAGAGAAAAAAAAAAAAAAAAAAAAAAAAAAAGTCGTCGAATTCAGAGATGAAAGCGACGCCCACAAACTAGTAAGAATTAGATAGCTCATTTGTGCTGTGAAGAGCGAATGAAAGTTGGGAGACTCTAATTATATATAATGAATTATGGAAACACGGTTGCAAAAGATAGTGCATTAATAGCTCATGCAAAAATAGTGCATTAATATCCCATGCAAAATGGCCGAGGTATCAGCTTCACAAGCGCCACAGGTAATTCACGTTATTGTACCGATCGAAAAGTACTCTTTTTCTAGGAGTACTTTCATGACAAATGAAATAACATCTCAGCGACGCCGACGCCTTTACTTAGAAGAAAACGCCTTTTACTTATGGTCAAAATTTATTACGCTAAAATAAAACAAGAAGTTTATCATTAATTTATAGTCTAATGTAGACGAACCATCAAAGCATTCAATGAAAACAATAATAAATTGTAAAATTCAAGTCACGTTTGCTAAGTGTAATGTGTCATCCTACGTAAAGAATATTAGCACACTACACAGATTAACCCAATTCACTATCTGGACCTTTTACAGGATAATAGTAAAGTCTTTCATTATTGTATATCACTTGGCTGTTCCATGAATTTCTCCAATTATGCAGCTTCTTCACACGTAGGAACTCGATATCTATTTACAATTAGCAAAATCGCCAGTTTCCCATACCAGAATAATTTTAAAAGTGTTAGGTTGATATCGTTTTGCCTGTTTTCGTACTAAGACGAACCACGCATCAAAAACTCCGATGCCTGATGAACTTTCATGAAAGGTTACGCTACAAAGGTGAATGTACGGATAAGCTGGGCCGTGACAAATTGCATCATTAATAGGCTAACACAAGTCCCCAACCTGAATATTTGAACCGAGTTTATCCTCCTCGAATATTCGCCTGGAAAATGGCTAATCCCTACCTTTTCTTTCCTTTACAGTTCGATGGCTTGGTGCGTGGTCAACACAAACACAACACGCGTCCACGTACTACAACAACCTGCATACGAGCGATCTCCACATTAGCAATACTGTCACTGCCGGTATCTAAGTTTCAGTCACCTCTCAACAGCTGATTCGTTCCTTCCTCGAGTCTCGTAGCTTTCACTCAGGTATGACACAACCACCCTTATGACACCAACAGATAGGGATCAATAAGGCCCATAACAAATGATTCATACCAAGGCAATGATGAAAAGTTTTGGCCACCTGGCGGGAGCAGGGTGAACTACGGTTGCCATGGTTACACTGTATACAGACCAACCGAAGGGGTTTTGGGGGAACTACGATCGTGGATGGCTGTGGAAGACCCCTCATCATCAAGGCCCGCTTCACCCTCATGAGGATTAGCAAGGGGTAACTGACCTATTTACGGAATTACAAGCAATCGCAAGATAGAGAGAGAATTCGTCTTAATTACGATCAAACAAAATTATTTGATTCCTTCTTTCTTGAGGAAAATATGTCTAACTCTTAATATGTCAATAATAATAAATGCACATGTAGCCGCTTTATCAAGTAAATAAATTAATTTCGCAAACAATAAAAAAAGGATGGGTACATTATTGATATATAAAACGGCAAAGGCTCGTTAAAATTATTGTTGTTAGCCGAGATACTAACGCTGTTCAAAATAAGTAGCACTACATAATTATTCATCTGGAGCAAGAATAGAGGGAAGGTAGTCAGCCCAACGGTGATCAAAGTAATGAGAAAATAAGTCCAAAAGAAGCATTATGGAAAAATTCTTATGAAAATGACGAAGTAACGGAACCAAAACAACATCAATAACCATACACATAGAAAAATATGAATTATTAAGAAACGCTTGGCGCTTTGAATAACCGTAACAGCCTCTATGTAATTAAGAGCCTCGCTGTCTATCAACGTTGCTAGGGACAAAAATCCATCAACGGTTTTCTAAAATTTACGTTATCAAGCAACTTTATACCGCAGCAGCATTTTCATGTGGGTATTCTTAAAAAAAACGAGTAGCATTCACCAGCGGTCTGCTAAAAATAAAATGCACCCACAAACAATGAAAGAGATAAGGTACTTTTAATACACCAAAATAATGCTAATCGAGGAATATAACCCAGCTAAGAGTTGTCCTTGTACTTTCTTACGCTTCTTTAAATGGTACTGAAAATGTCAACTTTGCAATGGAATGGGCTGAAAGTTAAAACACTGATTAAGATATTAAATGAATGCCGATTCAGTATTTTTCATACTATTTTTATAACATAACATCTCTGATGACTTGCAGTCTATGTGATGGTTGAAATTACTGACGTGCATAACAGTGGCCGGTCTAGAAATCCACCATGCGGGTCCACTTTGAATTATCATATATATATATATATATATATATATATATATATATATATTATATATATGTGTGTGTGTGTGTGTGTGTGTGTGTGATATATATATATATATATATATATATATATATATATATATATATATGCGTGTGTGTAGCTACGTATGTATGTAGCATGTACACACATACGGTACATATTATATCAATATTTATATATAGCTGCACACAGCAGTAGCATTTGTTGAAATAATCATTAGCTAAGCAAATTTTTGTTATTAATAATTATTTATAGAGAGAAAATAAAGTTTGGTATTTAATATCCATGGGGGTGGGGGACACGTGACCAGCTGGCCCCTCCTTAAACACTATATTCTATGCTTAAAAAAAACTGCCTTGCAGGCATCCGGCATGCATAAGCATTTCCCTTCTTGGAAGAAAACATCCTTTCCTCCTGTGAGATTTGTCAATAAAAAGTTTCCGGCCTGCCAACTGATTTGTCGATGCAGATTTACATGTATATTCTATATATCGTGAGAATTTAAACACTCCTTTATTATCAAATTCTTGGAACAGCGTGCTGGAAGTTCCACTGTAGCCAATTTGCGTTCAGACTTACGCAAAACCATGGAAATAAGTGAATGTAGCATATCCATTTGTAACCTATATACTTAAATTAGAGCAATTTTTTTATTGCATTGCTATGGCAGCTAGAACTGATGGAAACAGTTTTAAAGGCATCGGCGTATGTGTCCGGCTCCATTAAATTGGCAACAATGGCCGTGGAACCTTGCTGGAAGTAACTAACAACAATGCAAAGGTTAGTGGGTTATATTGTTGGGAGAGGCTACTTTCTCACTTTGTACAGCAGAAGTGCGTGTTCCTGAGAATCTCTAAATGAACGTGTTACCTTCTCCCGTCGCAAAATTAGAAATCTCTTAACTCCAAGGAATTCAAATTGGTAATTCTAAAGAATAGTTCCGCACGAACTGCAAGGAACGTAACCGCGGATACGACATCCACTGTATTTCGTCGTGTTTACTACTGGCCCCTTGAGGTTAATTACAGTCGTCCTATTAAATATTACTTAAAAGTTCTTGTTCAGGAGGTAAAATTGCATAGTAAAATCGCAACTGCCATAGTCTAGGCCACCGCGGAATAGTAATATAGATCTACCGTCAAATTACATACTAGTAGGTAATTGGCTATTCTTTCAGTATTCACATTTCAGTTAGCCTAGCCTAGCAATTTCGTCATTCGACATTTCAAATAGCCAAGCTTAGCTATTTCAGCGTTCGACATCGCAGCTAGCTTAGACATAGCCATTCTTACAGCATTCGACATTTCAATTAACGGCGATTCTGTCAGCATTCAACATTTTAATTAGCCTAGCTTAGCGATTGTTTCAGCATTCAACATTTCAGTTGGCCAAGTTTAGCAATTCTTTCAGCTTTCGAGATTTCAATTAGCGTAGCTTAGTGATTCTTTCAGTATTCGACATTTCAGTTAACCTAGCTTAGCGATTCTTCCTGGAATCGACATTTCAATTAGCCTAGCTTGGCAATTCTGTCAGCATTCGCAATTTCAATTAGCCTAACTTAGCTATTCTTTCAACATTCAACATTTTAATTTGCGTAGCTTAGCGATTCCTTCAGCATTCAACATTTCATTTTAGCGATTCTTTCAGCTTTTGACATTTCAATTAGTAGCGTAGCTTAGCAATTCTTTAAGCATTCGACATTTCAATTAGCCTAGCTTAGCTATTCTTTCAGCATTCAACATTTTAATTAGCGTAGGTTATGTATTCTTTCAGCTTTTGACATTTCAATTAGCGTAGCTTAGCCATTCTTTCAGCATTTGACATTTCAGTTAGCCTTGCTTAGTTATTCTAAAAGCATTTGGCATTTCAATTATCCTAGCTTAGCAATTCTTTCAGCATTCGAGATTTCAATTAGCGTAGCTTAGTGATTCTTTCAGCATTCGACATTTCAGTTAGCCTAGCTTAGGGATTCTTCCTGCAGTTGATATTAGAATTAGCGTAGCTCAGTGATTCTTTCAGCATTCGACATTTCAATTAGCCTAGCTTAGGGATTCTTCCTGCAATCAACATTTCAATTAGCATAGTTTAGCAATTCTTCCTGCAATCGACATTTCAATTATCCTAGCTTAGCTATTCTTTCAGCATCCGACATTTCAATTAGAGTAGCTTAGTGATTCTTTCAGCATTCAACATTTCAGTTAGCTAAGTTTAGCGATTCTTTCAGCTTTTGACATTTCAATTAGCGTAGCTCAGCGATTCTTTCAGCATTCAACATTTCAATTAGCCTAGCTTAGCTATTCTTTCAGTATTCGACATTTCAGTCAGCCTAGCTTAGCAATTCTTCCTGCAATCAACATTTCAATTGGCATAGCTTAGTGATTCTTTCAGCATTTGGCATTTCAATTAGCGTAGCTTAGCGATTCTTTCAGCATCCGACATTTCAATTAACCTAGTTTAGTGATTCTTTCAGCATCCGGTATTTCAATTAGCGCAGCTTAGCTATTCTTTCAGCATTTGACATTTCAGTTAGCCTAGTTTAGCGATTCTTTCAGCATTCGACATTTCAATCAGCCTAGCTTAGCAATTCTTCAGTTTCATTCAAACATTTCGCAAGTAGCGTAGCTATGCGATTCTTTCAGCATTCAACATTTCAATTAATCTAGCATAGCTATTATTTCAGCATTTGACATCTTAATTAGCGTAGCTTAGCTATTCTTTCAGCGTTTGACATTTCAGTTAGCCTAGCCTATTCAATCCATTTCATGTCTAGTATAAATTACATTTGTTTTGCCCTTTGTAAGTATTAGTTTTGCCAAAAACATTTATTGTTGCATGAATTGGAGTTTGTAGTGTCCTGTAACTTTTATTAATTCCTTTTTAGAGTACGTTTTTGTCAAAAATTACTACATTCTCCAATCTTCTACCCCCTTATCAAAAAGTGGGCAGGTTATATAAGTCCCACATAACTGTTGCCTTGGGGAAACTTGATGCCCTTTCAGAAGAATTGAAAATCGGCTATTAGTGGCCTAGACAATCAATTCAGGATTATCCTCAGAAGATTAGCCCTTTCATGTCCAACTGACGTAATAGTACGTAAAAATACTCTATCCCCTATCTATCCAACTGACGTAGCGTTACGTAAAATGTACCGAAATTTTTCGTGCGTTTGGTAGGGGCATTTTTAAAAATTTTCGGACAAGTAGCGATTTCCACAGGCTAGATCATACCTTGGACTGTGTATCTCGGGTATCAATACGCCAGCAAAGTAGTTTCTGTACTGCGCATGCTCAAATCCCTGTACTGCGCTCTGTTTCTTACCCTCTTTTCTATCAATTTTTTCACTGGCTGGACTTATTCGTTTTCCATTGATTTATATGTCGATATTTAGAGAATTTTATTGGCTTTCTCATAAAAAAATCATTCTTTTGCCTGACTTTCATAGTTTTTGGGTTACGAACAAAAATATAAAAAGTTTTTTTTTTTTTTTTTTTTTTTTTTTTTTAATAACTCACATTTTTTTGTATTTAGAGGGCTGGGACTCTTATTCTGACTATTCCACCATTAAATACTAATATTTAGAAAAAAAGGACAGAAAATGAACGTTGTTGGCATAAAATTTATATTTTCGCTGAATTTTCTATATGATTATTTTTTCGCACCGTCGAGCGCTCCTAGATACCTCGGATATCTGGGGTCACCGTGCTCAAAACTAAGCGGATATGCAAGAGTTAGGGTAATAGATGTAAACATTTTTTATCTTTACGCAAATCATTTCAGTGAAAATGATTCCAGTAAATTAAGTGAAATAACTCAACAGGAGAATTATCATGATCTAGTTCTAGATAGATTAGCTGATTTATACCAACAATTCCACAGTTTACATATATGATCTCAAACAAATATTAGTCCTAGTAAGCCTGTAATGGCTGTTAAGTTGCCTAAACTGACCTGCAAGGATTTTGATGGTAAATCAGCTAACAAATTAGAGATCAAAAACTTTTGCAAAATTTAATAATTGTGGTGATGCTTGCAGAACATTATCTGTTTCCAACAAATATGTATACCTATTTGCATAGTTTTCTATCTGACTATTTATTCAAAGTCATTTCTTACCTGTCCAACTGTGATGATAATTATACGGTAGCCCTCAATTTGCTGTAAGAGGAATTTTTAGACTTCCCAGTATTAGATGAAAGTTTTAAACAACTAATTGAACTCACCAACATTTGATGTCCCATGTTAGGGTGTTCATACTTACATTAATGTGTGTAGAGCCATTGTGCATGAGATAAAACAGTATAACGTAGACCTGTTAGATGATTCTTCAGGTTGTAAATTACCAAGTCACATCATTTTTGCATAAATTAATCCCTTCAATTAGGGAAGGCTTAATTCATTAAATAAACAACTACCACTCTGTTGTAGATCTGTTTGGTTACTATAGAGACATCATTCAGACATTAATTCGAATTTTAAATGCTGAAAGTAATGCAAATGTTGAAAAGAAAGTCAGTCCTGAGAAGGAAAAATTAGTACATCGAAATGTAAACAATTTTCAGAAAAATTCTAATTCCAATGAAATCAAATGCCAATTAACACTAGAAAATTTCACCCTGACTGCTCAGCCCAAAACTGCCCCCAAGGGTGGTAGCCCTATAAATAATAATGTCAACTAATGTTAAAAGTGCTAAAATCAAACACTGCAAGTTTTGCAGTGGTGTTAGATATAGCATGATCAAATGCACCATATTTGAGAAATCAGTTGACTCTCAAAGAATGTGCTTGTCACTTGGCTAAGGCATATTGTTCACTAGTAGGTAACATGTTTCAACTACGTAATTGTCTTGGGTAAGGTCAATAAACTGAGTTTTCAATGTATTATTTGCAAATCATATGCTCACATTTCTGCACTATGCCCTAACAACAGTAATGGTGGATCCACAAATCTATATATAATTGTTCAACACATCAAGACTTGTTACCAACCGTTACCAACCTTTACTGCTTCTTGTATTGTCTAGAAAATTTCATGGTGTTAAAACCTCTCACACTGTTAGGTGCCTTCTAAATACGCCGAGACAGTGAAGTTATCTATGTCTGTTACTGAGGCGCTTACTTGTGAGCATGCCTTTACCCACTATGATGTCACTACCATTTTGGGTGCTACCGACTGTCATTTTGGTAAATGTCTAATATGTGTGTCTGTCACTGGTGGGAAAAGTATGCTATTGCTATGTTGGCCGACCATGAATTTGACATTTGCTTGCATGATGTGGCTGTCAACATCATTGAAGAAGGCTATTTTGTAGCTGAACCATATCTGGTTTCAATGATGAAAGTTTACCCCTTAAGGGCTTAGTTTGAGTTGACATACTGCAGTTAATCCCTGACCTTCACATCACTCAGTGCATGCTAGGTTGCTTGGAGTACACCAATGGGCATTGTTCGCTTTGGAAATGTGATGTTTTTCCTCTGCCTGAACCAAATGACGCCTATCGGTGAACTCCAACAAGTTGCAACAAATCCTGACCTAGAATATCAGGACATCGTTCCTAAGGAGGAAAGTGTTCAATTCAACATTGTATTTTTGCTCAGAAATTGTATTTTTGCCCAGAAAGTCTTACTACTCCCCTAACAACAATGTTAAGCCTCCAGACTTTAATAAATATAGTATTTGGATTCTTCATAGACCGGTCATTAAAGATTAACTCAATGTCACCACTAAGATTAGGCCTGTATTTACAGTAGTACTTAAGGATACGAAATTAATCTGTTCCGAAGTGGCCTTCGTAACCTGATTTTTTCGTAGCTTGAACCACATTTTACATGTAAATTTCCTAATTCGTTCCAAGCCCTACAAAAACACCTCAGTAAATCTTATAATAAAGCTAAATTGACCAATAAACAATGAAATACAACAATATGGACCATTCAATACCCAACATAACCTTTATTGTATTATGTACCTGTAAATAAAGTGTATTAATGTACATGGTACAAGAAATACTTTACGTACATATGTAGTAAAATGTAGAACCTAACCTTACCTTTTGAGTGAGGCGATCTCCGAAAGTGGCAATAGAGGAGGAGGACAAATGGCAGAAAACATGAACACTTAACTTTAAGAAACACATTAAAAAATGGCAGAAAACATTAACACTAAACTTGACGAAACATTATCAAATGGCAGAAAACATTAACACTTCTTGATTATCTCCATCTTCGTTCTCCATAGAAAGCATCCTCTTCTTTCCGTGAACTTCAGCAACATTCTTGGGACCAGCGGCTAATAACGTAAGTAATTAAGTTCACACACAACATGATAAAGTAACTTACAGTACAATGAAAGCGAAATCACTTAACACAAATTTACGTTAACAAACGAAATATGTATATGTGAAGGAACGAATTCCAGTGTTTACGATAATGCTGCCGCAAAAAATAGTCAAGGAACGCCTTTACATAGAGGCATGATGTTGACCAATAGGAGAGCAGGATCTTATGGCGGTGACTAACATCAGGAACTAATGGGAGAGCGGGAGGATGGTGGCGAGTCTACTCAGTTGGCGGCGCGCAAGTTTTAAAATTGTTCTCGGTGGTCCGGGCGAACCTCAGGACTTTACAGTAACACCCTTTCGTAACCTGAATTATTTTCGTATGCAGAGGCAAAAAAATCTTCGTATTCGCTTCCGTAACTTAAATTTTTCGTAAGTTGGGAATTTCGTATGTCGAGGTTCCACTGTAATTGCTCTTTGAAAGACCAACCAGCCTCTTTCTCACAATGAAGCTGCATATGCTGCGATCAACTTATTGGGTGATATAGTTAATCTGTACCTGTAGTTCAGATCAAATGACATAGTTGTGTTAAGTAACATCAGGCAAGCATTCCTGTAGATTATGTTAGGAAAAGGAGAAGATAGAAACAGATTTTGTTTCTTTATGATAGGTGATAAATTAGTAGCTTAAGGTACAAACCAATAATGTTTGGATTCAATGCTAGTCTATTCATTCTCAACTGTTAGAGTTAGAATTATAGTTAGCAGTCTCAGTCCTCCCCCTGGTTATTGCCTCTCATGTGGACGTCAGCCGGCTTAACCCCAATTCCCTACCATGTCGTCACTCATGGCAGTAACCATCCAGTAGACAGTCTCACTATTTGCCCCTTGACGGGTAATGAACACTGGCCCCGAGTTTGCGAGACCAACACGCTACAAGCTGTACTAGCCAGACGTTGTGTCATCAAACATCATGCAAACCAGTTTTGCAATTATGAATTTTCAAGAACACTTATAGAACGTATATGTGGACCACCTCATCATCACTGGCAACTCACCTGACTAACTCAATTAAGTTTATACAGAATTTATTAACCACATGCAATAGGGTAGTTTCTGTCTTCGATCACGGAACTACAACAATCAAGAACTTGTATCTGCCATGGCGAAAGATGGTAGTCTTGCCTCCATGGCAGTGAATACGAAAAGGTTCTGGGTCTTAAAAATTTCATGGAAAGTGTTTCCATTCAAATAGCTGACAATGCTAGACTTTTCAGCTAACATTAAAAGATTAATTCTGACCCAAGTATATCCAAAGTTTTCGACCCCTTGGGTCTCCTACCTTTTACAACCAAAGGGAAATTAATCATTAGGTAATTGTGGGATTTAGAACTGCTATGGGGTACACCCATGCCAGAGAAGTAACAAAGAGAATGGCAAAAACACTGTTCTGATCTCTCACAGTTGTCCTCATTGCCCTTGCCTCGGTCCTGCATCAGTCAAAATCAAGTCAATTTGTACATTTTTTATGACTCTTCCAAATTTAGTTATGGTATTACAGTTTACAATGTTCATGATGGAGTCTCACAGTTAATGTTTGCTATAATTGTAGTGTGGCGGGATCACAAGCTTAAAAAAAACAAGTGGCAAAACCCTCCCCAAATTAACCTAATCACTCCAGCTGCCAAACCCACCCTCTGTCACACTTTCTTCTTTACACAACAAAATACACGCAGGACAATTGACCTACACCTATACAAAAACAAACACAAAACACATGTACTTACCAACTCCAGATATTCCAGGGCTATCCTGTGCTGTCCGCCGGTCGAGGTCACAGAAATACCAACAACAACCGCCAAGAACCACAACCCCCAACCCAATAACGCAACAACCAAAGACTACAACCCAACAACAACCAAGGACCATAAGACAACAACAACCATGGAACACAACCACAACTCAGCAACCAACCAAGGAACACAACCTCACATATAACAACAAAACACAACAACACAAAAAATCACAACAGCACAGGCACAACAACTTTAAGCAAAAACACTAACTTAACAACACCAAATAACAACAAAAACACAACTCGGCTGAATATCACTGCCTTCTCCAAAATGTTCCAGAACTACGGTCTGTCACCAGCTCTCACCAAAGACTGCCTGAATACTCACTGAAAACACAGAACTCTAAACTCCAACAGCACCAGCAGACAAACCAGCACCAACAGCCAATTCAGTCGTTAACCATCCAACCACCAATTACTCTCTCTCTCTCTCTCTCTCTCTCTCTCTCTCTCTCTCTCTCTCTCTCTCTCTCTCTCTCTCTCTCACACACACACACACACACACACACACAGACGTTGTCAAATGGAACTCCTAACTCCTCCATATTTCCTCCCCCGTTACATTTGACAACGTCTCCTTACACTCACAACACCCACATTAAATAGCCTTCCGCAACACCCACGGATGCTCGGACGCAGGTCCCCTGGATCTTGTTTGAGGGCCCTCATACACTCAGTTACACCGCCATCAACTTCTCCCAGATCACTTCCAGTCAGACTACCATTACCATCTCCCTCACTACCATCCTCCCAGATCCCATTCAGTATCTCATCTACTCCTTCCAACTCTTGTCCAAATATCTCTTGTAACTCTGCCACCAAATCACTTACCTCATTTACACTCCTGCCAAACTCCTGAAGAGACTTGTTCATCCTGCCAACCACATCCTTACCACCTGATTCCCTTCCTGGTGAAACTTCACTAAACCCTGACAATTCAAACCCACACACGCTATATGTATTATTCCTCCCCTCAAAGTCATCCGTATTACATGCCTTATCCACCATTTTTAACCTAACACCAACTCCTCTATCATGTAGTTCACGTTTCTCCCTTCCATTCCCTTTCCTTACCTTCTTCCGCTTTCTTCCGTACTCAACCAACACTAACTGCCGATCTTCCAGACCCATTTGCTCACTGACACTCGGCTCACATTTATTCACCCTCAACCACTCACTCATTGCATTCTCCTGAACATACTGTCGCATACTAAAGGATCCACCCAACTGAATCCCCTTTTCACTTAGTTTCCCGAATTCCCAACCTGACTCATACTCTTTCGCCTACACACACTCGCCACGTGACCTTCCATTCCACATTCAACACACTTCGCACTCTGTTCTTTACACATCCTAGCATAATGCCCGTTCTTCCCACAGTTGCTGCAAACTATGTTCATACGGGTACCCCGACATCCACTAGTGATGTGCCCTGCCTGTCCACACCTATAACATTTAATATCCCTATCTTTCTTACACTCACTCACCAAATTCCCTGTTTGCCCACACCCGAAGCACGCTCCTAACGCCCACCGACATTCATTCTTCCTGTGTCCTGGTTTACCACATCTATAACCCTGATCTCCTCATTCACGACTAACTGACCCTACTCTTCCAACACTCGCACTCCTATCTCTTTTAGGGCTAACTACACTTACATTATTTGGCCTAACGCTCCTATCTACCACTTGCTCTGCCATTCGCCTCGGCCCTTTCAAAACTGCCTCCCTATAGCTTAATACGCTGGTACAACCTCAGCTACTTCAGTCCTAACACTAACACTTCTACTCTCTTTCATACACCTATATAACTTGTAAACCTCTACTATTTCTAAAATGTCGTTCCATGTCAACCTTTCAATCGTCCATCGCATTTTCTCCTTATGTTACAGATTTATAAACAAATATACGCTCTCTGGTACAGTCGCCAACAGCTTTCCCACTAACTCTTTACAATCATTTATCCCTTCGTCCCCAAACTTTTTCCTGGCTAATGTTTCTAACCGACAGACATACATCCACAACGACTCGCCAACATTCATTCTTGCCTCTTCAAAATTTTGCTTTCTCCTATATCTAATGCTATTCTTTATCCTCTTTGCATGTTCTACAATCCTAGCTTTTACACTCTCATACGGCACATTTCCTACACTCATCATTACCCCATACATACTCAACAAAAATCCCGTCAAAAAGCTACCTAACTCCCTTGCCCAGACTCTCTTGTTATCCCCATACTCAGCCTCACAATACCTCTCATATTCTTTAAAAAAGTGCCCTATGTCCCTACTACCATATTCCTCATATTGTGCACATCGGGGTACCTCTCTCATATACACAGCCTTTCATAATTCCCGCTCACTCACTCACTTTCGCTACTTCCATTCTGACCCCTCTTTCCCTCTTCCAAATACAGCGAGTCAACTTCCATACTCACATCCATACCCCTGACTACGCTCTTCTTACCCTTCTTTCTACCTACCTGTTTCCACTCGCCACTATCCAAATCACTCTCAGTCCTTTCCCCAATGTAATCTGTCCTAGTCTCATCCTGTCCATCACCCTTACTAACCTTCTTTCCCTTAGTCTTCTTCTTTTCCTCAGCCCCCTTCTTATTCTTGTCCTCAGGTTTATCCTTATCCTGTGTCTTCCCCTTCTTTCCCTTACCTATCACAACCAAATCACCTTCGTCACTCGTACTCTCATCCCCTCGCTCTTTCGCTTCCTTTACCACTCCTGACCCGTCACAAGACCCAGTAGGCCTACCTCCTTCAGCTCCCTCTCCCACGAATCCCTTCATCATTTCCTGCATCATCTCTTGCACTGCATTCATCATTACCCCCAATTTTTCATCCATTTTCTCGACCATTCTCTCTTCCACTCCTTTCACCTCTTCTTTCATTTCCACTTTCGCACTCCTCAGCATTCCTCTCATTTCCTCAAACTCGCTCTTCAGCTCCTCACACTCTACCCTCAACCTCTTATTCTCCACTTCCAACCTTCCCTTAGCTTCCCTCGCCAACCTCAGCTCCTCCTTCAGCCTCTCTATCTCCTTCAACCCTTCCATCCTCACTTTCTCCACCAATCACACAAATCACTACCCCAATTACTCTGCAGCTGCCGCACCAACAGTCCCTGTTCAGGCGCCAAAAAATAATGTGGCGGGATCACAAGCTTAAAAAACAAGTGGCAAAACCCTCCCCACATTAACCTAATCACTCCAGCTACCAAACCCACCCTCAGTCACACTTTCTTCTTTACACAACAAAGTACACGCTGGACAATTGACCTACACCTATACAAAAACAAACACAAAACACATGTACTTACCAACTCCAGATATTCCAGGGCTATCCTGTGCTGTCCGCCGGTCGAGGTCACAGAAATACCAACAACAACAACCAAGAACCACAACCCAATAACACAACAACCAAGGACTACAACACAACAACCATGGAACACAACCACAACTCGGCAACCAACCAAGGAACATAACCACAACCCAACAACCAACCAAGGAACACAACCTCACATATAACAACAAAGCACAACAACACAACAAAAGACCACTGCACAAACAACACAAAAAATCACAACAGCACAGGCACAACAACTTAAGCAAAAACACTAACTTAACAACACCAAATAACAACAAAAACAAACAACTCAGCTGAATATCACTGCCTTCTCCAAAATGTTCCAGCACTACGGTCTGTCACCAGCTCTCACCAAAGACTGCCTGAATACTCACTGAAAACACAGAACACCAACAGCCAATTCAGTCGTTAACCATCCAACCACCAATTACTTTCTCTCTCTCTCTCTCTCTCTCTCTCTCTCTCTCTCTCTCTCTCTCTCTCTCTCAGACGTTGTCAAATCGAACTCCATAACTCCTCCATAGTAGGGTCACTCCCTTAAAAGCAAAAACGCTTATTGTACTTATTAATGTTCACCTGTTTAAATGTTAGGGCTGTTCTTCATGAGGTGTTTGTCTATGACATGTCAACTCAAAGTTTCATATTAGAATTCTTAGGATTCATTGGATTCATTAGCATTTATGGTGTACCATTTCACTTCTACAGTGATAATGTTGGGTCCTTTGTGACTGGCTGTCAAGTGTTAGAATGAGCTCTGATTAGTGACGAGTTCAAAGTAAGTTTTCAAAATTACAATATACAACATAACATATCAAAATACGCTATACTCTGGGGAGGTATTTACTGGGAGAGTCTTATTAGCACTGTCAAAAGTTGTCTTTATAAAACAGTTGTTAGATCCAAAGTCTCATATTTTGAGCTGTTAACAGTCATTGTTGACATTCAGTCAGAGTTTATTCCAGGGCTTTGACTTATTGCTTATCAGAAAACAACCTACTATGAGATTCAGGGCCTCTGTAACACGGTTTTTTGGACTTTGCTTCTTGTCAAAGCATCGGATGTAGCTGAAAGTTGACATATGTATATTTTACCACACAAATTTTGTCAGCATTATCAATAACCTAAACCCGATAGTTTTAATTTTTATAGAGTAAAAATGATCTAGCCGACGCCATGGCCAATGATTACGAGCCAAGAGTCGAAAAACATTCATTTTGACGAAATGTTGCCCCGCCCATCCACTAGACAGACACTCATTCTCCTTGTTCCATCGGCTCTGAAACCCGAAGACTATGAATGGCGGAACGATACATAGATGTGGATTGGGTATCTGCGCTAGCGTAGTAATACTACTTTAGCAATAGTGCCGCAACAGTATATGCGTAATATACATGAATTAAACGTTTAGGCCAACTGCTGGGATCCTTGAGGATCATTTAGCACTTCTTACAACTACTCGAGAAATGAGTTTTTATAGCCAGAAATTAAATTTTGTAATCCAACAATGCCCGTGACAGCCTTCAGTGTTATCCTGAATTATAACGAGGCCAAAGTGGGTGGAGCCTCATGAAGTTATCATTCTGACGATAATTACTGGTGAAGGTTTAAAGCCAAAATACGGTACAGGCTATTTTTTTCAGTAAATAGGTAGATAGCCAGTAAATGAAAATTGCTTGACATTGGATATAGCAGTTATCAAATCAAGCTTGTCTACTATGTTTTTGAAAATTACCAACTATTCCCTACATCTTGTCAATCTGATTGTGACCCATAAAGTAGACTGTAATTTCTTAGGAAACTTATTTAGGGAGTTAGACTAATAATCGAAGTGTTTTTGTATTTAATAACATATTTTGTTGGTTTGTTCATTATGACAATTATCAGTGGAGAGGTTTCAGAGTTCATAAAGGTGTGCTGCTTTGCTTGTATTTAAATTTGTTTGTCATTATTGCCAGAGGAAAAGCCTTCGTTACGTATAGCCAATCATCCATCGAGAAAGAGGGAAGAAATGCTGTCATAAGTTACGTAACGAGTGCGTTCGAAACCTTTTCTCTGAGTAAGTTGGCCCGTCTTCAAAAAAAGTAACTTTTACATTGTAAGTACCAAATTTATTCAACCTACGTAATGCAGAATGCAGTCAAAATTTGTGTACATATAATGTGTATTCTGAATAAGCGTTATATTTATGAAATACGTAGATAAAAAGTTATTGCGAAAAAACCGTGTTACAGAGGCCCTGAATCTCATAGTAGTGGCTATTATTCCCAGCTTTTTCTCAGACAATGCCAATTCCCATTTGTTATTAAGATGGGACTGGATTATAGACTAGAGGCCATAGAGAGGGTGTATTCAACCCCCACCCGCACCCCCTCCCCCATCCAGGGAATCCTTCATTGCAGCATTATCCTCCCGAGATGAAATGTTTGATCCTTTGGGAATTGTAATATGAATCTTCTCTCTTTAATCGGAGCGAATTATGTAAAGACATACTTCAAAATAACTGGGAAAACAAAATCAGTGCTGGAGATGTAGTACTTGTAAAAATGCTCAATAAAACTAGGCCTTACAGGTTACTGGGTCGAGTTGAAGAACTTGTAGTAAGGCATGAACACAATGTTAGAAGCGTAAAACTCAAAAGGACCGATGGTGCTATTGAAGCACATCAATTTCCAACAATCCTTTGTATCCTGTGGAGCTTTCTCTCGCCCACAATTTCAGAGATGTTAACAATCAGTTTGATGCGGATTCATCTCGGTGAGGAAAGTGAACCATTAGTTCACAACCTAAAGTTCCTGATGCGGGGCTACCTTACCAGGTAAAGTAGACTGCTTTATGTGATACAGGAGCAAGACCACAAGAGCTGCTCTCTGTAGGGGGTTAGTCCCGTCAGTCGACCTCATGCGGTGCACTGTAGGCATTACTTAAGGTTTTTTGCAGCACGTCTTCGGCCCCCAGCTGCGACCACTTTCGTTCCTTACACTGTACCTCCTTTCATATTCTCTTTCTTCATATTACTTTCCACCCTCTCCTAACACTTGATTCATAGTGCGTGCAGCTGCGAGGTTTTCCTCCTGTTACACCTTTCAAACCTTTTACTGCCAATTTTCATTTCAGCGCTGAATGGCCTCATAGATTCCAGTGCTTGGCCTTTGGCCTAAATTCTATATTCAACTAAACAAGAGCTGCTGCCACTGCTTGCAAGAACAAAAGGCGCAGGTGGTGTGCTGACCTCAAACAAGAATTGGCTTCTCGCTTCTTCCCATCATGCTTATTTAACAGTTTAGTTGTCACTTTCATGTGCAATGTCTTTGCACTCATTTTGTTGGCAGGAGAATGTGAGAATTCACACACCCGGAACAACGTGCTGGAAGCTTCTAGAAATAACGAAATACTAAAGGTTGGTGGGTTATTGTTGGAAGAACCTACACCTACTTATCCTTTCCTATTTTCGGAGTACCCATAGCCGAAGTACTACATGTTCCTGAGAATATCGCTCTAATTCGTTAGTTAACCTGTTATCCTTTAAGTATCTTGAATCGTTTGACGAAAGTAACTTTCCATTCTTGTGTGAATAGTTGTTTTGATTTATTCAGGTTTTTGGTTGGTTAGGTAGTTACAGATTAAACGAGTTCCGAGTAAATGTTCTCCACTACTAATTGCTTGAGCAGAATAATTATAGTGTAGCTCATAACCAACGAATCTGAAAGGCAAATAAGAAACGATGCAACTCTTGTTCAGACTTGCGTACATTATAATTATCGAATACTTTCATAACGGGAATGAAAACTTTTTATTTTTTAATATAGCACTGAAACTGTTGAAGGATCTCCTGACCTGACCTAAAGTTCAGTGGAGCTATTTATGTATCGCCTATTTCATTGGTAGTACTATTCATTAAATTTCCGCTGTTAAAACTGTGTTCAGAAGTCGTGGCGGTGAGTTTGGGGGTGGGGGAGGAAGAAGAGTTATCGATTTGGCTACTAGACTAACCGTCTAGGGAAGGGTTCGAAAGCTGTGTAGAGTGTTTTTAAATTAAACACGAACTTTTAACGTTTGTTGTTATTGTGGACCCATTAGAACAAAATATACTCTCGTGATAGAGAGCTTTTGCCAACTAACCGTTTTATTAATGGCAGAAATGGTATACTTTAAACTCAGACATTTGGAACGAAAAGTCTAATAATTACTTGAGTGGTCTCTGCTCTTTGTCCATGTAGGTACTCATGAAAAAAAAAAAACATTTAATAGTTTTAATGATCTGCAACAAAATATATAGGCAATCCAGAGATATGGAATATAAGGAAAGATACATTTTACCATTTTACTTCAGTGGCTACTGCACGATCGTAAAATGCGCGAAATTCGGAATCTGAATGAATACGCCACCGAATAGAGCGAAGGATCACCGTGAATTGTAATAATCGACCGAAGACGACAACGTTTTCAACATTTTTAAAAACTTCCATTGATGTCCACCATACCAGAAAGCCTATATATCACCCATGTCATATTAAAGGTGCTTTGACAAGGCCAAAAGGAATGACTATTACTAGCGTCATTCTACAGTACTATAATTATACCTACTGTTATAGTTCAGGTCAATGGTGGTAACTTTCCTACTCTCCCGCGGGCTACTTTGGTTGAGGGTCAAAACAGTGCTAACTCGAACATTTCGTTTACTGATTAACAATTTATTACGATTCTGCCGCCTATCTATTCCATCCTTAACCTTAAGAAAATTCGCTTTCGTCATGGAAATCTGAGGGCACATCAACCCCTCCCCCTACCCCCCCTAGTTGAGGATATGGCGTCACATCCTCTTGGAGAAGTGGATGCCACTCCCAGCGCAGTGATTCGTTGTTGAACAGTTGGCACTTGCCGTCTTGACGAAGTACAACGTCAGTTCACTCGGGTATTTTTGTTAGTTATCAGCTGCCAAGCGACTTAGGGGAAGAACCGACAAATATTAGGAGTTTGAGGGAGCACTGCTCTTTGTTCCAGCTCTTCCCACAATGGGGGAGAAACAGCCAAAATTACGGTAAGGCCATTTTTGTTTTACACTACAGCCGGTCGCTGTTACGTTTCTGCGTCGATGCACAGTTTGTTTAAACCAAGGAAATTATTCGTTAACTTTTTATGAGCTTTACTGTCAACTTTCGTAGGTAAAGGATATAATGTTGATCATATAAAATAGTAAAGAAAGTGTTTACAAGATCTGATTTTTGCTGCAGCATGAACCATGATCATTATTGCAGTCAACTTGATTTCTTGGGAAAATTGGTGTTGGAACGTCTCTTGGAAGCTTAGTTGGTAGCTTATGCTGTTAGGTACTACAATCCAAAATTAATGTGTCATCGTAAACCAAAGGAAACTGATTCACTTAGCTTTGTATACAATGTCCCACTGGAGAAAACGGTTAAAACAAACGACGTGGTCGGGTTCCATTTGATTCTAGAATGTTACTGACATTTCGGAGAACCGAAGTCGCTCAGTACCGCAAAGTGAAGAACGCAAAACTTCTTTATTCATGCAGTACCCTTTCATCATGGTATGCATTTTATTTATTAATTAATTAATAATGTGTGGCATGCTCGTGCTTCATATTTAAGACTTCATAATCTAGAGTGGCATATCGTGGAGAAAAATTATGAAATATTGGTTTAGCTATTTGTTTTCGACCAACATGTTTAATGTATTTTTTCTTCCTTTCCCTCTAAAAAAAAAAAATTGGTGACAGTTTAATGTCTATTTGCCTCCATTGGCACCCCTTCGGCTAACAGGAATACTGAGTTCTCGATTAGATAACAGAAGGGAAAGTAGAAGAAATGTAGTACCCAAGTTTATATAATCAATAATGCCTCCCTGTGTTTTACATAAATTACTGGAATCGCGGATTCGGTTCAGCTAAATTTCCAATGTGAAAATTTGCCAGTTTTACAAAATTATTTAAAATATAAATTGAAGTTACAATAAGAAAAGTAAAAACTGTTGACGGGAGTTCAGGATATTTTTATCAAGGTTCCAGCCATATTAGGAAGGGAGGGAATCTAAGGGTCGAACGGGAAAAAATTTTTAACCAAATAATTCCTTCACCAATGAGTTCTGATAGGTCCCTAGTAAAAATAAAGAAAGAAAGGGAAAAAAACTAATATCCCGGGCCCCTAACAAAATTATGATGACAGGTCCATAGTATTACGGGAGTAATAATGATAATAAAAAAGTACTGGACCCCTAGCAAAATGTTTAGGTGCAAACCTTCCCCAAAATAGTTTTTTTTTTATTTCGCTTTATACTCCTAAACGTTGCATTTTATCGAAAACATTATTATATACAAACTTATTTACGTGTTTAATGGTATGTAATGATGCATACTTTTGGGTATCAGTATAGCACCTATGATTCGACGAAGGTTGATATTAAAACCCTGAAAATGCATTTTTTTCTGTCTTTCAACTATTTTAAAAGGCATTTTCTAAAAAAAAAAAAGCTTCGTTGCACTATTAATATATAACATTGTCTCTATAAGCTGTCTGTATAATGGTGCATAATAGTGTATATTTTACTCAATGCGAAGGTCGTACCACACGGTTTTGAAAATGTTCCCAACGAAGTTCCGTAAGTAGGCAAATTTCACGTTCGATATATGAGATAAATCAAAAGGTTTCCGCGCTTGAAATAGCAGTTTCTAAAAATGAGATCAAAGTCATTTTGATCATAACGAATTCTTTTATTAGAAATCGTCTCATTTGCAATGGGCCGGGCGTAATTTTTTTTTTTCCCTCAAACGCTTACCAATCAAAAATGCTTTTTGACGAACAACTTTTTTTCTCTGGATGAATTATTTGGTTACAAATTTTTCTCGGTTCGGCCAGTTCTGATGCTAAAATTCCATTACTTCTATAGTATAAATAGAATCCTGTTAACACCCCCAACTGATTAATTTTTTTTTTCTAACGCAACACCAGGATCACTTACAGGATTTTTTAACAGAATCAAACTTGATTTACTTGGCAATTCGTTAAACTTGCTCGTTTTTTTTTTTTTTATTAATTTTATGTCATTAACAGTAGTTTGATATCAGTCACCATATTAGGATTCGTTTTGAATTGATTGGGATCGAACTGCATAGATTTCAGCCTCTCCCACACACCCTTGCATAATTATGGAGGCTTAGTCTTTGTATCGAACTCATTAATTAGATATTCTTCAAATAGTATTGTATAAAGTCTTATTATCTGGGTTTTTCAACTAACTAGTTTAACAATCCATGTAAATTGAGGAAAATTTACCCAGCTTCTGGACGCTAGTATCAACGGAAACGAAGTCATGGTTCGACGACGAATTTAAAAATAATTGTGACGTAGTAGTCTACATAAAACGAAAGCTACCGAGTAAATCCCCCTTGGCGCTGTATCTGTATATATCCGGTTTGTATGCTAACCACTTTCATTGCTCAACAAACGGAGCTGATGGTGCTAAAGATTAAAGTGCTGCTATTAGAGTATTTTGTGATGTGCTCGAGCATTGGGAATTGTTTGCATATTGTATGAATGTTTGTATTTGAGTCTGTGGTTTTTACATTTTTCCATGTGGAAAATATTCGTATTTTTGCTTGTAGAAAATGTTTGCATTTATTGTAATTAAAGCCTCATACGGTCGTACCTTCAGTTATGCAAACGAAGGCATTTGTAGGCATTGTATAAAAATATATTATATATATATATATATATTATATATATATATATATATGATATATATATATATATGTATATATGTGTATGTGCCCCATACACTTTTAAACTGATCAATTTCAACGAAACTTGGTATACATATGACTTACCATCGGGAAAAGAACACTGTGGGGTTAAGACATCACTGGCACCAAAGGGGGGAGGGTGTGGGAAAGGGGTGAAACATGAAAATAATTGAAAATTACAGGTATTAGTATCTAAGTCATAGTTTTCCAGGTCGTGAGATGAATAGTACCACTTGGTGCTCGTTTATAAGGTTCAGTCCCAGTTGGGAGGGGGTTGGGAAGGAGGTGATATGGAAAAAAACTGAAAATGACAGATATTAATGTTTAATCCATTGTTTTCGAAGTTGCTGAAATGAATAGTGACAATCCTGGGGCCCTTTTAAGTCCAAGTTCAGCTCCAGTAGGGAGAGGGTGACATGTAAAAATAACTAAAAACAACAGATATTAGTATCTAATTCATAGCTTTTGAGGTTACTGAGATGAATAGTGACACTCCCAATGGCCCTCAAGTCCAAGTTCAAGTCTGATAGGAAGGGGGCCACTGGTGGGAAGGGTATGGAGGAGTGATATGGTAGTGACATTTGACGACGTCTTCGAGGGTTGCGTGAGTGAGAGAGTAAGTGGGAGCGTCATTGGGTTGTTTGTAGTTGTTGGAAATAATTGAGAGTTTGTTTTCGTATGTTTGATATGTCGTGTTCGTGTTTGGTGTTGCCGTATGGTAGTGCGTATGTGTTTGTCTGAAGAGTGTGAGTGAGCTAGCTATCAAGAGAGAGAGAGCGCAAGTGGTGGATGGATAGTTAACAAGCAGTTTGCTTGTCTGCTGGCACAGTTGCCAGGTCAGTCTGTCTACGATCAGTATCTGTGATGGACAGTTGGGTTTTCCCAGATAGTGGTCTTGGCATTGGATGGTCAGTTGTACTGTGTGTTTTCTGAAGTTGTTTGATTTGCTGGTGATATTGTATGTTAGCAGTGTGTTGTGCCTGTATTGCTGAAGTTTATTGCGCTTATGCCAGGGGTGTCAAACTCATGGCCTGCAGGATGGTCTCAAGTGGCCCACGAGGTGCCAAGAAATTTTTCAACTTGAGCTACTATAACTGTTAGAACTGAGGAAAATTTAACTAAAGTTACTACACTGTTCAAATAAGTCATATTAAGTTTTACCTTTCATTCATATGACAATAATTTTATTAATTTATTTCATATTATAATTGCTGCCAATAAGGCTCTTTTATTGCAAATCGTGATAAATAAGTCATAAGAAATCTTTGATGGCCCTTGAGACCATAACCAAGTGCATAAATGGCCCTCAAAAGGATTTGAGTTTGACACCCCGGCCTTATGCATTGGAAGGTTGTTGAGCTTGTGAACTCCTGTGGTGTTGTATGTGAGTTGTTGTAGTTATGAGATGTTAAGTGTTGTTGGTGAGTTGTGGTTTCTTGGTGTTGTTTGTAAGTAGTTGTGTATGGGCTTGTAGTGTTGTTGTTTTGGTGTTGTTGGTATTCGCCTGTGCAGTGATTTGTTGTGTGGTTGTAGTACTTGTTGGGTTGTTTTGTGTTGTGATTTCCGGCGGTTGTTGCGTCTCGGCAGCTGTACCCAGCAGGCAGCACAGATTCTCACCTTGAAGACAGTCATATCTGGTGAGTACATGAATGTTAGAGTTTTGTTTGTGTCTGTCGGTGAACCAATTGTCGTGTCGGTAAATACTATTGAAAAGGGGAAAGTGTCACTGAGATGAATAGACACACTTCTGATGCCCTTCAAGTCTAAGTTCATGAGAAGTGGTGAAATATAAAATAGAAAGAGTGAGTAGAGGGGGTTTGGGAGGTGAGAGAGAGTTTATCTGTTGTCATTCAGCTATCCCTGGCAGTTCCAGGTTGGTCAGCAGGTGCTGTGTACTATATATGTATATATATAACTCTATATATATTCTCTAGTATAATTAATAATACCTTTATATATTTATTTAGATATATAGTTATATATATCTAGCTGACCCAACCTGGAACTGCCAGGGATAACTGAATGACAACAGATAATCTCTCTCACCTCCCCAAACCCCCTCTTACTCACTCTCTCTTTCATTTATAATTCACCACTTCTCATGAACTTAGACTTGAAGGGCATCAGAAGTGTGTCTATTCATCTCAGTGACACTTTCCCCTTTTCAATAGTATTTACCGACACGACAATTGGTTCACCGACAGACACAAACAAAACTCTAACATTCATGTACTCACCAGATATGACTGTCTTCAAGGTGAGAATCTGTGCTGCCTGCTGGGTACAGCTGCCGAGACGCAACAACCGCCGGAAATCACAACACAAAACAACCCAACAAGTACTACAACCACACAACAAATCACTGCACAGGCGAATACCAACAACACCAAAACAACAACACTACAAGCCCATACACAACTACTTACAAACAACACCAAGAAATCACAACTCACCAACAACACTCAACATCTCATAACTAGAACAACTCACATACAACACCACAGGAATTCACAAGCTCAACAACCTTCCAATGCATAAGGCCGGGGTGTCAAACTCAAATACTTTTGAGGGCCATTTATGCACTTGGTTATGGTCTCGAGGGCCATCAAAGATTTCTTATGACTATATATATATATATATATATATATATATATATATATATATATATATATATATATATATAATGCTTATGAGACAATGAACCAAACCAGGGATAAAACTTTCTTTTCACCGCCTGGCATTGCTCATCACCAGAAACCGCGCACTCCCTAGCACAACACAGATCAAGAAATACGATTTTTCCTTAAGAAGCCTCAAACACAGGATGAGAAAACATGGTCAAAATACCAGCGAAAAGGTCAGGAAGAAATCTTGGGATTTTTGTTGTGTAACGTGATGAAAACTGGCAACGTACAGAGTCTCTCATGTGCTGCGGATGTTCAGTAAAAGATAAAATAAAAGGCGCACCGATGTTCGGTATCTGTGACATTTACTGAAGCGGCTTATACGTGTCCCAACGTAGGATAATGCGGCCTTCCAACTTTTATATTATCGTTCGATGCAGTAAAATTTTGTAGTCAAGCTTTGGTTACTATCATTGAATATATTTATTATTACTTGGGATTGAAACCAACTTTTGTTCAAAACTTTTTCCTTCTTTTTAAAGTTCCATTTTATTATTATTATTATTATTAATTATTAGTCGCTGTAGATGAAACTCATGTATGGAAGTATAGTTGTCAAAGACTAGGTTTACCATCACTAAGTATAGCAAATCTCTTGTTAAAGAAGTGATTGTTATTATTAATTAGTAATATTTATTAGTTATAGGAAGTAGACCCTCTTTCAGGCATGCAGTATTGATGGCTATGTTCATCGCATTCAATTTATATATAGTTTTCTCTCTCTTTCTGACCACAGAATTTTCAGGGTGACTGCATTCTGCTAATAACTCGCCGTTATTTGTCATTCTTGGAGAGGAAAGCAGTTGTAAAGTAAAGTTTTATTTCGGATGAAAGCACTAAATCACTTACTGGGTAACAACGACGGTAACTGAAATGGGAGTTCATCCTCCATTAGCGTATATTCTACCGAAATAAAACTGCCATAGTTCGCAACTGCTTTCCTCTCCAAGAATAACAACACCGGCGACTTATTGGAAGGATTTAGTCACCCTGAAAAAAAATCTGTGGTCAGAAAGGTAGGGAAAACTATATATAAATTGAATGCAGCTGATGTAGATCAAACCTTCAATATTATCATTGTTATTAACACCAAATAAATGTAAGTTATTTCTCCTTTTACTAGAGCAAGGGAACTTCGAATTTCAAACAGTGATGATGAGATCGACTGACAAGTGAGTGTGGAAAATGAACAAACGTCATTTATCATTTGTATTCGTCATTTTATGTAGCTTTGGGATTGCTTGGTCTAGACTCCAGAGATTTTCTTATGAAGACAGGATCGTTTCAGGCCAGGAAACGTTTACGGGTTCTCTTTGCATACTACGCTAGGAAATGGTAAATGGGTGTACTTGCTACGATCATTAATTATTACTGTTATAATCACTATAACAACTTTTATGAACGTGCATGCTTACAACATTTTTATTAATAACAACAATCATTATTATTATTAATAATAATGCTCATATATATTAATGTCCGCTAAACTCCCGGCGTGCACAAGACCGAAAAATGAAGAGAGAGAGAGAGAGAGAGAGAGTGTGTGATATTATTCATGAAAATAGTAATAATGAAGAAGAAGCTGGTGTCCCACAAGGCCCTTCGTACTTTTCTTGTGTTTCCTTATATGTGTAGTCTCATTTTTCCCGAACTTCTTCAATAAACGTCTAGACCTCAATGTGCCAGCACTCATTGATCTTTATGATACGAATAAAATTTATGTATAGCTACTTGCAAAAGGAAGCGTATCTGTGTAGGTTAATGAAATACTTATACGTCGTTTGATGCATGTGAAGATTGACGTTTATTCCTTTTCAGTTTGTGATTTTTTCACTCTGTAGAGAAGTGATTCTGGTGTTGCATCTGCTTACGTTATAATGTCATTGTTATTTATTGTTTGATATAATGTAGATAATAGTTGTATTTACATCAATTATTATTTACACTAAAAATATGCTGTGTCATGAGCTCACATACTATGAACTTTTGTAGCAACTTCCACAAAATGAATATTTCTTACGATTTTTCGCTGCAAAGACTTGTTACTGGAAACGTAATTCTAGAATACGTAGGAGTCCGATGGATCTCTTACGAAGTATGGAGTGGAGTTTTAGAAGAAACGACGAAGACCTTTTTGCATGTTACGTTTTATGTCTACCTCTCGTTTTTTTTTTTTTTTTTTTTGAAGGATATTTAATGACCAAATTGGTTATGTATTTTTTTTTTCTTTTTGTACCAATGCGAAATTGTGTGCACCAACACGGATATGTGTGCGACGAGATTTTGTGTGTAATGCCGTAGCTGAAAATAAACTCCGGAAAAAGGCTTAACTCTTAATCTGTAAAAGACGTCACAGTCAGATGGTGAAATAGTGAATCATTGCGACATTAAACGTTTCAGACGAAGCACACATCTCCTCAAAGGCGAGATGGCAGGCGTAGGGTTTTTTTTTTTTTTTGTTTTTCCCAGATCCTGACAGACGTTGAAGCATGTTTTTGTCCTTCGTAATCTGTGAGTCTTTGAATCAAGCCGACGTTCATCAGGCATCCTTGTCTGTCTTAAATTTTCAGTTGTTTGTTGTGTCGCTCAGTCCCTTGTGTAACTTTGGTATGGAAATCATGAGAAGGGAGGAAGTATGATTGGAGATAGAATTAAATGGTTCACAGAAAACAGATGACTGCGACACCGGATTCTGTACCTAGCAGTGTCGTTCATCTTTCGTAGTGTGCGTTCACTCTGCAGTAAGACATGTACACACATCGGCGACTTATGTAGCCCACGTCACAAACAGGATGAATGCGAGCCAACGACTAACTGGCCAGGACTATCTAACCAGTGCTTCATACAACTAAGGTTCTCCATTTATGGTTGTTGACCTGTTTTCATCTCCATTTTACCTCTTGTAAGTTTGTTCAGTGTCTTGGCCTTGCCTTGGAGAAGGCGTTCTTAACCCTCTGATGACTCCAGACCTCAATGAATTGCCCAGTATGGTTCCATACCCTCTTTGCTTAAGTCCTATTTGTTGACAGTATAACTTATTATATTTAGTTTTATACATACTATAGATATGAATAGCTAGGAATAGAATATTCAAGAAAATTAAGAGCATTTATATTTTTATAAAGTTATTTTCTTTTTACAAAAAATACCCATGTATACATTGACATCAAAATCGATTATATACAAATATCCAGAGATAAAGTCCCACACCCCCAGCCCACGTAGGGGGTTAGTACCATCAGTGCACCTCATGCGGTGCACTGTAGGCATTACTCAAGTTTCTTTGCAGCTTCTTTGCAGGGTGCCTTCGGCTCATAGCTGCAACCTCTTCTTTCGTTTTACTGTACCTCCGTTCATATTCTTTCTTCCATCTTACTTTCCACCCTCTCCTAACCATTTATTCTCAGTGCAACTGCGAGGTTTTCCTCCTGTTACACCTTTCAAACCTTTTACTGTCAATTTCCTTTTCAGCGCTGAATGACCTCATAGGTCCCAGTGCTTGGCCTTTGGCCTAATTTCAATATTCAATTCTTCCCCCACCATGTGGGTCTCATGCCCATCGTTAAGAATCCCTGCGGCTCAGAGCAAACCTCCTTTTCTTTATGTATTAACAACACAGTACTTAGGCCAGTAGAATTCTCTGACATTCTTTGACCATCAACTTCCTTCAGTCTATGTTGCTATTGTTTTAGTATGATGTAGTTTAGTTCCGTTTTTTCCACCGCGGGTAAACCATTGAACTATAAACGGGTAAACCATTCTAGTTCCATTTTGTCCCACTGCGGGTAAACCATGGCATTATAAACGGGTAGAGCCTGGGTCACACATTGGTGATTTCCAACCGCGTATGTCGTAACGGCCGAAATTTTGCCCATTACGACCCCATTACGCTCTCATTACAACCAATTCGCCATACATCGGCATAAATTGTAACTAAGTCCCCGAGTTTGACGACTTTGTGCCAGGGATGGCGACTATGCAAGGCAGCCTTGCATAGTCGCCGTCATTCCACGACTTCTGTCAAAAGTTGCCGTGTCATGGCGCAATACGCAACAATTTCGTAATGGCCTCTCGACTTACGGCATTTGATCACGCAAGTTGTAACTAGCAATGGTTAGTTACGGCATTCCAACATACGCCATGAACTTGGCAGACCCACAACGTGCGCAGTGAGTCAGAATGTGCCAAGGGCTTAGTTAATTGCCCACAGCTGCCTCGGTTTTGGATTCAAGATTGTTTGTATTCTAGATATAATTTGGGAACTTCAGATATAGCTAAATATGACACTTGAATACAACTTAATTTTTAATTAAAAAAAAAAAAAAAAGAATTCTATTGCCAGGAATGAGGCAAATCGAGAGGACTCGTTACACATGAGGTCGTCTTCGTGATTAGTAAACTCCCCTTCAGCCTTTACTCATTGGCAGAAATCAATGATATACCAATAAAACGATTAAAAAAAACATGCATTTTCATGCTTCGGAAAACGTGTTGAAAAACTATGTAAATTTCCTGAATAAAACTTAAAATATTTAGATAATTACCAAATATATTTTCTTTTAAGTAGTATTCAGTTGCCGTATTTATCTATATCAAGAGAATACATACTGAAAATCTTTAATGCAATATACATATAATTAGCCTCGAATTAATCATCACTCATACTGTACTCAGTCTTTTTGACCTGGAGTTTATTCTGGGGGAGTGAAACAACGCAAAAATGAAAATTCTCGCCATACCTGAATTGCGTTGGTTTTATAAACCATTCATGGCCTTGTGTGTTCTCTTTGCGCGACCTTGAAAGGAAAATGTGGTTGAAAGTATATAAGAACAGTAGTTCAATATATTTTAATACTTGAAAACTATTCCTTTCTTCTGTGCACCAGAAATAGTGTACTCGCTCAGTCTTTGTTACCGTCGAGACAGAGACAGATTCAGATCTCAAAATGGAGTCAATGAGCCTTGAAGGTAAAGTATGAATAACAGTTCCTCGTATCATATCAGCCTTTATTAATGACATTGCTTTCTTATGTAGTTTTACTCCTTTATTTCGTTTTTTTCTCGTTGTAATCTGTAAGCTTGTTCGAATGACAGATAATGATGAGGAGGAAATTATTTTTTATTTGCATATCGATAAAAAAAATGGTAGAACGTTGCAAGAGATAATGAAACACAATCTAGGTATAGGTAATGAATGTTAATGGATGTAACATTGGGAAGACTTCCCAGCCTCGTTGACTTTATTAAAATTGCAGATAAATAAGTATACAGACAGAATTGCCACTGCCACTTTAGAGAGAAGAATAATTATCTCGTCATTATCTCACTGTAGAATGCACTATCATCTTATCAGTGTTCCATTACTGAATTCTGCCTTAAGATCATTTCAGTATTTTGACTAGAATGAAAAGTAATTACCTTGTTCGTTTTTCGGCTCGGTAGTACACAGTGTCAGCCTATTTTTAGTGTTTGTTTGTCTTCTTAGTGTTTTAATTTCAGGATGTAAGACCAGCTTGTCAGTATTTTGTGTCTGCAGAATGAAAGATAACATTGTCTTCTTTCCAGATGGTGCATCGCCCGGAGTGTGAGAATGAGGCGAAGGTCCGCTTTCGTCGCTTCAGTGACAATCCTCTCGATCTTGGCTCTTGTGGCTTCTGTCGACGCTCAGGTATAATTGGAGGGGAAATGTAGTTTTTGATTATTTGTTAAATACGAGATATCTAAAAACTTGTGTACAACATGGAATGCCCTATTTTTATTGCTAGTGTAGTGTTTATCATTCGAAATTATAATAATTTTCTGAAATCGTATAAATTATTAAGTTTATAATTAATGAGACGATAAGTTAGTATTAGTTCTGCAGACTACTCTGAAGCATATAACACTAGCGCGCACCACAAACATTTCAGCGATAATTGAAGTACTTCATAACCGTTTGGATGGCGGTGTCAGAAACTATGGATGGGTAGTGCACTGGCCAAAAGAATTTACTATAGGAAATAAATGAAAGACTGGGATCATTGACAAATGGTAATTCTTTCATATGGTTTGGAGAGGGCAGTGTTTCAGTGTTCCACAATCGCAAGATGTGCTTTTAAATCAAT
>NC_087211.1:23088297-23105797 GCF_015104395.2 Macrobrachium nipponense | reverse complement strand
AGTGTGTCCATTTATACCAATAACCACTTCAGTATACACTCAGTGTTCAAAGTATGGGCACACATACAAAAAATGCCATGATAAAGCAGTATGTGCAGTAGACACCCATACTACTAATTGGAAATATATTAACTGGACAATCCCATCACGCTAAATCTAAGGAATGCTCCTTTTATCAATACAACACAGAGCTCCAGTTGTTGGTAAATAGAACAGGAATGTCAGTCAAAGAAGCTAGACTCGAGCTAAAAGTAAGAGGAGTCAGTAATCCATCTAAAAACCACTTTCGCGAATGTAACTAAAAGTCTAAATATCGATCACATTAATAACAAACAAGTTATATAGGCGTACAAACTAATTCTCATATCAATAATACTGAACCCCAAAACAAGCATGATGATATATCCATCAGTACCACTACTAACATTGAAGATTCAGATATCCATGGAAAAGTACTTCCAATGGAAGAGGAGTCAAATAATAATAATAATCGAACTGACAAAAAGAAAAAAAAATACTGAAACAAACCCCACCTAAGGGAAAAAAAGTGAATATTGAAAATTACAATCAGTCTAAAGAAACTCCAACTGCACCAGGAGAACAGTTTAAAAAAGATATTGTACTAACCTCATCACAAGTGGAAATACACAATTACCCTCAATCTCAATCAAACAGCCAACATCTGGATAGTAAAGAATCAATTAATCACTCTTTACAATTCCCAACAGAGAATACTAATGAAAATCATACCATTAAACCAAACCAAAAATATAACTATCACTCCCCAACCATCCACAAGACCCAAATATTCCACTAATAACAATAAAGCAAATAACCCCTCAAACCAACAGTCCAGATCTCTACAGAAAAGGACCAAAAGAATAACAAAACCAGAAATTTCTAAAGCTAGAAGATCAAATACTTCTGAACCAATGACTAACATCACCAAATATGCTTTGTCTTGTGGTTGTAATGAGTGCTTCATAGGTACATATAACCAACTAACCAACAAGACAGAGGACACAATACGAAATTGTATAGACAGTTTTATTAAATTAAGGAAATGCCCTTTAACACACTAACTTGAGGAACGAATTATGTTCTGAATCATTAAAATACAAAAAGGAAATTATAGAATAGAAATAGACTTATTAATATTCAATTATGAAAACAACTGCTGAATCTAATAACCAACATATAAATAAATACAACAATTAAAAAACCACAAATCAATTCAAATGCATATAAACTTCGAGACAAAGTAAAATCGGCAAGCAATTTACAGAATTTAACACCAATTCCTCCCAGTAATAGAATATAACATTATTCAATGGAATATAAATGGCCTCTTAACCCGACTACTTCTGGGTGAATAACAAAGAATCCTACGAGACCACAACCTAATATGTAGGTATATGCCTACAACAAATAGGATCTAACCCCCACAAACATTCGACAGTACAAAATTGCTTGTCATTCACCAACTGATGGTGGAAAACTAGGCAAAGCAATATATGTTCATAATAGTATCACCTATAGACTTTTAAACATACCATCACCATCATATCAGATAACGGCTATCAAATTATATATGCCGGATAAAAATATGATCACAGTTTGTAACTTATACAACCAACCAATTTTTAGCTCTAATTTCAGTGATCTACCAGCATTAATTGAGAATCTACATGAACCCCTACTTAAAGTAGGAGATGATTTTAACGCTCATAATACCCTTTGGGATAACAGTCACCCTGCTGATGCACCAGGAACAAACATAGAGAAATACGTATTGGAGCATGACCTATACTGCCTTAATGAAAGTGATGTGCCAACTTACTTCTCCAATACCCACTTAACCTTTTCTTCAGTAGAGATCTCGCTGTGCTCAGTCGACTTAGCTGAAAGACTTGAGTGGAACATCCTGGATGACTTGTATACCAGTGATCACTTCCCCATAGTCCTTAATTATTTAGATAATGATTTAATATTGCCACCTGTACAATATAGTATCCAAAGAGCAGATTGGGACTTTTACAGTCTACATACCGAAATATACCACCATTTCTGCATATCCAAAACCACAATACAATATGTGAATTCTTCACGGATTTCATGATAAATTCTGTTGATAAAAGCATATCTAAAACAAGGCCACACTCAAATAAATCCCCTGTCCCATGCGAAAATTTGTAATATCTGAGGAAATCTCATCATGGAACAATTATATATCCAGCTTGTCAACAAATACATCTATGAAAGATATTTGGCAAAAAATAAAGAAAATTAACCGAAAATATATAAGACAGCCAAGCAGTGCAATAAACCAAAATTGGAAACTATATATCATGACCCATATGAAATCTTTTTCTGGATTATGTGATTCCCTTGCTCCTTAAGTCTCAGAAGATTTTGAATTTAATATCAGTGCAGCTTGAAACTGTCAAGTGTAAAAGAAATTTACCAAACAATAAGTCGGGGATTTTACAGTCCAGATGAAGGCCTGAGAGTACTACTTATCATATATATCTTCATCCCAAATAGAAACGCATGACTTACATTGTTCATGACAAGCGGACAAAAACCGTTGGGACCACGATGCTTTACAGGAGGCCTTTGAGAAGAAAGAAATTGAATTATCCCCAGGAAACAAACTTCTCACCCGTTTCTTAGTCCCAAGCAACTAGTCCAAACAAATTCAGTAACTTGAATAAGTAAGCAACAGCTGCCGGTAAGTAATGACTTGGGATCACAGGATGGCCTTATCTGCCATTAGAGCCAGATCCTGATGAGTCAAATTCTTATCCGTGAAGTCTGTTGGACAGCAAATTCAACATTCATCCAGATGTTATGAGTGTATTTAAAAAAGCCAATAAAAAAGTATAAGGTAAATTTGTAGTCATTCGTTTACCAAATAGAATGATTACGAATTTACCCTGCATTGATGGTGATGAGAAGGGGCCTAGAGTGGATTTCATCTTGTATTTTTGAGATGGAACCAAATCTTGTCTCTAGGGATGGATGCACACACAAGAAATTCTTTTGTCAGTAGTAGTAAGAAGTGGGAGTATCGGTACTTTTGCTCATAGATAATCTTGGTGAGTAATAAGAGAAAAAGAATATAGGCAATAATTGTGAAGTAAGATAACAGAACAGTGTGTGAATAGCACTGGGGATGACTGATGATTGTAGGTTTAATAATTGATTACAAAATAGTATAGATAAGGTGTGCAGGATAGTGAAAGAATCTTATTGTTTGTTTGACAATGAAGGAAGTTCCACAGAGGAGAGAAAGTAGTTTGCCATATAAGTAAATGACAAGACAGTGAAGGTACCAGAGACTAAGGTTAGAGAACGTAATGACTAAAGCTTTGCCGCACATTTGGAAATGAAGTATACCAAGAAGGTGGTCTGGAATCTTTTAGTTCAAATGGGAAATACACTTACATCATGAAAATGAAGAGCATGCTGGGTATTTTTATTGAAGAATATGAAATATCACATGAAACTTTTTTTATGCAATTTAATCGTAATGGTAAACTAAAAGTTTCTGTTACTAAGTAATGCTGATGAATTATTGCACCCCTTTATAGACAGAAAAAATGTCCAGTATCAGAGGTGTAAAATTCCACACAATGTGGGAATTGTAAAGAAAATATCAAGTAGATAAGTAGCCAGAGTACATAGCTTGTCAGTCTAACTAGTATGTTATATCAGTGTTTTACATTATAATAATTATAACTGATTTCTGTGCAAATCGTAGCTCTTTTGATGAGGTTCATCCAATAGTACTAAAATGCAATACTGTCCCTGGTTCATCATTTCCTGTTTCTTTTCTGTTTGTGTGAATTTTAAATGCATAGTATATATCTCAAGTTATAGCCCATTAGAGTATTTAACATGTTAGATAACTGTTGACTTGAGAAGTTTTGAAATCACACTGATGAAATAATGATGATGAAGATAATAAATGTTTTGAGATAATCCTTCTGCAACTCAAAATTTTCACAAATCTGATAGTACTCTTCAATCCCTGGTGGGGTCTTATTAGTGAAGGTCTGCATAAAAAAAAATGTATTGCGGTCAACTGAAGTTCTCTCCTGTGTAGCAGCAATTGATAGAAAGGAAGTTGCATTTTCCATTCCCCTTCACTGTATTTTTGAAATAAATTTAATGGGAATTTTTTGTCTCCATATTTATTACCACCTCCAACAAGGACTTTCAATATGTTGAGTTTTTCTTTTGATCTTTCTGTTCGTCAGCAGTGTGTCTAGAGTACTAATAAACTGGTTTGTGAAAAAGGTTCATCAAGTGAACATTTAGGTTTGGTTCTGAGGAATTTCTCCTGTTTCCTCTTCATTGTTATTTCACAGATAAGTATGTAAGGAGAATGACATGTACAGCTGCCAGCTGTATATGTGAAAGAAAATATAAACCATTCCGAGAATGATATTTTAGTAAGTTTATGACTTGCATATATCTAAGTAGTACTCAGTAGAACATTGTAATGATGCAGGGTGTTTTAGTAACGTATGCCAATATCACGGTTGTTTTAGTTATAAGTATTAGTCGTATTCAGCATGTCTACACACTGTGAAAAAATTGCCAGATGTCATTAAATTGTTAGATGTAATGAAATTGACAAATGTCATTATCTTATTAAATAAAGGTCCATGGAATAGAATGCTTCCATGCGAAAGAGATACAAGCAGGGTCAAAGAAAAGACATCCAGTTACAGATGAAAAGAATTCAGAATCTTGATCTAAACCGAATGTGAAAACGTTTGCATTCTGGAGTTCTCTCTGGTTTAAATTCTTATATAGCTGAACATTTATCCTTTCTGATTTGGAGTCTTAAAGAGCGATATTAGTTTAGAAAAAAAAAAAATACAGAATTATGTCCATGTAGAAAATTTGGTTCTGGGGATTTCATCATGAAAAGATGTATTGCATGTAAACATTGAAAAATAGGAATACTATATGTAGAATATATTTTAAAAGTTTTTACTGTAACCAGTTTCTGCAGTTTACACATCAGATCTGGCCCTTTTCACCAAACAATCAAAAATATGTATTGTGAATTACAGTATCATTTCTTTTTTTCTCTAGATCCCGCCATTCCACCTCCTCCTCCTCAGAACGTCAACGCCACATTGACAGCAAATGAAAGCACAGCTTTCGTCACCTGGGATCCAGTTGAAGGTCATATAGATAAGTAAGTTTATTTCTTATTCCTTTTCCAGTTTATACTTGACAGTGCAGTACGTATATTGTGCTGACGATTTCTAAATGGAATGTTTGGGGGTCCCCTAGGAAGGCTAAGAAACTATACAATGTGCTTTCAGCATTTTTTTGTTGCGTGTGTGTGTGTTTGTGTTTTACCATCTGATAGCTTTGGGACCCTTGAGGCCTCATGTCAAAGTTAGTCGTTATTTGGTTAGCTCTCATAAGTCATCATCTGTATTTTGTCCCTGGCCATTACAGATGTCTGTTTTTTGAATTCATTACTCAAGGTTATGGTGTAGATTAAATTTAATCATTGTAGAAATAATGAGAAATCTCTGAAGTTTACTATAGTGTCTGATACTATTGTACCTTGCAGTATTTTGTATCACTGCAAATGCCTCAGTGTCTTACCTTCAGTGCAAATTTTTCAATAATTACTTTAGTTTATGGCTGGGATGAAATGTTGTAGCAGTAAGATAGTTTTGTATATAACTTTAGGAAGTTGTCTCCGTTTCTCTTAGTGAGCATCAAACCCAGTTGGCCCAGCAGGTAGTACTAGAATTAGGGTCCTGAGTTCATGTTAAGAGTAACTGTTGCCTTGTAGGTTAACACCTCTTTAGACAAAGGCTAGGTCTACAACAGAAAATTGTGGCCTCATTCCTGGGCATAAGGGCCTGCTGATAATCTCCTCCCCATCCTCTCTCAGAGAGGTGAGACAGGACTTAGTGTAATGGTTAGATGACTACTATCTCCTTGGAGTGATGTTACACACTTTCCCTCTGGAGATAGTTTATGTCTCAAACCATCAAGGGGAAGTCATTCATCTACACTCCAAGAGCTTAGGTTAGGTACTTGACCTAACTTAGCCTAGGCTAACCTTACTAAACCTGCATCTCAGTATCCTGGAACTTCTTGTCTCATGGCATCAACCAGAAGGTAGTCACTTGCTCTTCCAAGGGCTAGGTTTGGTACTTAACCCAACCTAGCCTAGCCTAAACTAAACCTATCCTAACCTGACCTAATCTGCACCTCAATAACCGAGGATAAGCATTCTGTTGTGTTGTTAGGAAACGGTACCACAGTAGTTCCTTAACAATATGGGTTGCGGATAGTGTCCTATCATCTGCTCAGTGGATGGTACGGGTGCATGGGTTTGCAGTAGCGCGCTCGGTACAGCAGTCGACTAGACATTTGGGGATGATGGATGTGTGACAGACAAATTTGGTCACTAGGGTCGGTGTTAGCAACAATTGGTGTTTACACCTCAACGTTTCAAAGAATTGTTTGATCTAGAATGACAGTCAATTAATCTTTCAATCTCGACATACAGTTGTTGCTATCCAGCTCTATTTTTACAAACCGTGGGCACTACAGCCATTGACCATACCACATTGAAAATATGGCTTCTCGTCCAGTCAGCGAGGTTTAGCAATGATTGGGTCTGGTCAGTATGTGGATAAGTGATCTGGAGTACTGGATTCTGATGACATCTAGGAGACATTTTTGGCATCCATGGTCTGAAACGTTGGGGCTATAATTCACAGTACCCGTGTCTCTGGTGCCCAGCTGTGTCCCCTATAATGCTCCTGATTAGCTAGTGATAAACTGGTCACAGGGCTGGAAACTGATGAGTATCTTCCCAACACTCAGAGAGTACACATCTCCGCTCCAACCTCTCTTGACGAAAATGTCTTTTGAAAGTTATAATTTGCATTACACCTCAGTTTTACCCTAAGAAAAGTAGTTTTTTTTTTTCCAATTTCATCACTAAACATCGTTAAGCAAATGATTTAAGGAATTATGTACTTCAGTAAACCTAATGCTAAGTAAGTATAGTGAAGTAAACATGACATTTTTAATATAAAATATATTCTTTAATTCCTTACATGACATGGCAGTGCATTCATCAGTTATTGTCTTGTGTCTCATACAGTATCGCTGCTTAAATGTCATGGATGACAATGCTACCAAAAAATTATAGGTAGGTCTATCAATATGGAATATGGAGATAACAAGCAAGATATTAAGAAGATTAAAATTAGCCGGAATGCGCACAGACAATAGCCTGCCCCAGCAACCACCCAGCTCAACTGTACACATTCCTTACTTCTAGAGGAATGTCTTGCTTTTGCTTGTTGTTATTGTCAACCATGTTTAGTCACCAATTGATTGTATTTAAACATCAGAAAGGACAAGAAATATTACTTGATTGACTGCACATTGACATTTATTGAAGATCAACACACACACACACACACACACACACACATATATATATATATTCATATTCATATTCATATTCATAGCAGCACCTTTACCTACGAATTTAATTTGTCCCGTGGCAGAGCACGTAGCTCAATTGGCTTGCACATCAAATCAATTTTACGCATTGAAAATACGAAAATGCCCTTAATCCGTTCCAACCCTCAAAATGTTTCTTGTTATCAAATAAGAAAAATACACTTCTACATAACAAATATTGTATTTAATTGTATTTAAAAAATAATAGAAAGAGTATGTAAAGATATAATAAAGTTTTTACAGTGTGGTGGTGTTCAAGTTACGATAATTTGTCTTACGATAATCCGATTTTACGAGAGGCCGAATTACAATAGCCTAACTTTATCCCATCTTCTACTTTAATAAGTTAAAAAAAAACAGCAAAAGAGAATGATGAAAGTATTGTTTTAACGTCATACCCGTTGCGTAAATGTGTACAGCCGTGAACAACTGAACAAGAAAGAAACTACTTTTTTTAGCTAGGTACAATAAGCGCTTCAGTGGCGTGGTTGGTATGGTATTGGCGTCCCACCTCGGTGTTCGCGGGTTCGATTCTCGGCCATTCCATTGAGGAGTGAGAGATGTGTATGTCTGGTGCTAGAAGTTCACTCTCGATGTGGTTCGGAAGTTACGTAAAGCCGTTGGTCCCATAGCTGAATAACCACTGGTTCCATGCAACGTAAAAGCACCAGACAAACAAACAATAACATCCGTTTGGCTTGTATTTCAAGCATCTTATGATAGTAAACAATTACCGTAGTTATAGTATAAATGATGTTATGTAGAATAGGACGGAGATATTTTTATGTAATAACTTTCTTTGCAATAGATCAAAGATCAACAAGGAAATATACTGTTAAATTTAAACCTACTTGTAGCTGAAGCTGAGAAAACTGTTCAAGCTGCTAATGACTATTATCGTGCATCGGCAACAAGGATAAAACTCCCGTAAATTTTGGCATCAAACTTGATTGTAGATAAAATTAAGCGAAAATAATTTTAATCAAAACTACTGGGCATAAAAGAACACAGTTTACTGTTGTTTTCACGCTAATAAAAGGTAAATAATGTAAAGCTCGCATTTCGATGAAATAAAGTGAAAATACTGAATGGAATCACGTAATTCTTTAATTTAGTTTACAATCACAACGAGACTTATTTGAGTCATATTTCGACTTAAAAACACGTCGTTTAACGAAAAATGACCTTGTCTCATATAGGTCAGGTATCTAAATACCTATGCATTTATGCTAACTAGAAACAAGAAACGCACAGAATTGAGTTAAATACGGCAAAATAAACTCATATTCGTCATCAGGCAGTTTCCAAACCAAAACATTGACCACTATGTTAGTAGTAGTTTATAACACAATAATATGAGAATAGTACATATAATATTTTTGGATACAGCGAAGTAACATATAACATTTTAAAAGATTCATGGAAAAGATGCATATTTACTCTTTCTCTTTGCTAATCTTAATTTTCATCACTACGCCATGTACGTAGCAGCAGCATCTTGAGCTCATATTTCAATTTTTTGCTTGTGTAACAAAGCAAAAAATCAACTGAGTGACGACTCGTACCTTGGAAAACTTGTACGTACATTAATTCATTCATAGGTCAAGGTATGCATATATATATATATATATATATATATATGATCTATATATATATAGTATATATATTTATATCATATATATATACATGGACCCCCTGTATTCGCGTTCTCCGGATTTGCGGACTCACACATTCGCTGATTTCTCTTGGGAACGTTTCCCCGCCCCGCATTATTCGCAGAAAAGTTCGCACATTCACTGTAGTTTTCTATAAGAAATATCCACAAATTCTTGATTTTTTTTACCAATTTCATCATTAAATGCACTTTTTGTGATAAAAATATTTAAAAAACCAATTATAAACATTTTTAGTGGGTTTTTCTTGAGTTTTAACTAACAAAATAGGCTGTTTTTAGCATTTTTATAGGAGTTCCAAACATTTGCGCGTTCTAACTATTCCCGGGGGGGCCGCGGTTCTGGTACGCATCCCCACAAATATGGGGAGCACTATATATTATATATATATATATATATATATATATATATATATATATATATGATATATATATATATATATATATATAATATATATATATATATATATATATATAGATCTTATATCTATATCTATATCTATATCTATATCTATATCTATATATATATCTATTTATATATATATAATAGAATATATATATATATATATAATATTATATATATATCTATTCTATACTATAATCTTATCTATAATCTATATCTATATCTATATCTATATCTATATCTATATATTATATATATATATATATATATATATATATATATATATAATATATATATATATATATATATATTAATCTATATCTATATCTATATCCTATATCTCTATATATCTATATATATATTATCTATATCTAAAAAATATTCCCCCCCCCCCCCCCCCCTATATATATATATATAATATATATATATAATAATATTTATCTATACACATACATACATACATACTACATACATACATAGGTCATCCCCGGTTACGACGGGGGCTCTGTTCTTGAGATGTGTTGTAAGCCGGAACATCATAAAAAATCCTAAGAAAACCTTCCTTTAATGCTATGGGTGCATTGAAAACTATGTAAACTGCCTTCTTATTGCATTTTTCATAAAAAAAACATCAAATATTGATTATTTTGCATTTTTGGTGTCATATTTCTTCTTGCGAGATCAGCATTGTAGGCGTCATAACCCAGGAAATAATTTGTGATGAATATAATTGGAAAGCGCCATAACCTCGGAACATTGTAAGCCGAACCCGTCGTATATATATATATATATATATATATATATATATATATATATATACATATATATTTATGTACATATATATATATATATTTATATACATATATATATATATATATATATATATATATACATAATATATACATATATATATATTAGGGCTTGTGCCTTGTATGATAAGGCGCCCTATGAGGTAATGTTAGACTAGCGATAATCTATACGCTAAGTCGATTGGTATTGCACTTCCATCTTCAATGGAGTGTCTGGGGTTTTGTAGATCACTTACGAAGTTGGTATTATCTTTACGACGATGTGTTAAACTCATGGTTCGGTGAGGTTCTTGTAGAAAACACAAGGTATAAAAATAGTATATTCTTCTGAAGTTTTACATGATGAAGATCAGGTATGATCGTACAAGTCTTCTATGACGATAGCTTGATCGCTTCTGCCAATGATGATGGCTAATCCTATTCCTCTACATGATAAAGCTTAGGTAAAGAGGTACAGGTCTTCTAATGACGATAGCTAACTCTCTTCTGCCAATGATGATGGCTAATCCTATTCCTCTACATGATAAAGCTTAGGTAAAGAGGTACAGGTCTTCTAATGACGATAGCTAACTCTCTTCTGCCTGTCTACCATCTCTGTTACAAGTTATGAAGGAACAGACAGTAGTTCGAACATATGAACATACTATCAGATGACATAGTTTCATACGAACACACAATCAAATGAGACACGCTACAGATCACGTAGGCCGTTTGAATAATAGGTCGGGGTAGTTGTCTCAAGCAGGGAGCTTGGACTAATGTTTATAAACAATTGAATGACTACAGGTGACGGCATGTTATCTTAGCCTACATACTTATTGTATACGTCATCTTTAGCGTCTCTAGTCTGATCACATTCCTGCAAGCAATCTGGTTGACCTCTTTAGTTTTAGACTTTTATATATATGGACTAACATTCCATATTTTTATTATGTAAACACTTACATTAGCTCGGTCAGCTACCAAAACCAGCTACTGAATATTACTCAAACTTGACTTGCATCTGACTTATAGGAGTGTGATACAGACACTATGTGAATATATATATATATATATAAGTAAATAAAAATTCATTGTGTACATGAATTGATTCAAGTAATAAAATATAAAACAATGATATTGGTAAATAATAGTGATCACATGATATATATAATGATACAGTTTTTCACTTCATCTCTTTAAGATACTTATGCTACAGAAAATACTAATGTACTCTGATAATTGCATAGAATGAAGATTAACATGATAAAAATCATATTTTAACTGATAAAAAATATCATATATGAATTGATAAAATTATTAATGTTTATGCTGATTGATTCGTTGATTTCTGATTCATTAATCAATATACTAACTCATATATAACTGCAGATATTGGGAAGATAAAAGGTAACAGATTGATTATAGGCTACCTGATTTGTTTATACATTGGTATATGGATTCATATAATTATGATTAATATATGTGCACTTTAAATAGATTCCTATTGCGTACACGCAAAAATATATTTAGATTCTGTTATTTATGATCATTTATATAAGAGATTCCTATTGCGTACACGCAAAGATATATTTCGACTCTGTTATTTATGATCAATTATATATAAGATACATGATACTTTATATATATAGGATACATGACACTTCATATATATAGGATACATGACCGAGGTTATACTACTTCACTTTTAACTAGCTTTCGAACAACTTTTCGTCCATTACACAGTTCCAGACAACCACCTTTAGCCAATTGAAACGGCCTTTTCAATGGTTAAAACAAGGGGAAAATTTGCCTGGGCGGGTCCAACGTTCTATTTTGCGCTCATACTTATTCTCTGCATCCTAAGCTACACGATTCCGTTCGCGATGAATAGATCATCCCAGCACGAGTCCTTCGCCAGCAAAGTAGAGTTGAATATCCTTCGGGTCGTAATTGTCGGAAGTATGTCCCTTTTTGTAGTCGAATTCCGACAGCCGCTGGAGCGTTCCGCATTAAAACGAGATTAACGACGAGATACGGTGTCGGTCGAAGAAGTCCATGAAATTCCTTTCACATTGTAGGCGGTTGTTACTTGACTGTAGTCGTCCGCTGCGACGAACGATTTTTTGAAGTTGCTATGTGAAACTCTCGTACTGCAGGATACTGTAACCGGTTCCATTAATCAGCCTGCAAGTGAAATTATACTTGTCACAAGGGCAAAGTAAATTCAGACGACATCCAAATACAGGGAGGGAAGAGAGCCATTTAGACCAGACTTAACCCACATGAATTCGCTGATATTTCGGAATTCAAAAGAGTCCGCTGTACAAACTTTTTTATCCATGGCATTAACAATGAGTGAACCTATCCAGGTCTATGATGACTTGTAAAAATATCCAGAATTATAAAAAATAAATAGATATCAATACGAATCTCAAAGAAAATTCGATATTACTGGTAGTAAGTTACTAGACAAAGAAGTGGAAAATGGAGCTATTTGTAAGATTGCCAGGCAGCATAAGAGTCAAAGAGAATATTAATCATGATTCTATGTGCCCTAAACAAAAGTTTCATATTCAATTTTCTCGTGCGCATCCTCTGAGGTTAATTTTTTTAAAAACTTTATTAATAGGTAGGAGATGCAACGAAAAAAACCCACTATGTAACTAATTTCTAAATAAACTTTGGGTTTTTCAAGAAAATGTGACATTTTCCCATGAATGTTTACTTGGATTGTAATAAGCTAATGTTGCAAGTAAATAATCCATATCCATATCGTGATACTTCTAAATGTCTATGAGGTTCAGAAAAAATTAATTCATTTTGATGTTATAGAAATTCTATTTCCTTATTTTGTTTTATTAATTTAAAATGATTGCAAGTCCTTAACTAATTGCATTACACACACGGATAAGAATATGTTATGTGGCCTGTCATGTGACCTATGAACCACATGTGAAGTTCATGAACTAAGCATTCCTTTCTCCAGTCAATCTGCTTTTGCAAGCAGAGACGACACACAGATGAAGCCTGTGTAAGCAGATTATTGAGGTTAAAAGGAACAAATGCTGATACGGCAATGATGACGTCGTCACTTGGCAGGAGATTGCTCTCAGCCAGCTAAGAGTTACGTTACTTGCTGTAAGAGATACGACTTTAGTATTTTCAAATGATATTTTAGTGTTTTAATTCTCCACCCGCATGAGAAGAATGTCTGAAAAAAAAAAAACAACAGTACCAAAATTGAACAATATATTAGTTTCATGTTGGCATTATGTTAAATAAATATTCCTTATTCAAACTATATGAAAAAGGTTTCCATACAAATTCTATATATATTATTAGCCCTGTATAAGATTCATATAGGATTATTCCATAGATAACATTTTCACTTCTAGACTTCCTGACTTTAAAATCTCTTTTATTTTATTTTATTTATTTTATTTATTATTATTTTATTTATTTATTTATTTATTTAATTTCTTTTTTTTTTTTTTTTTTTTCATTGACTACGAATATAAATCACCGGGACAGACAATATGTCAGTAGATTTTGGATATGTGTTTGAACTTTTAGCTTATTTGTCATTACTAAAGCGTTAAGTTAGAGTTCAAATCTTTACGCATATATATTTGGATATTTAATGGTTACGTTTTGCTTATTGATATTATCGTGATTCCTTTTTATTATAATTTGTAACCCTTCCGACTTCTTACGGAGTGTATTATATTGACTCCACTTGTATCCATATTTATTTTATTTTTTTATATTTATTTATTTATATATTTTTTTATATATCTTTGATAAATTAATGGTTGGCTTGAATATGTGGAAAAGTGTTCTAGCGGCGTACCGTATAAGGCTACTTGCGGCATCAATTCTATAGATACAAGATATCAATGATAAAGGTATTTAAAACCGCGAGAACCGCTATAATCCAGTTCGGATCCAACATCACGAGTTGTAACTCGTAAGACATTGACACTTCCTATTTAATTATCCGTTATTCTACCAAACCGATTGACTCTGGGTGATCAAATATATTATTGGTTTTCTTAATGGAAAGGAATTCACACAACGTGTTAAGGAGATTATTATTGATTTACACCACCCGAGTCACAGATTATTATGTGTTGAATTCCATATTTACTGATTTAGCACTCATAAATATTCGTAACGCACTCAATTGCGGTGTTTGTTTTTAGTGCTATTAATTCTATATAACGTGTCAAGGAACTATTAACACTAAGAAGTGTTTATTCCCTCTGTCAGACTCGTAATTCTGTTAATAATTCTACGTATATTCTTTCAAGGATTGATTTGGCACAGGATAGGCTCCTAAACTGACAGGTGTCTTAGTGTATCCCTTGTTTTCATGACACGTGTTACAATTAGTTATGTGCTTTTTATATCTGTAAGCATTGTAGGCCAGTAAAATAGTGATTTGGCTTTCTGTGACATAGTAGGGAACCCTGGATGACGGAATGCAACCAGTTTATGACGATTGGTATGAAAAAGATTATTACTACTACCTGGTCATTATATATATAGTCATCTGCTGTGTTCTTCGGGTTTACCTCGTCACAGACCTACATATAATATTACATTTGATTACATTATTCTGATACACATACTTTAAATATACTTTTGCTTTAGGGTTTCTGCTCGAAGTGTGTATTGTTTATGCTTAGCCGCTGACCCTGTTTCCGTTTTCTTTCGAATGTTTATTGTTGGTGTTATTGCTGCTGACTCTGTTTCCGTTTCGAAGTGTTTATTGTTTGGGTTATGTCTGTTGACTCTTGCTTTGTTCAGTTTGTAACAGTTCTGCGCTCCAACCCAGATATTCAATGCTCGCGATCTCTTGGGTTAAGGGATTTTCTTGTTTAGATACGGTTTTACAATAGGCAACGGATGTTTCTATATCATTTAGTCCAATTAATGGTTCTTTGCTGTATGGTGCGGGATTGCGGGATAATGCGTCAGCTATGATATTTGCTTTCCCAGGTAGATATCTTATCTTGGCTCCAATAACCTGAATGATCATTTGTCACCGAGTTCCTTTTGGACTGTGATTAAAGCCTTTGAAAAAAACTCGGTAAAGGACTCATGTTCAGTAAGGACTTTATCAGGATAGCCATAGATTATGAACTTAAAATATACTAGTGAGTTAAAGATACCTAGCCCTTCCTTGCCTATTACTGCATATTTACTTTCAGAGGGCTTTAGTTTACGTGAATAAAAAGCTATAGGGAAGAACTGTTTATCATATTACTGAAGTAGTATCCCTCTTACCCCTTGGTCTGAGGCGTCTGTTGCAATAAAAAAAAATTCCTTATTTAAATCAGGGATTTTTAAGTTAGGTAAGCTGCATTTTCCGCTTTTAAGATATCGAACGCCTGTTGATGCTTTTCAGACCATAATAAATCTACGCTCTTCTTCGTAAGATCTGTTAAAGGAGCTGTCATGATTGAAGAGTTACATATTTACATACGATTGTAATACCCACTACAGCGCAAAAGTGCTGTATCCCCACCCCCTTTTACGTTAATAAGTACCGGAAAGTTATGAATAGCCGACACCTTTACCATGGACTACTTTTAAGACCTTGACCAGACACATTTAACCTAGATAAACATGTTCGGTTTTTAAAAACTCACATTTAGATATTTTACTCTGAGATTATTTGTCTTTGTCTCTGTAGCACTAGCTCTACTTTATGTGAATGTACTTCTAAGGTATTAGAAAAGATTACAAGATCATCCATATAGGCATGTAGGGTATCCCCTAAAAATCTCCAAACACTATATTGTAATTGGGGTGCAACGTAAGCCGGAGGCATACGTAAAAATTGATAATGTCCCCTGAGTGTGCTGAAAAAAACGGTGTATGAGGTACAATCACTTAGGTAATGGTATCAGGTAAAAGCCTTTAAGTAAGTCCATGTTGGTGAAAAAAAATTTATTCTAACCTAACAGAGATAAGATGTCGTCGGTACATCGCACTGGAAACTATCGGAAGTCGTTTCCTTGTTTAAGCGACAGAATCTACGCAGATACGCCAAGTCCGATCTTTTATGGCATGACATTTGAGGGAAAAATTATATGGGCTTATTTGATTTCCTAATGGCTCCTATTACTAACTTTTTTCAACTTCGTCATTTATCTCTATTTTGAAATTTCATTGAGAATCTATACGAAGGTACGTAAATAGCTTTATGTTTGTCCTTACACCGTGTTTTGTGTTAAATTACATCCGTTTTTTTTCCAGAGATCACTCGCCAGTGGAGAAACTTCCTGGTATTCAGGTAGAAAATTAAAAAAAAATCTGCTGAATCTCCTCTGCTTGAATGACTTTACGGATATTACTTTAGATAGATTATCAGAGAGATTCATCCACGACTGGTTGGGCGTGATTAAAAATTAGCAACAATAAAAAATGCGATATTTATAACTTCCGTATCCACGATATGTATACTTTTAGGGCTTTGTTCGCGGAAATCGTTATATTTCAGAGTGTCGGAAAGATTAAAATTTCATTTCCCAGCAAAGTCTTTTTTACACGCACTAAGACATTCGAGGTTGCATGCTTCTCGAGATTTTGCGTGCAAATTGCGACTGCGGTTGTGAGAATTCTGTTGGGTCATTTGAACAATGTTACGATTTATGAGACAAATGTATAGTTCCTTTATATAAGTTATTATTTGATTAACTGTCTCATTTTTGTTCAAACGGATTTTAATATGTTTGAAGGTTTATAGGATTTTCCTTTGATAAACACGCCTTATTTTGCAGGATGTAAGATAATATTTTGTATACCCCTAGATGAATCTTACAATTACACTAGATACAGATCAATTTTTTTTATAACTATAGAGGTATCTGTAAGCGCTCGCTTATCCGGACTTCTCATTAGGGAAGTTCGAACAACAGACGGTGAGTCCGTAAATACAAGATATTGCGTGTGCTAAAGAAATAAACAAGATATTCTAATTTTTACGGCGCGTACAGTTGGGCTTAATCCACCAGTATTTATTATAACTTAATGTATTAAAATTAAAACGAAAACCTGCTCTGATTACTTATACGGTCGTGTGTTTCATAGGAAAAATCC
>NC_087211.1:23025797-23083297 GCF_015104395.2 Macrobrachium nipponense | reverse complement strand
TGGGGGGAGTATTTGTAACAACGACATTCGGGCTAATGTTCGCCCTTCCGTTGTAAAAATCTGTATATCCATATGGCCTCTCTTTTCTTCCAGGAACTAAAATGTAGAGCATTTTACACCCTTTCTTTTGATGTATATTTGTCAGGAGTCTGTTCCCTCTATGTAATATTATTCACATATTTTCATCTGTGAAGAAACACATTCACAGCAGGGGCCTTGTCCCTTTTTGTTTATGTTTGTTTGTGCGTGTGTGACGGACACTACGTTTCCGTCTGCTCCTGTCTATGTCAACCCAGTTCATCTGTAAAAAATAATCAGTACCCAGCTGGTCCTCCCTCACACACACACACACATATATATATATTATATATATATATATATATATATTGTGTGTATGTGTCAGTGTGCAATTAAAACTCTTCAACAAATGGTTAGACAGTAACTACCGCCCAGTAGATGGGAAGACCCGCCTGCCTAGATGTAAACACTCCACTTTACTTTTGGCCATCTTCTGATGAAGATATGTGTTTTGTGAGCTCTTGCTGATGTTCTTGATCTCAATTTTCCCGGTGGAATCTTTCTTTTATTTTTTTTTATTGAATATGGTGTGTTTGATATTAATATCCAACCCTGTTTGATATTTATTAATATTCAAGCCCACTTTTTGTGACAGTCATGCAAGCCGCCTTACCCCAGAGTGTCTCAGGATCGGTGGCAAGTGCGTAACATACACCCTTATAACATCTTCACACCCTTTGATATTAAGGGCGAAACAGTATATTTGTGAGCATTCACCCTCTGTTTTTCCTTCCTGATATTCATTCTCATGGTATTTTCCCCTTTGGAAGATTCTCCTTTGCCCTTCTCACTTGTTTGTCAGGCGAGGAGTGGGGGCTGTTGGCAATTGGGTGACTTATTCTCTTGTTTCAGAGGTCAGTGCCCTTCGGAACTAGAGGAGTATCCTTTTATTATTTATATTTTCTGTTTTCTTCAGGTTGACAGTTAGCAGTCAGTACACAGCATTAAACGGTCGGATATCTCACCTTGTTGGTTATCCAAACCCTCGGGAGTGTACCTGTGACACTTCAGAATGCTGCAGCACTGCCCCTGGTGTGTGTGCAGTTCCCCTGTTGTGCTGCATATTAGATTGCTTCTGTTGCCTAGGGCAGCTTCTACTCCAAGCTGCCCTGTGATTCTTGCCTCTGCTGCTGCTGCTGATGTCTGAACATCTAACGTTAGCAGAAGCCTTGAGGTAGAAATATCATTCTCCGCTGCCCTTCCCTTCCTTTTCTGAGGCCTGAGGAGGTCCTAGGAAACTGAATTACCCCTTTGGCCAAAGAAGAGAAAGGCTGCTTCTCCCACTTAAGTAATCCTCTTGTAGGGTTTCTAAGGGGCTGCCTCCTCCTGAAGAGGCAATGGGATCTCTCATGAGCTCTTCTCAAATCTTTAGGTTTTGGAACCAATTCACACACCCCTGGGTGTTGTGTTTTGGTAGTTATGGGAGCGCAAGCTTCAGTTTGCAATCCTGTCATCAGTTCTAGGGGTTCCGCCTCCAGACTGGTGCTGCCAGGCGCTCGTTCACTAGTATCTTCAAGTGCTCGTGTTTCTAATGAATCTTGAGCATCCCAGGCTGTTGCTGGAGAGTGCTTTCCATCCCAGTCAGGCACAGGGCGAGAGAAAAGGTGAGACATTCACATGTCTTGTCTCTTCCTATTAGCACTACTGCTAGCACTCGATAAGTGCTCACCAGTGCTTGACAGGTTCCCGTCCTACCTGGGTGTCTCAATTTTGAGGATTTGAACACCTGGAGAAGTGGGGAAGAGGTTCACTTTGAAAGTTCCATGGAACTCCTAAGGGAATGCCTCTCTCTGAGGAGGCTGTGGCTCTTCCTGTCCATGGGGCCAGATCAAATTTGCATTCTCCCTTGGGGGTCTCTTGTTGGGAGCCCCGAGTGCATTTTCTGTTGAATCACACTCTCGATCCAATTCTTATATGCCTGCATCTACAAATGAATGGTTCTGTGCCTGTTCCTCTTCGACTTCTTTGGAAATCAAGAGAGGACTACTACTGATGATTGTCTTGTGAGATTCGGGAGTTTCATCGAACACTCAAATTCCCTGGAATTTCGGGTCCTCACCAAGTGCAAGGTTTCTTGTAAATCCGGGCATTCGGGAGAGACAGGAGACTCCCAATAATTGTTCTTACAAGATTCGGGAGTCTAGCCGAGTGCTTGAATTTCTTGGAATTTCAGGTTCTCCCTGATTTCTTGTAATTTCAAGCGCTTGAATTCTTTTGAATTTCAGTGCTTGTGGAGCATGTGGTTTCTGCGATTTCCGAGGACTCGGGCAAGACTAGAGACTCGATAATTGATCTTACAGAATTCAGGAGTCTTGCCGAGTGCTAAAATTCACTGGAATTTTTTGGAGCTCGTATTCTTGGAATCACAAGCACTCAGAGGATGAAAGTTGCACTCCTGATGACTGTTTTTATGGGATTAGGGATTCTTGTCGAGCGATTTAATTACCTGGTATTTATGGCTCTCACTGAGCACTGATTCTTTGGAATCACGAGTGCTCAGGAGGCGAGAGAGGTCTCTACCAGCACAGGGAGTTCACTCTCCAGTCTAGTGTGAGAAAATTATGTGCCGAGACACGTAGGTGTGACGACACTGCCTGCCAATGTTTCCTTATGTGCATGGTAAGGTTCCATCCTTACATCTCAGACCTTAGGGTCCGAGCACGTGGGGCAGCGGATGCAGAATCTCTCTCTAATTTTCTTCTCGAGGGGCTACAGCCTCGAAGGAGTGAATGAGGGAGGAAGCCATAGTTCTTAGCTGACAATTCCCACTCATAGTTGCATTGTTGTGATCTGCTCAGCTCACGCAATTCAGCCGAGTGGCTCTGTCTGAGCAAACTTTCTGCTTTTTCAGGATGGTTCTTTGCCATGGCATAAACACCCTCCTTCCCTGTGCTACTGTAATCACAGATGATCACACATGATCTACCCCTCGTGTCAGTTCTCCCAGTAGAACAGGTAGACGGCCCCTATTCCTTACCTCCTTGCCTGAACCTCTCTGTTTTATTGAGAGGTATAAGGCTTACAGTGAGAGTTCTGATGAATGTTTCTCTTTCGGAATTGGACTACAAGTGTTGGTATTTCGAGAGCAATCGTCAAATCATCTCGTCATACAGTCAAGTAGACGAGGAAAGGTTTCATCATTTTATGCTGCCTCCTCCCTTCTTTTCCTGAGACTTCTTTGGTCTAAGAAGAAGAAAAAGAATCTCCTCTCTGTAAGAAGCCCTTTATTGGGACTTCGAAGGGTCTGGATCCTTACACAGAGGAAGCATTTGGTTCTCCTGTAGGCTTTCCTAATCCTTTGGGATTGGTTCCATTTATGCTTATTCCTGGGTATAGCATTCTGAGGGACCACAGGAGCGCAAACTTTGGTTCATGCTCTTACCACTAGATCTACGAGTTCCTCCTTTAGAACTAAGTGCAGCAGTGAGAAAGGGTTCATTCGTGAGACACTCCAAATATCAGTGCCAGAGAGACCTCTCACCGTCCCGATTTTTGTGTAGGGCGGGAGAAGGGCGCAAGCCACACAGTGACTTGCACCTGCCTGTAAACACTAGCATTATTGTTGCTACAAGTTCAGTGTAGATGTACCTGTCTCACCAGACAGAACGTCAGGAGTGTCTGAGAGGAGGTCCTTGTAAGGACGGCATTTTGCCAAATGTCCGTCCTTCCTCTTTACATACTTTTTATACCATATACTAAAACGTAGAGCATTTCACCGCCTATCCACTGATATATATATCATGTAAAAATATACTCTCTGCACTAAGATATATGTATATTTTCAGCTGCAATGAAACACAATCACAACGGGGGCTCCATCCCTTTTTGTTTGTGTGTGCGTGACAGACATTACGTTTCCATCCACACTGCTGCCTCATATACGGCCGTCTCCGTTCAATAAAGTTAGTTAGAGCTTTTTCTTTGTCTGATTCCAGTCCTCACAACTGGTGACCTCCCAGATTAGGATGGTAGCAGCTCAGGTCACCTACCTTAGAAAACCTCTAACAGACCCATACGGCGCTCAGTCTAGGTTCTCTGGTGCTCCTATCAGCAGTCAGCCACAACGCCATTAGTGAACTCAAAATGGCACGTCCTCTATAAGAGTGTTTTGGCGTTTATTTCATGGTTTGGCCCGCCATTTGTGACACCTGTTGACCGTAAGAGTGAGCTGGCAGATATGGAGAACTCGGCTCAAAACTGGGAGCTGTCCGTCTCCGTTCCTTCTGGTTCTTTGACGCCTTGACCCACGGCACGATCCATGCTCTTCCCAGGTGGTCCCCCGACACCCCAATCTTCGCCCATATCGAACGTCCTTGCACATCGCTGCCACAATACTGGTGGAGCCCCACTCCGTCAAACTGCCGCCCTTCTCCAGACAGAATTTTGCAGCCAGGCTACACCGCGTGGAGATCCAGTTCTGGCTCCACGGGATCACCAGGGAAGGAACCAAGGCAGATCTCATCACTGCAGCCTTCCCTGAGGACGTGTTCAACCGCCTCACCCCCTGGATGGTCAGCCAGCCTGGAGTGCTGCCCTATGAAGGCCTTAAGACCCAGCTCATCCAGGCCTTCTCCCTCCCGGTCCCCAAGAGAGCTGCCCACATCTTCGACCTAGTGGTCAACCCCATGACCACCACGGACCCGAGGCTAGCTCCAGGACCTGGCACTACTGCCGCTGGTGGACCACCAAGGACGCAGGAACGAGGTAATCCTCCTTAGACAACTCTTCCTCCGCCAACTCGTGGCCCAGGTCCGCAGCCAGATCCCCGACATGGAAGACCTGGACATGGAGAGCCTGGTGGAGCAGGCCTTCAGCCTGTTCACCGCCACCCAAGCAGCAGAACTCTCCGCCCCACCGTCAGCCAACAGCCTGCAGCAGAGGAACCTGAGGAGGCAGGGATCAGCGCAGCCTTCCAGAGAAGGAGAACCTCACAACCCTGCCAGAACAACGTTGGTGCCGCTTCCACCAGAAGTTTGGCAGTAGGGGAAGTGCGAGTGCTCCTGCTCCTTCGTGCCTCTAAAAAACGATGGAGACAGCGCCCAAGGCCGCCACCCCTGGCAGCATCAGTAACAAAGTCTAACCCCAGAGGATTTTACGTCAAGGACACCATCTCCAGCCACAGGATGTTGGTCGGTACTAGTGCCATGCAGTCGGTGTTCTCACCGTCGGCAGAGGACAGCAGCCGTGCCCTCGTAGCCACCAACGGAGCCCCCATCCGCTCCTATGGCACCAGGACCCAGACTATCGTGTTCCTGGGCTGGACCTACACCCTTCCTTTATTATCGCCAACGTACGAATCCCTCTCCTGGGGGCGGACTTCTTAGCCCACCACGGGCTCTTAGTGGATGTAGCCCACCAACGCCGCCTCGACCTGCCTCTCTCGCCCACTCACCACAGGACCCAGGGCACCCACTATCTGCTCCGTTTTTCCCCACAGGTACGCCTCCCTCCTACAAGTTTTCCTGGATGTCTTCCGACCCGAGCTTTGCCAGGTGGCAGGGGCTGCGCCCAAGCACGGTGTATACCATTACATTGACACCAAGGGGACCCCGACACACCCCAAGTTCTGCCGCCTCCCGCCAAGGCTCCTTCAGGAAGCCAAGAATGCGTTCGCAGAAATGGAGCAGATGGCTGTGGGGATCCCCCCTCCACATGTTGAAGAAGGCAGAAGGTACATGGAGGCCTTGCGATGACTACCGCTGCCTGAACCTCATCATCACGACCAACAGTTACCCCCTGCTGAACATGCAGGACCTTACAGGGCCTCTCCACAGAGCAAAGATCTTCTCTAAAATCGACCTCTTAAAGTCCTACTTTCAGGTTCTCATCCATCCCGATGACATCCCGAAGACGGCGCTCATCATGCCCTTCGGGTCCTTCGTGTTCGACTTCTCCACCTTCGGCCTGCAGAAAGCCGGAGTCACCTTTCAGGGCCTTGTGGACAGAATCCTCGGCGACCTACCCTTCCACGTCTGCTTTGTGGATGACATCCTCATATTTTCCAGATTGTCACAGGAGCAACCATGTCTGGGCCGTCCTCAATCACCTGCAGGAGAACGGGCTTGTCCATTTCGACAAGTGCACTTTCGGCACAGAGAAGTTGGATTTCCTCAGCCACAAGATCACCCCAGCAGGAGTACATCCCATGGCATCGAAGGTGGCTGCAGTGGAGAAGTTCCCGACACCAATAGTCAGGGCCCTCCAAGAGTTCATCGGGATGGTGAATTACTACAGAGGATTCATCCAGGACATCGCCTGCACCATGTGCCCTTTGACCGAGGTCCTGAAGGCAAGCCAAAGAAGCTAACATGGATAGAAGCCCAACAGCGTGCCTTCCACCGCACCAGTCGTCCTTCAGCAGAGCCACAACCCTGGTTCACCAGGACCCCGATGTGCCCCTGACACTCACCACCGATACCAGCACCACTGCATGCGGCGCTGTCCTGGAACAGCTAGTAAACAGGGTCTCCACACTGCTAGCCTTCTTCAGCAGGAAGCTGAAACCCACCGAGACCCACTACAGCACCTTCGACCACAAGCTCCTTATACTGTCTACTAGGCCGTCTGCCACTTCAAGTACCTCCTGGAAGGCATCCCATTCACCATAAGGACGGACCACCAGCCGCTAATCCACACCTTTGTCAAGGCGGGCGACGCTTGGTCCACAAGACAGCAACGTCACCTCGTGGCCATCTCCGAATTTGGGTGCTCCATCGAGTACGTCCCCAGTGAAAGGAACCCCGTACCCGACGCCCTCTCAAGGATTGAGATAAACTCCCTGCACCTCAGCGTGGACTATGAGGACCTAGCGTGTGAACAAGCCTCCGACCCTGAAGTACCAGCCTACTGGACTGCTATCACCGCCCTCCGATGGTAGGACATTCCCTTTGGCCCTTCCAAGATGATGCTCCTCTACGACACCAGCACCGGCTGCCCACACCCCCTGATACCCGCCTCCCTGAGTAAGCAGGTATTCGACGTGATCCACGGTCTCTCGCACCTGTCGCCCCGCATGACAACCAGACTCATGACATTAAGGTTTGTTTGGCACGGCATCAAGAGGGACTTCCGGGAGTGGGCCAGGAACTGCATCACATGCCAGAGCAGCAAGACAGGAAGGCACACTAAATCGGGAATAGGCACCTTCCCTCAACCCAGGTGGAGATTCAGGCATATCCACATCGATGTTATCAGGCCCCTTCCCCCTTCCGACAGTGCCAAATACCCCTGATGATGATTGACCGGGCCACTAGGTGGCCAGAAGCCATCCAGATGTAAGAAGCCACCGCAGACGCCTGTGCCGAAGCCCTCTTATCGAGCTGGATCAGCTGCTTTGGAGTGCCAGACGACATCACCACAGACCGGGGAACCACCTTCACCTCAGAACTCTGGACCTCCCTGGCATGCCTGATGGGGACCAAGCACCATACGACCATGGCCTACAACCCCGCAGCCAACGTCATGATGGAAAGGACCCACCGCTCCCTCAAGGCCTCCCTGATGGCACGCTGCACAGGCCTTCACACCGCCCCAAGAGTCAATGGCGACCTGCACCGACAGGAGGAAACAGTTCCTACCAAGGGCCCTGGACTCCTGCAAGTATGTCTTCATACAGAATGACGCCACCCGCCTGCCCCTAACAAGACCCCACCAAGGACCGCACATGTCATCCGCTGAGAGGAGAAGGTGTTCCTTGTCTTGATCGGCAGCTGCAAGGACCGGGTCTTGATAGACAGACTGAAGCCCGCTGTCATTCCCAACAAAGACGACCCCGCAGAAGCACCCTTGCAGGACACCGCCTCGGAACACAGCCTCGCTGGAATCCGACAGCGCCCCCAGACATTGCTGGGGCCACCCAAGGAAAGCAGTTGAACCCCCCAGGCCCACCACCAGGGGCAGCATCCTGCTTCCCGACTCACCGGATGACGAGGACCCGGAAGACGTCCCCTGACAGATGGAATCTAGAATCCGCCGACTCCTCCAGCCTCCCGCAAGATTCTGCTGACCATCAGCCAGTGATTATTAATTGATCATTGTCTTGGGGGGGGGGGGAGTATTTGTAAGGATGGCATTTTGCCAAATGTCCGTCCTTCCTCTGTACATACTTTTTATACCATATACTAAAATCTAGAGCATTTCACGACCTATCTGCAGACATATGTATCATATAAAAATGTACTCTCTGCACGAAGATATATGTATATTTTCAGCTGCGATGAAACAGAATCGCAATGGGGGCTCCATCCATTTTTGTATGTGTGCGTGCGTGATGGACACTACATTTTGGCCGCACTGCTGCCTCAGATACGGCTGTCTCCGTTCAGTAAAGTTAGTTAGAGCTTTCTCCTTGTCTGATTCCAGTCCTCACATCCTCTATGCAGTCCATCCATTGAGGAGTGAAACATGTGTATTTCTGGTGATAAAAGTTCACTCTCGACGTGGTTCGGAAGTCACGTAAAGCCGTTGGTCCTGTTGCTTAATAACCGCTGGTTCCATGAAACGTAAAAACACATACAAACAAACAAACAAACTCTATGCAGTCCTCTTCACACAAGGTTTCGATCTCAGAGAAGTTGGATGCATGGCAAAGATATTGCATTTTCCTGCCACTCAATGGCATGTTCAACGTCCCCCAACTTTTGCTTCGCATTCACGTGAACAAACCAGTTCAGTAGAAACAAACACTCCGAGATGTTTTACTGGAATTGCATTGCCATCATCACCTTAGCTTGATGATCTTGCGCATATTGGCCCCTTTTGCTGGTCCTTTCCAGGGCAGGCGAGAATATCCAATCTTCCTCTCCTGTTTCCTTTATTTCCTGTTTACTCTGGGATAGGCGAGGCGAATATGTGGGACTCTAGGGAGATTTCTCGTCAGAGTTCTACTGCAAGGGCCTATGTTCCTGGTTTGATCGTAGGATCTCGCCGGATGTACGCCCAAGCTATTCAGGATGGATATTGCTCAAGAAGTATTAACTTCCACCTCTCCAGTGTTCTGGTTTCTGGAACAACCAGTTCGGGAAGGGCTAGTCGTCTTCGGTATCTTGTTGTCAACATAGAACCTTTCCAGGTCAGCTTCACCTTTGCTATCTTCATTAGAGAATGAAGGAGGTCTGCTACCAGTCCTTATTCCTTTTCCTCTTTCAAAGGAAGAGGAAGGAATTAGGCTGGTGCTCAATCAACAGGAACCTTTGAATATACTATATATTCTCTTCGCAACGTGTGTCTGTTATCAGATGTACCAACTGAATAATAGGTGCATACCTGTGGGACAATTTCTTCAGGTGTGTGACCAAGACGATAAGTATCTCCTCATAATTATCCTGAAACTTAGTGCAGCATTTCAGGCCTCCCAAGACTTCACAGGTTTGATTTTGAGACACCCAGTGGTAATTTTAAACAACAACAACACAGGAGCGGCTTTATAACCAAACAGGAGGGTTTCATTTCCCTCCTGTTCCAGTTTATACACAGGTGCTCAAGTGTAGCTGTAGTGCACTTGATAGCTATGTAAGCCAAAAACATTCCAACGCAGAATGTACTGCCAGGCAACTTAGCCTATAGAGTTGAGTGAGGGCCAGGATACTGCTTTCTCTTGGAGACATTGTTCGTCTTAGTATTGTTTCTCCCCTGTTGATTCTGCTGATACTAAGGAAAAGACTACGTCCATGGACAACAATCAAGAGTCTTTCCAAGTCAGTTCCACTCCAATTTCTCCCACCTTCTCTAGTAGTCCACACGGATGCCTCTCTGAGCGAATGGGGGGGGGCTATTCTCAGCACAAGAAGGTTCAAGGAACATGGTCGACGGTATTCCGCCAGCTTCATATCAACATCCTGGAAGCAATGGCCGTTTTCCTGACCCTAAAAAGACTAGCTCCAGCCAGGAATATTCATATCAGACTAGTCTTGGACAGTGCATTGATAGTTCACTGCCTAAACAGAGGAGGCTCCAAGTCAAGCCACATAAATCACGTGATGATAGCGATCTTCTCGCTGGCAATGAAACATCATTGGCACCTGTCAGCTACTCACCTGGCAGGCGTACCAAATGTCATTGGGGATGCTCTATCCAGGACAACTCCGCTGGAATCGGAATGGTCCCTGGATGCAAAATCATTCAATTGGATTTGCCTACAGATTCCGGGCCTTCAGGTGGACCTGTTCGCCACGGAGTCCAACCACAAACTTCCATGTTATGTGGCTCCCAATTTGGATCCTCTAGCTCATGCCACAGATGCGATGTCCATAGACTACAACAATTGGCAGAAGATTTGTCTGTTTCCACCAATAAACTTTTTGATGAAAGTTCTACACAAATTCAGATCTTTCAAAGGGCAGATAGCGTTGTTAGCACCCAACTGGCCGAAGAGCAACTGGTTTCCTCTTTTACTAGAGTTGAAACTCCGGCCCAGAAGGATTCCCACCCCAAAGCTGACTCAGGTGGTACAAACTCAGACTGTGTCAGCTTCCTTAAGAGTTCTGAATGTCCTAACTTTATGGACTTCATGAAGTTTGCGGCACAGAAAGATGCTAATATTGACCCGCTTAACACATTATTTGTGGAATCAGACAAAAGAGAATCGACACTCCGACCGTATGATTCAGCAGTGAGGAAATTAGCCATCTTTCTAAAAGAATCAGATGCTCAGACAATGACTACGAATCTGGCAATTTCATTTTTTAGAACTCTGTTCGAAAAAGGTCTAGCCGCTAGTACTGTTACTACGAGAACTCTGTTCGAAAAAGGTCTAGCCGCTAGTACTGTTACTACGACTAAATCTGCCTTGAAAAAGATATTTCAGTCTGGCTTTAATATTGATTTAACAGATTCGTACTTCTCGTCTATACCTAGAGCATGTGCTTGGCTGAGACCAGTAAATCGACCTCATACGGTCTCCTGGTTTTTAAATGAAGTACTCAAATTAGCCTCAGATACTGATAATGAATCATGCTCTTATATAACCCTTCTAAGGAAAACATTATTTTTACTGAGCCTGGCCTCAGGTGCTAGAATATAAGAGCTGTCGGCTCTCTCTAGAGAACCAAATCATATTGATTTCCTCCCGTCAGGAGAAGTTCTGCTTTCTCCAGACCTGAAATTCTTGGCAAAGAATGAAGACCCTCAGAACAGATGGTCTCCATGGAAGATTGTCCCTCTTCCACAAGACCCATCTTTATGTCCATTTATTACACTTAAGTCTTATCTTGACAGGACTTCTAATAGGTCTTCAGGTCCTCTTTTTATTAGAGAGAAAGGTGGAACCATTTCCTTAAAAGGCATCAGACAACAAATTCTTTATTTTATTAAACAAGCTAATCCGGATTCAGTTCCTCAGGTACATGATATCCGAGCAGTAGCTACCTCAGTTAACTATTTTCATCATATGAACTTTGATGATCTCAAAAAGTATACGGGTTGGATATCCCCGACAGTATTTAAACGCCACTATCTAAAGTCTCTAGAGGCCCTTAAATATTCTGCAGGAAATGTTGTCTTACCTGATACAGCCTATTTATGTAGTTTGTGAAGTTGGATATTATTAATTAGCATTCTTTTCACTATTATTACCTTTTGGTACTCCCTCTCACCTACCCGCCTCGCTTGTGTTCCATTCCTTCTTGCCTTTTTACCGGACTGGATTGCTTATCGGCCCACTCCTGTACTTGTACATAGTCCTTTATTCATATAACTGTATATTAATTAACTATGTTGAATTTCCTGGTGATGGGATGAACTTGGCCTGATATATGTTTTTTACACCATTACTCCTGTTTTGGTTATTGTTAATCTTAGATCATTAAAATTTGATGATAAGGAAAAGTTTTATTTTTCCTTTTATATTTATAAAATGTTTTATTCTTATTCTAGATCTCCCAAGCTTGTATGGCTGATTCTCTGTTACTATTTCACTGGGCGACACAGGCCAATCCCAGAAAGGGGATTTTGACAAAGGGAAAATCTATTTCTGGGTGAAGGCCTGTGTCGCCCAGTGAACCCATACCTCTCTTTTCCTTTCACCACCCTTTAGTTGGCCCAAGCTTGGGTGCGTATTCAGGAATGTAGAATCTTGGTAGAAGTAGGGACAAGCGGAGGGTGTTCGTTGCAACGTCTCCTCTCTAGTAAGGAATTTTGAGAGAGGAGAGGCTAATTGGCTGGAGGTCTGTGGTAGTGGCATACACACACCCCGTTTTTATACCGACACCTATGAAGGTGATCGATCCAGAGGTAGTAACTCTGGCATTCCATATGGCTTTTTTTCTCTGGTATATTTAGCAATATTTATACCTTGAAATAAGTGTTATAAGGAACATTTCACTGGGCAACACAGGCCTTCACCCAGAAATAGATTTTTCCTTTGTCAAAATCCCCTATATGAGCATGATTCATTATCAGTATCTGAAGCCAACCTGAGTACATCGTTTAAAAACCAGGAGACCGTGTGAGGACGGTCTACCGGTCTCAGACGAGCACATGCTCGAGGGATAGACGAGAAGTACGAATCTGTCAAATCAAAATTAAAGCCAAACTGAAATATCTTCCTCAAGGCAGATTTAGTCGTAGTAATGGTACTAGCGGCTAGGCCTTTTTCGAACAGAGTTCTAAAAAATGAAATTGCCAGATTTGTAGTCATCTTCTGGACATCTGATTCTTTTAGAAAGATGGCTAACTTCCTTACTGCTGAATCATACTGCCTGAGTGTTGTTCTCTTTTGTCTGACTCCATGAACAGGATACTAGCATCCTTCTGTGCCGCAAACTTCATGAAGTCCATAAAGTTAGGGCATTCAGAATTCTTGAGGAAGCTGACACAGTCCGGGTTTGTACTATTCAAGTCAGTTTTGGGTTGGGAATCCGTCTGGGACGGGGATTCAACTCTAGTAGAAGAGGAAACCAATTGCTCTTCGGCCAGTTGGGTGCTACCAATGCTACCTGTCCTCTGAAAGATCTGAGTTTGCGCAGAACTTTCATCAAGAGGTTTATTGGTGGAAATATGTAAATCTTCTGCCAATTGTTCCAGTCTATGGACATCGCATCTGTGGCGTGAGGTAGAGGATCCAGATTGGGAGCCACATAACATGGAAGTTTGTGATTGGACTCTGTGGCAAACAGGTCTACCTGAAGGCCCGGGATTTGTTGGCAAATCCAATGGAGTTCACTCTCGACGTGGTTCGGAAGTCACGTAAAGCTGTTGGTCCCGTTGCTGAATAACCACTGGTTCCATGCAACGTAAAAACACCATTCAAACAAACAAACAAAAACAAGATTTTGTGTCCAAGGACCACTCCGACTCCAGTGGAGTTGTTCTGGATAGTGAGTCTGCAATGACATTCCGTACTCCTACCAGGTGAGTAGCTGACAGGTGCCAATGATTTTTTGTTGCCAACGAAAATATCACAATCATTACATGATTTATTTTGCTCGACTTGGAGCCCCCTCTGTTTATGCAACGAACTATCACTGCGCTGTGCGAGACTAGTCTTACATGAATGTTCTTGACTGGAGCTATTCGTTTCAAGGTCAGAAAAATGGCCATTGCCTCTAGGGCGTTGATGTGGAACTGGCGGAATGTTTTCGACCACGTTCCTTGAACCTTCTAGAACTGGGAGTAGCCCCCCAATCGCTCAGAGAGGCGTCCGTGTGGACTATCAGAGACGGCGGGGGAAATTGTAGTGGTAATGATTTGGAGAGACTTCGCACTTCCGTCCATGGACTGAGTCTTTTCTTTAATATCGGCGAAATCAATGAGATTTTGTCTCTGAACTTCTTGTTGGCTCTTTTCCGCCAAACCTGATTGATATCCTTCAGTCTGGCTTTCAACAGAACATCTGTTATTGAGGCAAACTGGAGAGAACCTAGAATTCTCTCTTGGGTACGACGAGAACCCCGTTTGTTCTTGAAGAATTGTCTCGTAACATTCGCTCTCTCTCTGCACTTCTTTGGCGGGAGAGATAGTTTGTGTGTGGTAGGTCCCATTGAATTCCCAACCATTGAAAGTGAGACGCTGGAATGAGACGGGACTTTTCCTTGTTTATCTGGAAACCCAGGTATTCTAGGAATTCTATTACTTTGGCTGTTGCCTTGCGACATTCCTCGTCTTTGGTTGCCCAAATGAGCCAGTCGTCTAGGTAAGCTACTAACATTACCCCTTGAGCTCTTAGCTCTTGAACCACTGTGAACGAGTAAGCTTGTTTTCCTAGTTTGAAGCCTAGGTATGGAGGGAAGTTCCTTGCTATCGGTACATGATAGTAAGCGTCTGTAAGATCGATAGAGGTGGTGACGACCCCACGGGGAAGTAAAGTCCGCACCTGCGAGACGGTCAGCATGTGGAACTTGTCACATTGAATGTATGAGTTGAGACGGGACAGGTCCAGAATCACTCTTCGTTTGTCCAAGTCCTTCTTTGGTACACTAAACAGCCATCCTTGAAATTTCAGGTGACTGACTTTCTTTATTGCCTTCTTTTGAAGAAGGTCTTTGGCATAGTCTAGAAGGTCTGTCGTTGGAATCTGGTGAAAACTGACTGGTGGAGGAGGCCCTTTTTTCCATTTCCACCCCAGACCTTTCGATACAATACTGTGGGCCCATGAACTGAGGGTCCAATGGTCCCGGGAGAGGTACAGTCTCCCGCTCACCTGCAGAGCCTCATTGATTGGTTGAGGTCTTACTTCCCCTGCCTCCTCTGAAGCCTCTGCCTCTAGAGCCAGCTCTCTGTCGGAGGGCACCTCTGGCTCTGCTACTACTTGTATGTCTATTAAAGCCTCGAAACACCCCTTGTGATTCAAAGGAGGCGTTGAAAGCTGGGGAAGTTACAAGGGTGGCCGAACTTGAAGGCTGTTGAGTCGGTTGACTCTGCAGCAGAACAAACTGTTGTTGTGGCTGTGCCTTAGATGTCGAAGGCTTGTTGATCTGGGAGACAGGAACTGCCTGCACTACTGTCTGAGACTGAGAGGTCTGGAAAGGCTGATACTTCCTAGGCCTTTTCCTACCTTTCGATTGTGGGTTGGGGGTCTCGAACTTCCTTTTGAAGGGAAGTCCCCAACGGACACGAAGGTTCTGGTTAGCTCTAGCCGCCTCGCTGAGGACGCTGTTAACCATGTCCTCAGGAAAGAGGTTGGCACCCCAGATCGACGTCTTTATGAGCCTGTTCAGCTCATGCCTGATGGAAGCATTAGCAAAGACATGCTTCCTGAAGGCTTGTCTAGCCACTATAAAATCATACAGGTCTGACTGAAAGGCCTGTAATAGCGACTTTGTCAGGACCCGGAATAGAGGCTCATCTGAAAAGACCGTAGCCGTCAACTCTGCAGTGGTGACTGAGTTAATTGATCTGCTCAGTCTGCATCTTGCTTCAAATTCCGCTTTAACCATGGGGATCCGGAATTCTAGGCAAACGTTCACTGAATTGTGTGGAGGCACACTCCGGGTCGAGTTTGCCCACCGTGAACATTGCCGGAGCGCCAGCCCAACACTCTAGATCTGCCGGAGAAGGCTTGGCTGGTTTACCCGCCTTCGGCAGGGACTTCGTCCTCAAGGTTTTTACCTTGGGGATTACCGAGCCCGACCTATTCCAAGTGGAAGTGGACTTCACAGGGAAGCCCTCAAAGGAAGGAGGAGAAGAAGGAGTTGGACTGAAAGGAAGACTAGTCCCACGACTACCTGCCTCACTTACCTCCCTACCTACGTCCTGTTCCTCGGTGGCCATAGGCTCTCGGTGCAGGGTAATGGCCGCCACCTCCTCCGTCACAACATCACACAAGCCCTCTTGGTCCTCCTGGGGGGCTTGGGTCTCCTGGCGGATACGCTCAATGATGGGAGCCGCTACTCCCACCGGTACTGCTGCCGAAATCTGTGCATTGGGGTAGAGGAGGGCGCACAACTCCTCCGACAGCACGCAGGGTTGGGTGGCTCCCACGTTTCTACCAAACCCCCCTACCCAGTCCTTAAGGGCCGACATCGAGGTCTTGAGCGCCAGATCAACCTGTAAGAAATAACCAAATTAGGTTCCCCAATGCCAGGGAATTTTCCCAAACTAAATGTGTAACATAAAATTCAGGGTAACAATGAGGCGAGTATGCTACTTACAGACTCATCTGTTACGATCCTAACTAGGTCATAACACACCATGCAGGCTTGTGGGTGCCAGACCACGCGTCCCTCCAAGTGGATGGCGCAGTTGGCATGAGACCGGCAGACCTCATACCCATACGGCTTGTACACAGGACAGCCGGACAACCCGTCTCCTGGCATCGGACCATCTGTAAGTTGAAAAGATAAATGAGTATCGTCAGATAATGCTGCCGGAGTTAATTCCGGCGGTATGAGTACACTTCAACTAGATATTTAACCAGCTTAAGGCAATTTCGAGTATAATCTTCAACTTACTTGTTATTAATAAAGCTCTGGATGTCTCCGCCTGCTCCGGAATCCATACTTGTGTATCATCAAAGCTATAACCAGCGGGGGAATAAGGCAAAACCTAAGCCTGAGTCTGATCGCACCGGAGTAGAGTAGCGAAACCTAACCAATTGTAGGCGCATTCTCTGAGTCCAGTTCCGCCCCCACCGGAGTTGGGAGCAGCGATAACATAGCAGATGGAAAACAGAGCAGCGCGAACAACGGTACATAGAAGTCCGGTGTATACCTTCTGGCGCGTGTGATGGTAGACCACACTTCGCCGGAATAAATACAGGACCGGAGACATACCAACAGAGGCTACATAATAAATTTTCTTAGCATTAATCTCTGAATGTCTCCGCCTACTCTGGTGGGGTTGGGCTGATACGAGCAGAACGGAAAATAGGTAAAATCTAGGCCTGAGTCTGATCGCACCGGAGAAGAGAAGCAGTTCCAAGTCAATTAGAAACGCAGCTCTAAGCCCAGTTCCGCCCCCACTGGAGTGGGGAAGCAGCGATAACATAGAGGAGTACGGAAAACAGAGCGGCGGAACAGTGGTACATACAATCCTGCATATAGCCTACTGGCGGGTGTGATGGTAGACCCCACCTCGCCAGAAAACACACAGGCCCGGAGACATACCAATAGAGATTACATAATCTACTAATCACCCAATCTCCTCCGACTAATCCCCTGGATTAAGCTCTACGCTCTAGCTGTCGTTCATCGGTAGGATTACTTGGGCAGCGAGCTAACTAGGCAGCGCCAGAACGAGTCCGGGACAGGGTTGGGGGGGGGACGATGTGTCTGGAGGAGAATGGACAAGTCGTGATCGCCTGGCCACAGCAACCAATCAGTGAAAAACCACCTCTTGGGAGCTGTAAACTAGCCTACCACTAAAGGGGGCAGAGACAGTAGGCCAACTGACATCCTAAAGGGGGCAATGGCCCAGGCTACACTCAACAAAGACAATTCATAGATTAATTAATGAGGAATTACTGGAAGAACTGCGAAAATCGGGGGGGGGGGAAGGGGGAGAGAGAGGAACGCACCAAGCTAAGATCCCAGTCTAACCCTCCGAGATTGGTACAGATCCGGTAGGGTAGGCTAGTATGGCCCCAAAAAGGACGTCATGAAGAGGACGGATAGAACCTAACTCAATCCTCCAAAATCGAATCTTCCGATCTGGTCAGGTACGACAGGTCTAGGCCCTACAAGCATGACAAGAGAGAGACTCTCTGTCCTGGACCACCCTCCAAGCAAACATATCTGCCTAGTCGGGTGATGGTAAAAGGGGCCACAAAGGCGGAGGGATATACAAGACTGCCTGGCCTACCCTCCAAAACCTAGCCTAGGTCTGGTCGGATAGGCCAGGGAAGGACATCGCGAAGAACTTCTAACCTCATCAAAAGTAAAACAATTATTTGAATAGTTTATCACAAAAGTGCATATAGTAATCAAGTGCATTACTGACCATAATCAAAAACTGCACTAGAAATATACATGCATGAGTACCGCGAAAGAAAGAGGAATCTTCCTCTCCAACAACAACTAACAAACTGCTAGGCTAACCTAGAATGCCAAAAAACACAATACTGGCGCATAACGTATGAAGCATATAACCATATGCACGAAGGGGAGCCAACATGCTCCTGAGGGGCTAAGGATAACGAAAAGGTGCCCCAAAAGGCTAAAAACATAAGATAATTGTAAAAAAGAAGGCCTCAGAATACGTCAGGAGCGAGATGGGCCCTATAATAGGCTAATAATAACGTGAGGATAAAACCCGTCAAACTAAGGCTCCAGAAATCGACAGGAGCGAGAATAATGAAAAAGAATACGAAAACAGTAGCCTAAATAGTGAAGTGCTAAACGGTGGACAAAATACATCACTAGATAAAAACTGAAATAATCACACATGCCGCCAGTCATGCACCCAAAATGGCAGATCGAAAGAGCGTCATACCCGGCTCATGAGGACAAAAGTACTTCAATAAAGGGCCAAAATTGGATGCATCGTGCCCCCACGAGATTCAAAAACGATAAATGGAATACGTACTCAACTTAGATGAAGAAGCTTGGAGATCTTGAGAAGACATGCTTCGCCAAAAAACACTTCCTGGGAACAATGAAAAACGGCTCGTGCGGACACGAGAAGTGCTCAATCAGGAATGAAGGTTCAGGCAGAGGTAGTAGTAGTAGTAGCAAGCGGAAGGTAGACGTTGTAACTGCACCTATCTAGAGAGGGATTTTGAGAGGAGACTTCTAATTGGCAAAGTATCTGTGGTAGTGGCTTCCACTTGCCCTTGTTCTATACCGACACCCTATAGGAGTGAGCGAGCTGGAGGTAGTAACTCCAGCATTCCATATTGCTTTTTTCTCTGGTATATTTACCATCTATTTATACCTAGAAATGTGTGCTACAGGAACATTTTACCGGCCGGCACAGGTCGAACCCAGAAAATCACTTTTTATGGCACTGGGTCTAGCACCATAAAACCAGACCACCATTAACCGAGTCCGCCAATAACCGGGGACTGCCTGTATTAAATTTCTAAATGTTTCAGCCTGCTCATCTTTTGATTTGCATTTTTTTAGTCTTTCACTGAATTCCATTTTTTTAAGAACCCGTGCTACTGGATTTTGTTATCCCTAAATATTTGAAAGATTCAACCTCTTCTTGAAAGTGTTGATTCATCCCTTTGTTCTTTGTATATTCTGTAATCATTATGTACTATGTACTTTTCTCAGATTGATTATGAGTCCCCTATTGCTAGATATATGTTGCACCCGGTTAAGCAAGCTTTGTAAATCTTGAAGTGTATCTTTTAGGTCTGTTGAGTTTCTATTGTTACTCCAGCCTACACCTTGTCTTTTCTCTCTAACTTTTTTCATTATAAAATCTATCAGGGAGGAAAAAACAAAGGTGAAATGACATTTCCTTGTTGCACCCTTTTGTTTTCTGCAAATTTACTGGACCAGAGACCATCAACATTTCCTTTGCATATATTTTATTTAAGGCTAATTTCAGTTAGCCTAACATATGGGAATGCCACTCTGATGCAAGACTGTCTATAAAACTGGTTATGTAAACAATGTCAAATGGCTTCTCATAATCAACAAAAGCCATCAAAAATGGATTTTTTATTTACATAAACTACTGCACAATATATATTAACATAAATATGTACTGATCTGTGCAACTCCTGCATTTTCTAAAACTAACTTCTTCACCCTCGAGCATTTCATCAGATTCTTTCTCCAGTCTAATAAAAAATAAGCATGCTGAATATCTTCATTTCAACTAAAACAGGTGATGCCACTATTGTTATCACATTCAATCAGGTCACTTTTCCTTGGTATCTTTGTTATGACTTACAATTTCCAATCTCAGGTTTTGTTTCCTAATTCCAAATTCAGCAAAGCAGTCTAGCTACATCAGGTGTCATTTCAGGTTCGTCTAAAATCATAACTAGTAATTCTATCACTTTAAAAGCCCTGAATTCATTCATAAGCGCATTATAGTCTATCGCATACTCTGGTATACCAGTCTGCTCACCACACGCTTATCTTTTAATCATGACCTCAGAGTTTCACACATTACTGTCTCTCTTTTGATACATATTATATTTACCTATCCCTCTTCATATTTTTACAACAGATATTTCATTGATAATTCTGGGGACTACCCACACATAATGCCTAAATACAAGGTTTTGTCAACATCATCAGCATGTTTTTCCAAATGGCCCCTCTTATGTCTTTACTGTCAAGACTTGAGTACTGTGAATGTTCTACTTCGAGTTCTTCACCTCCTTCCTAAGTTATCTGTATTTCTAAATTTACCCTCTGCTTTTGTCTACAGTACCCCAAGTCTTATTTGATATTCAGAATTTCTAATTTTCTTGTTATCCAGATATGGTTTCAACAACTACAAATCTATTTTGAAATTCACTTGCAAAACCCCAATTATGTTTATTTTTAAGAAGCTTTGTTATATCACACCTACCATACAAGCTCTGTCAACTTTTTGGGCAAGTCAGCTTTAATAGCAACAAGTTGGGGATCATTTCTGCAGTGGCGTAGCTAAGGATGGGCATGGGCGGGCACGTGCCCAGCCACGGGCCCACCACTGGCCACAGGCCCACTAAGAAGAAAATGAAAGAAAAATATACCCATGCAAAGTGGATAGATGTACAAAAGGAACTGCATCCCAATGAGCAAGCAAGAGAGCTAAAGCGCCTTTCAGATACCGGATGGGCTTGCAGGTATGATGCTTGCAAAGTAATCAGAGATAGGTTGTCTGCTGTAGTACTATGTGTTCTGTAAGATTTAGCAGATGACTCACTTATCTCTAGGAGCAGGTTTTACTGTGCATTCACAGTGTCCTCATGATTTTGTCTAGCTTTCTTTAAAACTCTTCCACACTGTTACTGCTTACAACTTCGGGTGGCAGTTTATTCCAGGTCTTCAATGCAGAAGGGCTATTGATGCAAGAGGACTGATATACCAAATAAATGCTCATTTCGTTATGAGGTTAGTTATCATGACATATATTCTTGGTAAGATAACCCCCCCTCCCCCCCAACTATCAGGGAAGTGAAGAACCAACACCGTACGAAAATCAGTTGTTTCTGCTGGCTGGTACTGTTAACACAGTTTCAGTAGTCAGCGGAATTTTTGGAATTCTTTACCATCGCTCATTGTTGAAGTTATTTAGTGAAGTTCTCTCGAAATATTGGTAGCTTTTGTTTTCAGTGATTAGCTATTTAGGAATTCAAATAGTTTAAATATTTTTGCACTGAAATTTCCTAGTTTTGAATTGGTCTACATAATGTCAGACACTAGTACATCTGGGATTAGGTATTGCAGTAAAGGCTAAAGTACTAGGATCTCTAAAGCATGTAATGATCCACATTCAGTTTGCACAGGTTGTGGGTGACAGACTTGTACGCCAGATCAAACGTGGGGAATGTATTAATTGGGATCAAAGAACTTGGAAGATCTTGACTAGTTACACGGACAAGTTAGAGAGAGATAAAAAGAGAATAGCGGCTTCTAGAGCTAAAGCAAAAAACTTAGTTAGTCTGGAATTGTCTAATGATAATTTGTCTCTTTCTGAACCTTCCCCACCACCTATCATTCCCAGTCCTAATCTTGGCTCTCTCACACCTGTACCCAATGCTGTGGCCAATTTAGAGGCAAAAGTAGATCAGAAATTTTCGATCATGCTCCAAGCAATTGAGAAATTAGGAGCGTCCGTGAAAACCCTAATGGACAAGGTAAGTTGCGAAGTGAGTGCAAGTCCAAGTGTTGTGGAGGAGGTGGCTGTTTGGCCTTCTTATTCTCCTAGGCAAAGGTCCCTGTCAAACTCCCCAGAACCTGGGAGGAGGCATACTGGTAGCCCAAGGGAGGTCAGTGGGGTCTGCCCACGAGCAGTCGCCCACTCTGGCGATTCTGTTGACAAATCCCAGATCGCAACAGAGCACCATTGGAAAGGCATCTCTAAAAGGAGTACCGCTTTCATCTAGTGCTTCCAGCTCCGGGGAGTTCTCTCCCAGGCGCCAGTGGCGATTCCATGACGAGTCCCGTCCATTGAAAAGGAGGGCTCATAAGTTGTCTCCCTCTCCAGTCCCTTGTAAAAAGGCTAGCCCTTTCTGAAAAGAACAGCCTTTGTGTAGTTTTTGGGACTCTCCAGAGAGATTCTCTCAGGATACGACAGGAGAGGGACGTCGTAATGAGAGGATGGCATCCTCTAAGTCTAAGTCGTCGTCAAGAAAGTCTTCCTCTGGCAGACTTTCGGAGGTGAAGAAAACTGGGAAGAGTAAACTTCCGGAGATGTCTTCAGCACCTGTCCACACCTCTAATGCTGAAGGACAGGTAAGACTCCCACCAGTCTCTCCTGTAATTCACAAGTCTCCTGGAATACAGGTTCAGCATTTGGAGTATGAGAACCCACCGACTCCTGAGCACCCATTGGCGCCACAGTTTGCCCGCACACCAGAGCAGCCTTTGGCGCTTGGAACTTCTGCAGCAACACTAGAGCAACCTTTGGCTCCCAAGCGTCCATTGGCGCCCAGGAATTCAGTTGCGACCGAGCGTCCATTAGTGCCCGAACGTCCACTAGCTCCCGAGCGTCCACTAGGACCCAAGAATCCACTGGCGCTCGAGTGTCTGCTGGCGCCCAAATGTCCAAGAGTGCCCGAGCGCCCACTAGCGCCCCAGCGTCCACTAGCGCCCGAGTGCCCAATAGCACCTGAGCGTCCATTGGCGCCCGAGCATCCACAGGTATACATGCAACCAAGTGCACAGAGGGAGCAGTATGAAGCGCTCAGCTTCGGGCTTACCGACAGGACCTCAGGTGGATGGGTGCCCCCGATCCTTCTCTGTCAGCTATCCAGAATAAGTTAGACAGCATTTTGGGTTTTATTCAATCTGCGGCACCCCTGATCCAACCTATAGAGACTTTATCACCTATTTCTTCAGCTGAAGAAGAAGAGAAAGGAGCAGAGGAGGATAAAGAATCTTCTCTCACTGCCTACAAAGCCTTGCTTTTTTACTTTGTAGAAAATTTTTCGGATTCGTTCTCGCCAGTGACTCTCACGTCGCCAGTGTCTTCTTACATGAGATGCAACCAGGAAGACTCCAGGAAATTACCTAAACTAGTACTGTCCTTTTCGGCTTGGAAAGCGTGAAGGAAATTAACCTTTGGCTTGAGGATAAGAGGGATCAAGGCAAAGTTAACTTCAGCTTCCCTCCTTCTCGTCTTTCAATGAGGAGACATTTATGTTACAAAACCGGAGAATCTCTCTCTTTGGGTATATCTGCCTCCACCTAGGGAGACTTCTCTCCACTTATTGACTCGGCAAGAAGATCGGCTTTCAACTTGGCCAAGATCATGTTTATAGCATCAGAATTAGATCACCTAATTAAAAATATCTTTAGGGTATTTGAAGTTTTTAGTTTCCTTGACTGGACAGTAGGAGCCTTGGGACGTAAACTCAAGAGTTATTCTATGTTGAATGAGGAAGCCTTTGCAGATATTTCGGGAGTGTACTCCTGTTTAGATAAGGGGATTAGAGACGGATCCGCGGAACTAACCTCTCTCTTCATGTTAGGCATCCTAAAGAAGAGAGAACTGTGGTGTTCTTTTACATCTAAGGGAGTATTTTGTACTCAAAAGTCTGCCTTACTGCATTCGCCCTTGGATAAGAACCACCTGTTTCCGGATGAGACAGTAGTGCTAGTTGCCTCCATATTGCATAAGAAAGCAATCCACTAAACGTACTAGAGAAATTATTCTTAGTGTACGTCCCTCGCCAGCCAGCCGAGGACAACCCTTTTGGGGCAGGGGATTCGGTAGATATTTCCCAAGATCAAGGGGTAGAGCACATTTCACCCTTAGATCTATTAAAAAATCCTCAACCAAGAAGTAGTGTATCAGTCCTTCATGAACCAGTAGGAGTGAGACTCCATCAATTTTGGGAAGAATGAGGAGCAAGAGGGGTAGAACCTTGGATCGTAAAGGTTTTAAGAGTAGGATACGATATCCCGTTCAAGAGAAAGCCACCGTTATCAGGCTCTCCGATAGCTTTGACAGCTTACTTAGAAAATTCAAAGAAATTCATTGCCCTTTCAGAAGAGGTTTTGTCCCTCTTGCAAAAGAAAGCAATAGAGTTAGCAGAAGAGCCACTAACCCCAGGTTTTTACAATCGTCTGTTCATTGTCCCCAAGTCATCGGGGGGATGGAGACCCGTGTTGGACGTAAGCACTTTGAACCAATATGTGCAGAAGACAAAGTTCAAGATGGAGATGAATCAGTCTGTTCTTTCATCAATCCATTAAGGGGATTGGATGATCTCCATCGATATGGAGGATACATATTTTCACATTCCAATACACCAAAACTCAAAGAGGTTTCACATTTTGTCTTCAGGAACAAAATATACCAGTTCAGAGCGCTGTGTTTCAGGCTTTCGACCGCACCACAAGTGTTCACCCAAGTGCTAGCTCCCAATGCGAAATGGTTACATCTAGTCGGAATAAGGATATCCCTTTACTTGGACAATTGGCTTCTCCAGTCACAAACAAAAGAGAGGTGCATGGAGGATCTTCAGAAAACCCTGACTTTAGCTCAGGGACTAGTACTTTTAATAAACAGACGAAAGTCACAGTTACTCCCCAGTCAGGAACTAGTCTATTTGGGGAAGAGGATCATCCCCACAAAGAATCGAGTCGTGCCTACAGAAGGTAGAGAAATTTCTAGTTCTCCAAGAATTCTCTGCAAAGGAATGGATGAGTCTTTTGGGCACACCATCCTCAATAGAACAGTTCGTGACACAGTTCTTCCTCAGGGCGAACTGGAACAGAAAGAAGTTTCCGGACTCTTTTATGTTCCGTATCACACAAGAAATAAAGGAGGACCTGCAATGGTGGAAGTTAAGAGACAGACTTGCAGAAGGGAGATCCCTCCTCCCGCTGAGCCCCAACCTAGTGTTTTTTTCAGACGCGTCAGATCAAGGTTGGGGAGCGATTCCGGGGGGAAAAGGAAGAATCAGGCATTTGGAATGCACAACAAAAATGGTGGCATATAAATCAGAAGGAACTGACCTTCATCCACTGGGGATTGCTGAAGTACGCGGACGAAGTTCGCAACAAATTAATGGTGATACATTCGAACAGCACGACAACGCTCTCATACATAAGGAAACAAGGAGGGACACACTCGTTTTCTCTTTGCGAGACGGCAAGGAGCCTGCTGTTATGGGCGAATTGGAATTATACCACATTAATAACAAGGTTCGTTCAGGGAAAATTCAATGTACTCGTGGACAAACTGAGCCGCAGGAGGCAAGTACTTCACATGGAATGGATGATGAACCCAGTGGTATGCCTCGAATTGTGGAAACTCTGGGGGAAACCTATGATAGATCTGTTTGCCACAGCAAGAAACCATTGTCTCCCCCTTTACTGTTCACCAGCCCCGGACCCAAAAGCATAGGTGACAGATGCGATGCTTTTGGACTGGTCAAATAAGGACTTATACGCTTTTCCTCCATTCAAGATGGTGAGAGAAGCAGTCAACAAATTCGGAACACATCACATTTTGATGACTCTCATTGCTCCACTCTGGCCAGCGCAGGAATGGTTCCCAGATATTTTAGACCTTCTAGTGGGTTGGCCATGGTTACTTCCTCAGTGAGCAGATCTACTCAGACAACCCCACTTCAGAAGGGTCCATCAAGGACTATCCACTCTGTCCCTAACCACTTACAGACTGTCCGACAACTTGTACGAGCGAAGGGGTTTTCAAGACAAGTGACGAGAGCTATCACTCAGTGCAGAAGGGAATCCTCAAGTAAAGTCTACCAGGCAAAGTGGACTGTGTTTAGAGCCTGGTGTAAAGAACAATGTTTCGTCTTCTAAAACAACTACAACAGAAATAGCAGATTTTCTATTATATCTGAGAACAGATAGGAATCTGTCTACTACGACTATCAAAGGTTATAAGACAATGTTGAGATCAGTTTTCAAGCACAGAGGATTGGAAGTATCGACGAACAGAGATCTTGCAGATCTCATTAAATCCTTCGATATACAAAAACCCAAAGATTCGAAGAGATTGTCTTGGAACCTAGATGTAGTACTGAAGTGGCTGTCAGAATCTCTGTGTGAGCTGTTGCAAAGAGCATCATTGAAAGATTTGACGAGAAAGACCATATTCCTAGTAGCCCTGTCTACAGCTTAAAGAGTGAGTGAAATAAATGTCATGGACAAGAGAATAGGTTTTGCACAGGGTAATGTGGTTTGTGCATTAACCTTGGGGTTTTTAGCAAAAAACGAGATTCCGTCCAAACTGTGGCCTCGTTCGTTCAGTATCAAAAATCTCACGGACTTAGTAGGACCAGAAGAAGAAGAGCTCTGAAATGTTTACAGAAAAAATTAGGGGCCCGCCCGATCGTTTATGGTGTTCAGCAAGGAATCCTGCGCGCCCGATGTCTAAAAACACCCTGGTGTTTTTCTTACGCAGTGTAATTGCAGATGCTCATTCACAAGTGAAAGAAACTGACCTTAATAAGCTTAACGATGTAAGAGCAGTGGCAACCTCTCTCTCATTTAAACACAATCTCTCTTTGGACTCTATTATACAAGCAATGTATTGGAAATGTAAATAAATTGCAGTAACCTGGGTCCGTATTTAGCGGCAGGCACAACATTGGGTAAGGGTGTGTAGGAAGTCATACCTTCCTAACCTATCTCTTAGCCTTGAATGAGGTTGTTGAGTTTTTAGGGGAGCCTGGAGGCATTATGTATGTACTAGGAGTACCCTTCAATCAAGTGTAGTCGGGTATGAATATTTTGGTTATGGTGAAGGTGATATGTTTTTACTCTGGTAACATGATGTTATTTGGTACTGCGCCCTGGGCAGGGGCATCCTTTGGTTGACTATGCTAGCCACGGACATTCCTTAGCTGCATGGGTCCCACTGTTTAGAGGACGAGCCATGGCTATACCGCCACGTCCCTATGAATTAAGACGAGTGACTTCCAGAGGCAGTGATCAACTGTTCAGCTCTCTTAATGGGTAAGGAACCAACAAGCATCTGCATGGATGCTAGCACTAAGTATATATTTTATATTTATTAAATTTTAAAAGTTATGTGCATATCCATGGATCCCACCTCCTACAATGTGGGATTCAGCTATGTAACTACTTGGTAAGTTGCATACATAAAAATGACATTTTTATGATAAAATAAGATTTTACGTATACTTACCAAGTAGTTACATAATCAAAGCCCGCCCTCCTCCCCTCACATGGATAATAGGGCATAAACAACTGATTTTCGTAAGGTGTTGGTTCCTCACTCCCCCGATAGTGGGCGGGGGCTATCACCTGACCAAAACAAACTAGCACTACCGCAAATTTCAAAAATTCTAGCTGCCGATGGTTTTAGAAACTATAGCTATGTAACTACTTGGTAAGTATACATAAAATCTTATTTTATCATAAAAATGTCATATTTCCTACAGTTGGCTATCTTGACTTGGTAAAAGCTGTAGAATTAATTGAAACTGTAACAGTTCCAGCTTCAAGAGATGTGTTCAGATCCATCTTCTTTTGATCCTTTGTGGGATGAGGTGAAGAAGAGTTCAACAGCTCCACGTTTTTGATACTTCAGATTGTCGACCATTGTTACGAACCGAGAGAGAGGTCCGCTCCAAGTTTGATATAATGATAAACTAAAGAATTCAACACCAACAGTTGAAACTGGGGATACGAATATAGAAAGAAACACTAACACAACAAAGGTTTATTTACAAGCTACTAACAAAGATAAATGCAGAATGGTGTCTCCTATTTACATAAAAAGGCAAAATCTTACAATGCGTGAACTGAGGGAACAGTGAGGAAATGTTAATACTTGCCGGCAAGTTTCAGGTGACGGAAATTAATGCTCGAAGTGATGGCTTCACAAAAGGAGAACTATACTTCAGACGTCTTCTTGACCCCGTATTGCAGAAAATAATATCTATTCTTGATACTCGAAGGGCAGGAACTCCTCAAAACCTCTTGTAAAACGTTTCTTCTCTGAAGTCTTGCTCAACGTCAAAATAACTCGGTCGTCCACTCCTGACAACGACTTGATCAGAATTCGACCAAACTCTCTCGAGCGACTTTCCTCTCTGATCCTTCGTCGGTTCCTTCTTCTCTTATCTCTCTCTGACGATCTCTGCTGCTGATCTCTCACTGATAAAATGATCTATGGCTCTTACTGATGATCTCTTAACTCTCCTAACATCACAGACTCCCGAGATTACTGGAACTTCTTAGAAGAATCTAGACGAGGTATTGCATCAGAAATCGCTGCGTTTCTCTCGTCACATCGGCGCCTGTCAAGTTCCACAAAACTCCTGCCGCTTCTAGAACCATCATGAGAACAGGCGCTTCCAACACACGCGCGAAAGCATCCATGCTGCAGAACTTCTCGAAGATGCGTTTTCCTTTCCTTTAACTCATAATTCTTTGCTATGAAGCGATTACCATTACACGTCCCCCCAAAAAAGAAAAAAAATGAAATCAACTGATTTTATTTTTTTCTAAAGAGAAACAAGAATTAAACAGCAGGGGAACAATTCTGCATAAAGCTTTAATACTTCTCCATTCACTCAACCACTCGCGCCAAAATAGAAAACGCTCATTAGGCTACTCATTCTGGAAAAATCTCCAGAGAGGCCGTTTTCCGAACTCTGTTTAATACTTTGAAATGCTAAAACACCTCTTGCATTTTCTCAAAACTAATTTCTCTCAGTAACACTGTCACATAGAACACTGGCGGTGGCCAGGGTACGGGGCGTTCTTTATAATTCTGAAGCAAGTTTACATTCATTGACTTTGCTCTACTCTTACCCATATTAATTCTATAATGTATATTTCCCCTCTCCTCTAACACTGAAAAGGACCTTCGAACTTATAAGGTAAAGCGGAACCTTCTTTCTGGACTAGTACGAAAACTTTATCTCTTACACACAAACTTCTCTCTTTTGCTCTAAGATCATGTTTCCGTTTAGTTTCCCCTTGACTTCCATTCGTGCTTCCGTTCTCCTCCGCTAGTTGCCAAACATCTCTTAAATTGTTTTTATAATACTCTAGATTAGTTGTGCAATCTTCTCTACCCTTACTTCTAAGGAAAGGTCCGACCATATCGATACCTACATTCTCAAAAGGTTCACCTACCAAAGGAATATTACACAACGGAACTCTGGTAATTACTTGATTCAGTTTCCCGGCAATTTGGCATTCATGACAGCTTAAAACATACCTCTTTACATTATTTTTCATTTTAGGCCAAAAGTACGCCCTACTGATACACTTGAAAGTTTTATTTACTCCCAAATGTCTTGCTCATCATGTGCTAACTTCAAAACTAGTTCACGAAGCTTCCTAGGAACTACTAATTGTTCTGTGATTTCCCCTTTACTACCTGACATAGGACGAACATAATGACACAAAACTTCGTCCTTTAAACAAAAAGTTTCCTTACACACCATCGAGATCATCACCCAGCACACATTCAAAAATTCGGGTTAGTGTTTTATCCCCTCTATGAAAATTGACTAGCTCATCCTTATTCATGCCTAATTCATCACCGTAACTAGTGCTAGATACCGGTACATTTAGTATGTTACTCTCGACAGCTGCACCTTCCATTTGGCTATCACTGTCAACGATAGAGTTAGGTTTCTCAGCCACACTCATGCCAAGATCAACCTCGCCACCTCAATCACACTTGTTCGAATCCACGAACTCACTCACGTTCGAATCCTAGAACTCGCACTCGTTCGAATCCACGAACTCACTCTCTTTCGAATCCACGAACAAATTATGACCGTAGTCTATGTCTGTATCTAAACCTGACCTAGTTACTACCATTTCAGGCACAGGAATATGTCTCACGACAGGATTCACATTCTTGGATGAAGCTAAGTCATTACCGACAATAATGTCAACGCCATCAACGGGCAAACTGTCAACAATTGCAAGTTTCACTTCTCCTGACACTACCTGACTTTCTAAATTCAACTTCAACAAAGGACAAAGAACACAAGTGTTAGGAAATCCACCTAACATGACTTTTTCTTCCATGTTGATTTCCGCCCTGCTGACACACTCTCTCTCCTAATCAGTGAGACAGCAGCTCCTGTGTCTCGAAGCAAGACTACTTCTCTCGAAAACACTCCTTCTGACAGAAATTCAACAAAAATTTTCCAAGTTTCTCTCATCACATCATTCCTACTTGACGAAAGGTTAACTAGCAATACTGGTTTCTTACCGTCCTTCCTTTCTACTGCACAATTTCTTGCTAAATGCCCTTTCCCATTACATCGGAAACAAGTTAATTCTGAGCCACTAGATGCCACCTTACTCTTACAAACCTTAGACGTAATACCAGGTTTTTCCGCATGTATAACAGGAATAGTTACTTTTACTCGCATTGCTATTACTAGGACTGAAACCTCTACCGCTTTGTACTCTACCAGACGAAGGATCATTTCGTTTCTTACTAACACTCAAATTATGAGTTAGACTATATTCGTCAGCTAACCTAGTTGCTCCTGCAAAAGATACTTCTTGCTTATCTTCTATATAAAGCTTAATCTCAGGAGATACATTATCTTTGAAGTTTTCTAACAACACTAAGTTCTTCAAACTATCAAAATCCTCAACTTTAGCAGAAGTTAACCAATCAAAAAACATTCTTTCTAACTTCTTACCGTATTCTACATACGTAATATTCTCATCCTTTCTCAAATTTCTAAATTTTTTGCGGTATGCCTCCGGTACTAACCTGTACACGCTAAGAACAGTTTCTTTCACAATATCATAATCATCACATTCCTCCTTAGACATGCAACTATACACAGTAAGTGCCCTACCACTCAAAACTGACTGTAAATATAAAGTCCACATTTCTTTAGGAGAACTTACTCTTTCCATTAACTTCTCAAAATACATGAAATATTTTGTTACATCTTCCTCATCAAACTTTGGTACTAATTTCAGCACTGCACTCATACCTAATGTATCAGCTTCATTTTCGTTCTCGCCTATCCGACTGTTACGAGTACTTTCCCTTAACTGAGCAATTTCCAACTCATGCATACGTTCTTTCTCTCTTTCTTCCTGCTCATGCATACGCTCTTTCTCTCTTTCTTCCTTCTACATTACCAACATTTCTCTCTCTTGCTGCATTTTCATTACTTCTCTCTCTTGCTGCATTTTCATTGCTTCTCTCTCTTTCTCTTGCTGCATTTTCATTGCTTCTCTCTCTTGCTACACTTCCCTCTCAGCTGCTCTTCCTCTCTCTCAGCCGCTCTTTCATCTCTCTCATACTTCTCTCTTTCTTTCTTTTCAACATACTCTTGGAGATCATTCCCCTCCAGACCTAGAAGCTTACCAGACTCAATACTCTTTCACCATCTCACTCATCCTGGTTCTTTCTATATTCTCCCTGTTTCAAACTGTTAAAGTGCTGGATGTATCCTGGCAAGGTCGCCACAATGTTACGAACCGAGAGAGAGGTCCGCTCCAAGTTCGATATAATGATAAACAAAAGAATTCAACAGTTGAAACTGGGTATACGAATATAGAAAGAAACACTAATACAACAAAGGTTTATTTACAAGCTACTAACAAAGATAAATGCAGAATGATGTCTACTATTTACATAAAAAGGCAAAATCTTACAATGCGTGAACTGAGGGAACAGTGAGGAAATGTTAATACTTGCTGGCAAGTTTCAGCTGACGGAAATTAATGCTCGAAGTGATGGCTTCACAAAAGGAAAACTATACTTCAGACGTCTTCTTGACACCGTATTGCAGAAAATAATGTCTATTCTTGATACTCGAAGGGCAGGAACTCCTCAAAACCTCTTGTAAAACGTTTCTTCTCTGAAGTCTTTCTCAACGTCAAAATAACTCGGTCATCCACTCCTGACGACGACTTGACCAGAATTCGACCAAACTCTCTCGAGCGACTTTCCTCTCTGATCCTTCGTCGGTTCCTTCTTCTCTTATCTCTCTCTGACGATCTCTGCTGCTGATCTCTCACTGATAATCTGATCTGTGGCTCTTACTGATGATCTCTCACTCTCCTACTTCGTTCGTCGTATTTATACGGCATTCTGGAAGCAGGGCCTATGGCAACGTCACAGACACCCAAGATTACCGGAACTTCTTAGAAGAATCTAGACGAGGTATTGCATCAGAAATCGCTGCGTTTTCTCACGTTAGTCAGCGCCTGTCAAGTTCCACAAAACTCCTGCCGATTCTAGAACCATCATGAGAACAGGCGCTTTCAACACGTGCGCGAAAGCATCCGTGCTGCAGAACTTTTCGAAGATGTGTTTTCCTTTCCTTTAACTTGTAATTCTTTGCTATGAAGCGATTACCATTACAACCATCAAGGATACATAGAATTGTCTACAAAATTGCAGGAGTCTGTTGTTGTTGATTCTATTGGAAAACAGTCGGGAAGCACACACTTTGACCTCATTGTTGAGGATTCAGCACGAATTCACTTTTTTTACCCAATTGTATACCATATGTTGTCAGAAATAAAATGGTGGCTCATTAATGATACTTGCACATTTATGTGAAAGCATTATAGTCACTTAACCCACAAAGTACAGAATTCTTATCTTTTGAGAAAGTGTGTGGACTTATTCATGCCCATAATGCTAACACTGATGATCTCAAACATGAGTTGTACTCTGCAAAACACGTTAGAAAGACGCCACAAGGACGTAAGTGGCACTGAAAGGAATAAATCATTGTTAGACTAACTGAAAATTCTCAATCCATATGAGGAGGCATTTCCTGAACTCTGCAGTCTAGCCAAAATTTCTTTTAAGTGTTACCTGTGTCATTATTTAAAATACTTTCAGAAATGCAATTGGCAATGACTGATTAAGTAATCTTGCTGTGTTATCAGTTGAAAGTATGCGAGTTAAAAGGCTAGCTAGATGTAGAGGAATTTGTAGATAGGTTTGCAGAAAATCAGAGGAACAGGAGAATATTGTTAAAATGAGTCATGTCGCAGTAGTCTGCTGCTTCAGCACGTATAATGCATAGCAAGCAATTTTTTCAAATTTTGTTACTTTCAATATATATACATACACACACACACACACACACACCAGTCCGATCCCGAATTATGCGTGTTCGAATTGTGCGATTCCCCTTTTATACGGTCGCTAGTTCTCAAAAATAGATTTTCTGTATCTGTGAAGCCGTTCAAAATCTACGAGTCACTCGCCACAAAATGTATGAAATCTATTGTCATTTCAAGTATTTTAGGGGTGGGGGGTATTTGCTGGCATCTGAGAGAAAGAGTGGGGGAAATGCTTGGAGGAAAAAAAACTATTATTCCTCCAAGGGGGAATGTGAGAGAAAGATTTCCTGTTCAGCCATTAGCTAAGACGGAACGCTCTGCCTCACGCATTTGTGATGTCATAGCGCAGTGAGTGTGAATGGTCGGTATCATCACCATTGTCAAAGGTATTATTGTTTTGACTAACTTTAGGCTTTTGATAATTTTTTTCTATTGTTGAAATAGGTTTGATGAAAATGACCTGTAAAATGATTAACAGAGAAGCAGATATGAGGGCCCCAGAACCAGAAAGTCGGATATGCCACTTCCACGGATTTGGAGTTATGCATACTGGTAGATTTGGCAACCTTTTCTCTGTGTATTTGAGGCATTTCTAGGCCATTCCACCATTTACATACGGTCGAAATTCCTACTGAGACAGTCGGAATTATCGATTTTAGCTACAGGAAAGAACATGACTTCGAGCGGTGCTGGCAGCCGCTCGGACGCTTCATGAGGACCAGATCGACGCATATCACTAGCGCTGATTAAGCCAATGAGAGCGCGCGTCACTTCACGGGTAGCGAATTCTAGACCAATGAGCGTTTTTCCCCGTAAGGCGCGTGTAAGCATCGACCAATCACCGCGCAGCTTACAATCTCCCGCCAATGTTTACATCTCACTTCAGTGATCATAGCGGGAGATTACGATTATCCGTTGTGTTGTGCTGTTATTTTGTCTAAATTACTCTTTATTTAGCGGATGTACAGTAATTTTTATGATGAGTACAGATTATAACATTTTTTTAATTATTAGAATAGTAATAATAGTCGTAGTAGTAGTAGTAGTAGTAGTAGTAGTAGTAGTAGTAGTAGTAGTAGTAGTAGTAGTAGTAGCGGATGAGGGTCACAGCTGGTAGCGATGTTTGGAGCTAACAGACTGCAATCTGATCGAGTTAAGTCCCCTTCACATTGCAGCTTCTATTAAAGGATGGGGGCCCTAGTAGTAGTAGTAGTAGTAGTAAAAAAAAATTATTATGATAATATTATTATTGTGTATTATTGATGGTTAAACATCATGGTGATTCAAGGTTATCATTGTCAACATCATTATTACAACCATCATAATATTATTATTTCTATCATTATTATTATTATCATTATTATTATTATTATTATCATTATTATTATGACAATAGTATTATCTATTCTATTATAGTATTTTCTTGTGATTGATTATAAGTATCGATGTATTATGATGATGAAAGGTTATCATCGTCAGTGTCATTATTAGTACTAATATTATTGTACTATCATCATCATTATTAGTATTACTATTATTATCATTATTATTATCATTATTATTATTATTATTATTATTATTATTCCCATTGTTATTATTATTACTATTATTATTATCATTATTATCATTAGCAATACTCGGTTTCTTATCACAAAAATGTATCGTCTTTTCAGCACACTATTATTACTTATCAATATTATTATTAATAGTATTATTATCATTATTATTACCAGTATTGTTACTATTACTCTTATTAATATCATCATTATTACAACAATATGATAACACTTTATTATCGTTTAACACATTCAATTATGGTTTAAGTGCTTGTTATGACTCAAATATTAAAAAAAAATGGGAGTTTGGCAGACATTTTGAATGCTAGCGCGCAAGCGCACCCAACAATTTTTTTCAAATTTTCACAAAAAACTTATAAAGAGTATAGCTTTCATATGAAACTAAGTTTAAATCGATATCTTTCTTAGAAGCAGAGTAATGAATGATAAACTTTGAGGCCAATTTACTCATTTTTTAAAAAGTGGCATATACGACTCGCTGGTTCTGAGGCCCTCATATGTATTTAAGAGAGAGAGAGAGAAAGAATCGCTAGATCTAAACTTTTCAAGGAACTGTCATTTCATGTTGAATTTTGCATTTTTATCATTTCTTTTTAGGAAATTATAATTTCATATCAAATTTTGAATTTTCATCAGTTCTTTTTTTATCATAGAACATATTTATAAGAAAACAATTACATAGTGAACATGCCAGACAAAGAAACTGAGATAGGCGCTCGTAACCAAGTTTGTTAGGCCCAACGGGAGTGAAGACATGCTTGATCCGCTTGTCCTTGAAACTTCAAATGGTTCACAAAGCCTTCCTTCAGCAGAAGAACTCTTCACGGAGGATGAGATAGAGGAGTTTGAAGTTTTGTACATACTTACCCGGCAGATATATACTTAGCTATAGTCTCCGACGTCCCGACAGAATTCAAAACTCGCGGCACACGCGACAGGTAGGTCAGGTGATCAGCCCACTCCCACCGCTGGGTGGTGGGACTAGGAACCATTCCCGTTTTCTAATCAGATTTTCTCTGTCGCCGGTTCCGACAACATTGTTGTTGGTTCCTCCTGCTTAGAAATTCTTTCTCGATTGCTGAGGATTATCTGGTTGACCTTTGGTGACGTATTGATCTTTGGCTTTGGCATATGCTTTTTGTAGACCGTTTTTTGGATTTTGGATTTGGATTACTCTTTAGAATGTCTGATGTTTAGGGTTTGTGCGAAAGAGGAATGTAAGGTGAGATTACCGAAAGCTTTGGTAGATCCTCACACGGTTTGTGGTAAATGTAGGGGGAATGATTGTTCAGTAACTAACACCTGTGTAGAGTGTGAAAGTTTAACTGAAGGCTTCCATCAGAAGCTCTAGTAGATCCTGCTCTATTGAGCCGGAGGTAGCTTCTAACTCTTCTGTTAATTCTCCTGCTCCCAGTCTGGTTTCAGCCCCTTCCCCCCGCAGCGAACCCGTGGATTCGTCTAGGGAGATGGCTGCAATGAGAGCCTCTATTGGCAGCTTGCAATTGCAACTGCAAGCGATGAAAGACAAAGGTAAGAGTGATTTGTGCAGTGATGTGTGCAGTGTCCCCAGTGCAGTGGAGGGGACGTCTTACCGACTCCGCATTGCTCCTAGGCCTAGACCGCTTCCAAACTCCCATGGCCAGGGGAGAAGGAATGTCGACAGCCACAAGGGGGATGTAGATTATTCCCAACAGTCAGGCGTCCCTTCGGCAGATCCTGTAGACTCCTCCCAGGCTGCCAAGGACAGCTATTGTAAAAGCGTCCTGCGGAAGTGTTTTTCTGACTCAGATTCGTCTTCACCTAGACGAGGCTGGAGTTCGTTATCGAAGTCTCGTCCTCTCAAGAGAGCCTGGAAGCCTCCTGTAGGCGACGCCTTGGATTCAAGCCCTGAGCCTTTCCCGGAGTATTCGCCTGCTCAGAAGAAGAGAGCTCCTAGATCTGACTCCTCTCCGGAAGGAGTTTCTTCAAAGACGAAGGAAGTTCTGGTAGGCCTCCAGGAACAGTTGTCCGCTCTGGTAGGAGTACTTTCGAAGGGCTCTTCTCGAAAGAAGGACCTCTCCCTTCCCATCAAGATCTCAGTTATGAGAGCCTCTGCTAGTAGGTGCTCTGGCGCCAACAAACGCCCTTCTCCTGAAAGGTATTCGTCCCCAGCGAAACTTTCGACTTCTTTGGCCTATGCTCATAGACGTACGTCTTCTCCTGTTAAGCTCTCTGATGATCGGAAGCCCCCGTTTGCTAAGAGACCATCCAGGAGTTTGTCACGAGGCACAAGCGCCTCTCCTGACAGGCGCCAGGAGCCTGAGAGCCTCCTATTGTCTGATGTATCATGGATCTCACGTGAGCGAATTCGTTCTTCCAGGCTTCGCTCTCCTTCCAGACGAGCTTCAAGGGAAGGACATTCCCCTTCTTACAAGCGCCTTGAATCTAAGAGGCTCCCAGAGCCTGATAGACCTTCCAGGCGTTCTAATAAGGATTCAAGCGCCTCTCCTAGTAGGCGCCAGGCTTCCCATGAAGGACGCAAGCGCCTCTCCTGTATGGCGCCAAGATCAAGACATCCACTTTTCTTCTCGCAGGCGCATGTCGCCTCCCAAGCGCCCCCGCCGGGACGCAAGCGCCTCTCCTCACAGGCGCCAGGAGCCTTTCATGAGCCCTAATACCAGTGGGCGCCCTACGCCTCACAGGCGAGCATTCAAGGGCGCAAGCGCCTCTCCTGTCAGGCGCCAAGACCCGGTAAAGCGCCAGGACCCTTTTAGGAAGGAGGGTAACAGGATCCGTACTTTGGATAATATCCAACAAGTAGATATCGATTCTCCTTCGGATTGAGCTCTTGAGAGAAAGAGACTTTGTTTTCCAGTTCGACCCCTTGGATAAGGGGAAAGTTAATTCGCCTCCTAAAGGTCTTTCTCCTGGAAAGCCCTCCTCTCCAGCAGCTCCTTTGGAAGAGGTTTCCGAGGAAGAAACCCCCAAGGACGCCGGGATCTCAGATTACAAGAGGCTTGCTTCTCTCCTCCTGCAAGTATTTGGAGATTCTCTTCGACCTTCTGACCCTCCTTCCCCAGGATCGTTCTCCAGTACTAAACTGTCGAAGTCCCCCTCCTTCGTCAGGATGACTCCAACTCTCTCTATGAAGAAGTCACTTAAGGGCATAGAGAGCTGGCTTCTCTCTAGGAAAGAAGCAGGAAAGACGGTTTTTCCTGTCCACCGTCCAAGCTTGCGGAGAAACCGGGTATGCGGTACGATACCAAGGTACCAATGGGCCTGGGACTCCCTTCGTCCACTGATGCAGACTTCTCTGCCCTGGTGGATTCTTCAAGGCGACGCTCACTACAGTCTGCTAAGGCCGCATGGGGGATGTGCGAATTGGACCATCTCATCAAGGGTCTCTTCCAAACCCTTGAAGTATTTAATTTTATGGACTGGGCCTTAGGAGCTCTAGCCAAGAAGGCTCAGGATCCAGAATTCGTCAGCATGGACGAATTGACCAGTGTTTTGTCGTGCCTCGACAAGGCAGTTATGGATGGTTCCACGGAGATTGCCTCCCTCTTTGGATCCGGTATTCTTAAGAAGAGAGCGGTGTACAGCTCCTCCTTAACGAAGTCTGTATCTCCTCTTCAGAGATCCGCCCTGTTATACGCGCCCCTCTCTGGTCACCTCTTTCTGCAAGAGATTGTGAAGGACATTTCTAGGTCCTTATCAGAGAAAGCCACACAAGATTTGCTGGCGCAATCGGCTAAGAGGCTTAAACCTGCGGTCCCGGTGACAAAGAAGGAAAAGGCTCCCTTCCAGCAGTCCTTTCGGGGAAGGTCCGCCCCTAGATCCTCTCTTAGGAGTAGACGATCTGAAAAGAGAGGAAGGTCTTCACGAAGGCCTTTTGTTAAGACCCAATGAAACTACAGTCCTCCAGATGAAAGTGGGTGCCAGGCTTCTAAAGTTTCATGAAGCCTGGGCACAGAAAGGGGCCGATGCCTGGTCCCTCTCCATCCTAAAGAAAGGATACCTGATCCCCTTCAGGGAAAAACCTCCCTTGACAACAACTCCAAGGGAGTTGACAGCAAAGTACAAGGACCCTATCAAGAACCAAGCCCTTCTACATCTTGTGGAACAAATGCTGTACAAAGAAGCGATAGAGGAAGTAGAAGAGATCCCTTCCCCAGGGTTTTACAACCGCCTTTTCTTGGTACCGAAAAGCCCAGGAGGTTGGAGGCCGGTGTTGGACGTGAGCGCTCTGAACGTATTCGTAGCAAAGAGGAAGTTCACGATGGAGACAACATCCTCGGTTTTAGCAGCCCTTCGTCCAGGGGACTGGATGGTGTCCCTGGACCTTCAGGATGCCTATTTCCACGTGCCAATCCACCCGTCGTCCAGGAAATACCTCAGATTTATGGTACGAGGGAAGGTATTTCAGTTTCGGGCTCTCTGCTTTGGGCTTTCAACAGCCCCACAAGTGTTCATAGGGCTGATGAGAAATGTGGCACATTGGCTACATCTCAAAGGGGTTCGAATATCCTTGTATCTAGACGACTGGCTGATACGGGCCCAGTCACAAGTCCGCTGTCTCGAGGACTTAATTTTGACCCTGAAGTTGACCCAGTCCTTAGGACTGTTAGTAAACCTCGGAAAATCCCAGATGATTCCCCAGCAAAGCATCGTCTATCTGGGGATTCGGATGGATTCTCTGGGTTTTCAGGTGTTTCCGTCACAAGTAAGACAAGAACGCTGCTTAGAAAAAGTAGCAACCTTCCTAGAGAAAGAACAATGTTCCGCGAGGGATTGGACGAGTCTTCTGGGGACCCTTTCCTCGATGGAACAGTTCATTTCTCTAGGAAGGCTTCATCTAAGGCCTCTACAGTTTTATCCTAAGGGACATTGGGATCAGGAGTCCCAGAAGCTGTCAGACTCCTTCCGAATTTCAAGGAAGATAAAGGAAGATCTTCGTTGGTGGATGAACCTGTTCAGACTCAACGAAGGCATGTCCCTTCATGCTCCGAGCCCTCAGCTAGTGTTATTTTCCGACGGCTCAGAGTCGGGCTGGGGAGCCACTCTGGGTGCGAGAGAAGTGTCAGGCACCTGGAGAGGGGAACAGGTGTCCTGGCACATCAACTTAAAGGAGTTGGCAGCAGTTCATCTGTCACTCCTGCACTTCGAGGCTCAGATCTCAGGCTCAGTGCTGCAGATCAATTCGGACAACACGACGGCCTTAGCTTATATCTAGAAGCAAGGCGGGACTCACTCGTTCGCCCTTTACGAAAAGGCAAGAGAGTTACTGCTTTGGGCAGAGGAGCGAAAAATCACTCTCCTGACAAGATTTATCCAAGGAGAGAAGACTGTAAGAGCCAACCTTCTGAGCAGGAAAGACCAAGTACTTCCTACATAATGGACCCTACATCCAGAGGTCTGCAACAGACTTTGGAGCCTCTGGGGGAGACCAAATATAGACCTGTTCGCCACTCATTGGAACACAAGACTAGAAAATTACTGCTCCCCGATCTCAGATCCAAGGGCGGTAGCAGTGGACGGTCTCCTTCTCAGTTGGTCCGGACTAGATGGATATGCTTTTCCACCATTCAAGATCATAGCAGAAGTGGTGAGAAAATCTGCAGCAGCAGAGGGAGCCAAACTGACTCTTATCGCCCCGTTTTGCCCATCGCAAAACTGGTACACAGAGGTACTGGAATGGTTGGTAGACTTTCCGAGATCGCTCCCACACAGGAGCAATCTTCTCAGACAGCCCCAATTTGACAGATATCACAAAAACCTCCCCGCTCTCGCTCTGGCTGCCTTCAGACTATCGAAGGACTTGTCAGAGCGAGAGGTTTTTCTCGAGGAGTTGCGAAAGCTATCGCAAGGGCAAGAAGGCCATCTACTGTTCAAGTCTACCAGTCGAAGTGGGAGGTGTTTCGCAGATGGAGCAGAGCTCAGAAAATATCCTCTTCCAGTACCTCTGTGACAAATATAGCCGATTTCCTCCTTTACTTGAGGGAAAAATGTAATCTGGCAGTCTCCACGATTAAGGGCTATAAAAGCATGCTTTCTTCAGTGTTCAGGCATAGAGGCCTAAACATTACAGAGGACAAAGACCTACATGATTTGATTAGATCTTTCGAGACTTCAAAGACTAAGAATATTAGGACACCCAGTTGGAACCTGGATGTGGTCCTAAAATACTTGATGACCCCCGAGATTTGAACCTCCACGTACTGCTTCGTTCAGAGATCTGACAAGAAAGTCGTTATTCCTATTCGCTCTAGCCTCAGCCAAGAGGATAAGCGAACTCCAAGCCTTAGAAGATTCTGTTGGCTTCAGGAACGACTCTGCTTTCTGTTCCTTCAAGCCCCTTTGTCTCGCGAAGAATGAAAACCCTTCGAAACCTTGGCCTAGGATATTCGAGGTTAAGGGACTGTCTTCTCTGACAGGAAGAGAACAAGAAAGGACTCTGTGTCCAGTCAGAATCCTTAAATTTTACCTAGAAAGGAAGAGGAAACTGGGTGGTAATAAGGAAAGCTTATGGTGCTCTGTTAGAGATCCCAAAAGAGAAATCTCTAAAAATGCTCAGGCGTTCTTCATCAAAGATGTGATCAAAGAAGCCCACTTAGCCTGTAAGGAAGAGCACCTCGGGCTCCTAAGAGTTAAAGCTCACGAGGTGAGAGCCATCGCGACTTCGTTAGCATTCCACAAGAATCTGTCTCTACAAACTCGTCGAGTCAACTTATTGGAGATGCAACTCAGTCTTTGCATCACATTATTTGAGAGACATTCAAGTAACTTATGACAAATGTTTTTCTCTTGGAGCTTACGTATCTGTGGATTCGTTGCTGGGACAGGGAGCTGAACCCAATCCTTTTTAGTATAGTTATGTTAAGGTTTGTAATGGTTTATGGTGTATTTATTAGGTCGATTGAAAGAGGGGACTGGAGGTGGACCCCTTTCAAGTCATAGTTCTAACATATTTAGTGTGGTCAGGTGGTCGGGATTGGTTGTTGTGCTCCTAGTAGTGTCTTAAGTACCTAAGGCTCTGTCATGTAAGAGGGTTAGCCCCCGTTGATACGATACAGGTGAAGGCTCTGCCATGTAAGTGGGTCAGCCCCCATTGGCACGATCCAAGACAAGGCTCTTGTCAAGTAAGCGGGCAAGCCCCCATTGGCATGATCCGAAAGGGTTATCAGTCACAGGTCTCATCCTCTCTGAAATTCTTAAGGCAAGCAGACTCATAGACAGTATCCATGAAGTCTTCTGCCCTCTCAGGTAGGAACCAAGGTTGTTTTTTATTATACCTACAACTCATGTTGTTTCCCTGTTTTTATATTTATAATTATTGTATATGTAGCTGTCTCTTGCCCTCCTCCAAGGGTGCCAATCAGCTAAGTATATATCTGCCGGGGAGGTTGCATGTACAAAAATGATATTGTTATGATACAATAAAGTTTTGTACATACTTACCCAGCAGATATATACGATTAATGGCCCGCCCAGCCTCCCCTCAGGAGACAGGTGGAAGAGAAAATCTGATTAGAAAATGGGAATGGTTCCTAGTCCCGCCACCCAGCGGTGGGAGTGGGCTGATCACCTGACCTACCTGTCGTGTGTGCTGCGAGTTTTGAATTCTGTCGGGACGTCGGAGACTATAGCTAGTATATATCTGCCGGGTAAGTATGTACAAAACTTTATTGTATCATAAGAATATCATGTTTTTTGGCAGAGGATAGGTAGAGGAAATTCCATCCAAAAGGGTTTTTTTAAGGGAAATGACTATCAGACAGTACACTTGCACTCAATGATGGCATTGTTTATGTTTGGGAGTTTTCACCATCCTGTGTGTAATTTTAAACCTTTTCAAGTTATTAAAAAAAATTTGTGTTTTATTTATCCATAAGAACAATTTCACCTTAGAAAAAATTACAGTATAGTACATTGAAAGTATCGAAAATGGGTTGTATTGATAAGTTTGACTGGGTAAGTTGCCATTTGCCTTGGCTTTAATGGACTCATTCCCATAAGGTATGTGTTTCGAAATATGCAAATTTCCAATTCTGTGAGGCCGTAGATCGACCAAATTCTCGCGTAATTGGGGACGGTAATGTATGTATATGTATGTTATTATATATTATTTATATATATATATATATATATATATATATATATATATATATATATCTATATATATATATTATATATATACATACATTATATATATATATCTATATATATATATATATATATATATTTATCTGATATTATATATATAGATTATATATAATATCTAATATAAATATATATATATTATATATATATATATATAATAATGATATATATAGATATATATATATATATATATACTACAAAAATATAATATTATATATTATATATTATATATTATATATATAATATATATAATATATATAATTATATATATAAAATATAAATATATATAAATATATATAATATATATAATATTATATATATATTAATATATATAATATTATTAATATATATATATTTCATTCATCCATTTAATTTTTTATCAAGAGTACCTATTACATAATATAATGATAAAAAGTCTATTTTTTTGTTCTTGTATTTCCACGCTTATCTTTTACAATTTCTATACGCACAGGAATTAATGTGTTTTGCATAGCTCACTTTATGTTTTTCAGTTGCGTATCTGTAATTCCTATTCTATAATTACATATAATTATAATGTACCTGATTTCTGTACAGCTCTGCTTTACTTGATACAATACTATAAGAGAATCACAGATACCTGTATAATGTCTGAATATCCACTGCTGGTCTCAGAATATGCCCTAATACCCTTCTTATATGGCTTCAGAATGCGTCTGAAATTGTTCACATTTCATAATTTTCTGGGGTGGGGCTTACAGCGCCCCTCTGAACACCCCAGCTGTATAGGCTCGTTCTGCTCGCCTAGTGCTTGGAGGAATAATCTTACTATTGCTCCAAAGCCTACTGGCCCCCATATTCAGCTGTGCCCCTGAGGTGCCCACCCACTGACAGACTCCTAATTACGCCACTGCATTTCTGACGTCTGCACCTCCTAACAATCTTCAGTGTTTTTTTCTCTCTGAAATAAATCTGTGATCTGTTTAGTTTCTTGGACTGTCATCTGGAGATGTTCAAGTGTATTTTTTATGTCCTTTTGTTGGAAGAGTACTTGCAAAGCACCAAATTGCAGCAAAAATCAATTAGTTGCACCCCAATTGTATTTGCAATTTCTCTCTGGCCCTTTAACCCATTACATCCACTAAGACCTTTATTGCTCCTCCAACAATTACATTCCAATCACCATAAACAATTCTCATATCTCTTTCTGTTAATTCATCTATAACATACAGCAGGTCTATATAAACTTCATCTTTTATTTCATTATGGCATAGCAAACTATGATAAATATTTCGGTTACAATTTAAATCTTGCAAACAATATAGACTGAAATTGCATACCAAACTTAAGATTATGCAAAAGTCTAGTACAATCATTGTTGCTCTATGGACATAAAACATGGTATGAAAATGAAACTGTATGTAAGCTATTTTGTCAGTCTTAGAATAAGACTTTAGGAAGAATTTTAGGAGTAAGATGTGAGATTAGAATTAGAAATACCATAAGAGAAATTATGAAAGATCCATATGTAGACGAGTGATAATGAAATTGAAATAAAGATGGCTTGGACATGACTTTCATACAACCCCTGGGAGAATAGTACTGTACATGATAATGTTATCTGGACTCCTGTGAACCCCAGAAGAGTTAAGAGACCCTACTTCGAAGGGTGGAGATGACTGAAGATTTGTGGAAGGTATAACAATTGGACAGTTCACAGAGGCCCTTAGTCACATAGCTTGGCAAAGAGGGTGAACTCTCTTATAGCTGTTTAATTTAAACTCATTGTCCTTCTTTACCTTTTGATTAGCATTCTTTTCTGCTCTGACTGGGTTAATTCTGTAATCAAAACTATCTCTTCTTGCTGAAAACCATCATACAATTTTTGTTGCAAAAAGTCAGCTACAGTTTTGCGTATAACAGCCCAACCTTTTATACAAAGATACCAATATAGTACTTGCATGAAATATGATGGCATTACTTTGAGCCAAACCAATTTTTTTGTTTAGCCAAAGCTTTATACCCATTGCAACACTTACACTCTCTTCTCATTAATGGTTTTCTTGAGTTGACATGAATATTTAGTTAGTATGAAATTATGTTTTTATATTTTGCTATTTCAGGTTCTTAGTAAAGATTAGATGTCACGACCGTGTTGTGAAGTGTTGTGGGTCTTGTGATAGCAACCATACAGCTGAAGGTAATGAAACTGAGATTGCCTTTGAGGTGGATAGTGCTACCAGGTATGACATCCAAGTGGCTGCAAGTTTGGGAGATATAGTTGGAAACTACAGTTCTAAAGTGTCCATAGAAACAAAAGCAACCGGTTAGTGTAACTGTAAATACTGTACGTACTATTAAGAAAATTATCTTCTGACATTATCCTCAAGTGATGATTACTACAATTCAGGTTTGGAGATTGATGTTTAAGCCTTTTTCAGTTTTGTTAATGTGTGCAGGCAAATATTAGCATTTTTTGAGCATTCATAGCCATTCAAAAACTAAAATCCTTTGCCTATAATGGACAGCAAAAGGCTCATGAATAAGAGCAAATGATGAAACATAGGGCATGGAATCAGACACAATGTGTGACACAAACTGATTCACTCTCAAAAAAACAAATGAGTTCGTTAACCTTTGTTCTTGCTATGATTTTCAAGAGGCCTTGACAGTCCAACTGCCCCTTCCTACCTCACAAGTCGGTAAATTCTCTTGCAACACTAGGAATACTAACAACTGACATTGTAAATTCTCTTGTAACACTAGGTATATTAACCATGAAGCTCATGAAAAATATTAAGATCTAGCCAAAATTTGGCAACACTGCTTCTACCTTACCCTGTCTCATGCACCCCTGACAAGCTAGAACTCGATCAAGTTTTGGTCATTTCAACCAGATGCCCCTTTCCAGTCTCCATCCCCAAACACACACACTATAGAGTGGAGTTCACTATTATTATTCAAAGGTTAGTGGGGCAAACCAAGGTTTTTTTTTTTTTTTAGGGGGTGAGGGCATCAGTTTCTTGAGGGGGACAACCCCCTCCCCCCATTATGCCCCTGCTTCCTCCTCCTCCTCTTAATTATCATCATCATCATCGTCCCAACCATAGTCATCTCCCTTTCCATGGACTCATTCCCAACACAGATGGAAATGGAGGAAGGGAAAATCTAAACCTTTTGTAGGAATTTTGAATGGTAATAATGCTCCAGGGAGCATAGTTGTTATAAAAGATTTTTGAGATATCAATCATTGCTTAAACATCATTCGCATACCCATTCCAGTGTACACGAGAGGAGAGCTCATTCCTCTTATCATGAGAATTCTCTCTCTCTCACTCTCTTGCCATGTACTTAGTCTTGAGGCAGTGCTTTTTGGGTGTCTCGTAGGGGGGAAGGGGGTAGGCACCACAACTATCCAGCACATGAGAGGTTCCTGACTATAGGTGACATGCAGACTCTGCATCACAACCCTTTCATAGGCAGAAAGAAGTGGTGTAGCTCATGTTTCTCCTTGTACTCAGGTTGAGAGCCGAGCAATCAACTGTTAGTCTCGTTCTGCGTCTGCTAACATTGATAAAAACGACAGCTCAAGGAATGTTTAAATTCCAGGATCATCTGGTCATACTCAAGAAATTTGCCTAGCTCTTCCAGAAAAGATCAGCATGTCATAGGTTCTGATTCTCAAAGAGTCCTTTTCCATGACTGATGAGAGGTCGACATATTCCCAAGGAGAGCCTGTACCCATTGGAGGGCACTTCCCCTCTCAAGCCCACGACAATAGAACATTTTCAAGAGGTTTTTTGTTCATTTGTGAATGTAATAATCTTTGCAGGGTGACTTCATTGCCTGCTGGCTTATGGTCTTTGTCTCCAGAGTTGTCTGTATGTGGCCTTGCAGAGGTGTCTTCATTAACACTATTTTGGTCACTGTTGGCTTATGGTGTTTTGGAGGAGGAAAGCAACTAGGTTTGCTGACTCTGTAATTCTTTTGCCTCCAGCAGTTGGAGCAAACTCCCTCTCCAACCACTTTCATGACAGAAGATTTATTGCAGTCAGAACCATCGGTCTATCAACTGACTGATGATGATCAGAGTCTGGGGCTGTCTGCTTATTCAGTGGAATTGTTTCTTCCCAGTCCTTCCAGCCTCACCAGCCATTCTGACTTCCCATTATAGCCCAACCTAGGAGAGCAGTAAAATCAAGAAGCTAGGAAATGCATAAGGCTGGTAGTCCCCATCTTCCACTGCCATGAATAGAGGGTGGCCTTCCTCACACATGGACAACCAAGTGGCCGTTGGGAGTAACTAGGACAGGTCCCTGGTGTCAGTTCTTAGAGATGGTAACAGGATACCATCAAGGGACCCCCTTCCCAACAATCCAACTCAGTTCCATCTTGCCGTAACAAAAAAGGTAAAAGTGATGTTGGAGAAAGATGCTGTAGAGGTGGTGAACTGGCCATCTCCAGACTTCTACAGCCATTTATCCCTAGTAGAGAAAGTGACCAGGGAATTGAGACAGGTAATCGACCTGTCTCTTTTGAAGTATGTTCAACAGACTCCTTTCAAGATGGAAGACCCTTGTTCCATGTTAGCTTTAGTCTAAGAGGGAGACTTCATGATTACAATAGATCTTCAGGATGCATTCTTTCAGATACTAATTCATCAGGACTTGGAGGGTTTGATGATTGGTTAATTGTAGCCTGGTCAAGTCAGCATCAAATTCATGGAAAGGATAATATTCTGGACTTCTGCATAATACTATACTCGGTTTTTTCCATCTGTCCACCCGCCTGTGGTGTTTGCGCACGGTAACACTGCGTCCCGCGCTTTAGATAGTTACATTCAGCTTACATTCAACAATTATAATAATATCCTATTTCGAATATTAACGGTGTAATTCGCATCAAGTAAATTATTAAAACACTTTTCAGTTGCGAATGTACACCTAGATATCCTTTTATTTACCTAAAACTTACACACAGCGTAACTATGTAAAGTCCGGGATGCAGCGTTACCATATGCAAACACCACAGGCGGGTGGACAGATGGAAAAAAACAGAGTATAGGCATTGTGGTAAATTGGAAGAAATCTGACCTCTTTCCCAAACAACAAAAAGATATCTGGGTTTGCTCCTTGACTCTGAGAAGGAAAGCTTCCCAGTGACCCCCACATAAATCAAGTTCAAGGTATTAATGTTTAATGGACGGATACCCTCATATGTGTTAACAATAACAGGTTTTGAGTAGTGGACGGATTACCTCCTGGTGAGATCAGTACATATTGCGTACCATCAGTTTGGAGAAATTGGGCAGGAAAGAGGTTCCATTACATCAGCAGCCCATAAATTTACTAATGGCAACTTTTAGACTGGCTTAGCTCGTCAATTCTAGGCCTCTCATGAGTCAGTAGTGTACCTGACTTCAAGAGATCTTGTAGTGTCTATCTCCTTCACATGATTTTTATATATTTACTCATAAATATACCTGGGGTTGCTGTTGGTTTTGTACTTATCTTTATAATAGTATGTCAGTTATAATTATAATTTTGCAAAGAAAATTCAAAGAAATATTAGAGAAAACGTGTATAATCCATAAAGTTACTGCATCTTCGATCTCGGTTAATTTACCTAAATATATTACGATAAATATTCACAGTTTGTTACTGATTTTAGTTCTTATCTGTTATGATATTGTGTGAGCTGTAATTATAATTTTACAAAATAAGAGAAAATTAATTATTAGAAAAAACATATACTATAACTTGATAAAATTTACGGGTTGTAAATAGTCATTTTCAATATCTTGTGGAAGGTAGGGAGAAATAAAAAAAAAAATGTTCTGACACCATGTACATTTGCATGTCCATTGATGTGTTTTTTTCTTAAACTGGCCAACCCCAAAGTTTGCCTGGTCTGGGGTGCTGCATATTGATATTTTAGCCCAGCTCTTGAAGGTTAAACAAGCAAAGTTGTCTCTTTACAGGCACAACCAATTCAGTTCTGGCCATATGAACTCGGTCATCTTTTGTTTCTAGAGTAGAAAAATGTTTTCCTCTTGACTGCTGCCATTGGCAACTGAAATAAATTGTCAGACTGTCTAAAACATATGCATACACATATTTCAAGATTGTTGTTAAGTTCTAACCTGCAAATTTTCTTCTTATTCTCATTACAGCTCCACGGAGACCTGAAATTACACCAAAAATCACCAACACATCAGTTACTTTGAACTGGAACTACACTTGCCCTTACACAGGGCCTGTGGAGTATCAGGTCAAAATAGGTGAAGAACAGAGGTAACACAATTATTCAGGCATTAATTACTTTTCTATACATATATTTTCATCTAAGTACTTAAGTTATACATAGATAAGCATATAAAGAACTCTCAAGATGATCTCTTTTTTTATATATTTTTCTCATTAATTATGCATAATATATTATTATGTGCTAAAATGCTCATGACTAAAAGTTCTTATTTAATATCAAAACAAGATTCCCTAATATGTTTATATTTACCTTATAGTGGTGTGCTCAAGTCAGAGTCTGAGGATGGCTGCATGTACAGTTTCACAACTACAGAATTGCAGCCCTTTACAGATATCCCTTACTCTTTCTTGGCTGAGAAACCTAGTTGTCAGGCTGAATGCAAAGGAATCTCGAATCAAAGGGAGCAAACAACCACATTCAGGGGAGACTTTGACGAAACCTCAGTGCCCTCAGATGAGGCAGAAGATGCCTCCGATATTACTGATGACATTGAAAGTTTAACACCTTCCATCAGCAGTGTAGTAACTAATTCCAGATCTTTCACCACTACTAATTATGAGGGCACAAGTGAGAGAACCGACAATCTATCGAAGAATGAGGATTTACCTTGCCCCCATATTTGCATTAGTGACAGTGTCAAAACTCTGCCTAATGGTAAGTAAACATTTAAACTTACTTATAATGACAATAACAGTTGTATGTGAATGACATCATCCTATTCTTGTATTCTAAGGAAGTTTAGTAATCTCTTGATTATTCAGACCTTCATTATCTGGACATAACTGACTCCAGAGCACTCCCTTCTGTGCTCCTGATCACTGGTTAAGTATGGACATACGATGTCTTACAAGAGTATATATACAAAGCATATGTAGGTGTGGCAGTAAGTCTCTGTTGGAGACCCAGGAAGGATGGATATTAAACTATTCCCTGGTGTCTTCTGGCCTTATTAACTCCCATCTGGCGACTTGTCCGGTGGTTGTATGTTCTTGAACACCTGCATGAGAAGAGGCCTAAGGATTAACTCATCAATGTCATCCAATTTCCAGTGTCCTCCTGACAGGTTCTTATTGTTGGTTTGATTAATGATAGCAGATTCCAGCATCTTCCTTTTTTATGGATAGCTACTTTTGAAAACCAGCTCTGCCCCACTCCAGTTCATACTATGGCCTTTGTCCCTAATATGTAGGAAAATTACCCGAGTTCTCCAAGGTATATCGCACTGATCTTTTGTGCTCTGCTAATCTTTGCATGTTGGATCTACCAGTTTCCCCAACTCAAATCTCATTACAATTGCTACACGGTATCTTGTAAAGTCTGGCTTTTTCTCCTTGTTTATTTAAGTATACGTTAATGAGCAAACTCCCAATGGATTTGGGATAATGGAAAATGAAAGGATTATTAGACCTGAGGTATTCTGTAGCTTTTTGGATGTTTACATCATACCGAAGTTTGATTTTATTTTTAAAATCTATTTGTCTGTTGTGAGTGGGACCTCTATAGTGTATTGCATTCGCTTTAATAATAGCCTTCTCAATAATGTATGGTGGGTAGAGCAGTTGCATTAGGCTTTAGCAGATCGTCTTGAATTTTTTATTGATATACCCATTTGAACATATTTTAAGCCCCCGGAGGAGTAGGTTGCACCCGGCCATGATCTTGGAAACACTGTGGTAGCTAAAGAAATTAATATATGAAACAGCAAAAGTGGGTTTCCTGTATACTGTGACCTCATATCTGTTCTATTCTCTTATGATTAGTATGTCTAGGAATGGCAATTTTCCGTCCTTTTCCCATTCTTTTTTAAATTTTATGATCGGAACTGGCGAATTTAGTTGATTGAAAAATTCATTGAAATCTCCCCAGCTATCATCCCAATAAGTAAAAATATCATCTACGTATCTAAGACAGTTCATTTTGCAGGGTTTAATAGACAACAATATTTCTGTTTCGAAATATTCCATGTTTCCCCCCTACTAGCAAACCTATACATGTGTGTGTGTGTATATATGTATATATATATATATATATATATATATATATATATATATATATATATATATATATATATCTGTCTGTTTCAAAATATTCCATGTTTAGGTTTGCTAGTAGGGGGAAAACATGGAATATTTCGAAACAGAAATGTTGTCTATTAAACCCTGCAAAATGAACTGTCTTAGATACGTAGATGATATTTTTACTTATTGGGATGATGGCTGGGGAGATTTCAATGAATTTTTCAATTGACTAAATTCGCCAGTTCCGATCATAAAATATATATATATGTCATAAATAAAGACTGATAATATGTATCGTTGTGACATTCTTGGAATGTGAAGACTGTTCACTTTTAACTTCCCATAGAGACAGATTCCGAAGTGATGACCTGAGAAAGCTGATAAATCATTTCTGGGATGGTGTGATACGAAGATGCTTATTTAAGCAGGTCAATGTTCGTGAGTTCATGAGGGCTTGTTCAAGGTGCCTTTGAAAACTGGCTACGACCAATTACCGATGAGTGTGAATTCGTGTTTAACTATGTCTGTTCATAACGGGTAGTTTTAGGCCGAAACTAGGGAGACAGCTACGGGAGAAAAGGCAGAATGCTGGGATAGCTCTGCGAAAGTCTTGTTATTAAGTGTGTGAAGTTCCAGGCTGCAATGGGTGAGTTATCATACTTTAGCCATAGGGATGGCTTGTTGTCTGTTTGACATTTTGTCTTTACAATTGTGTGTGTGCTCACTAGTGTGTTCTGTCTTTTAAACAGGCGGTTCTAGTGAGGGGGCAGTGTTCTAGTGAGGGGGCCGAGTGTCCTAGTGAGGGGACTGTATTTTGGAGAAGAGATAATTGGTGTGACTAATTACTGATTAAGACATTTAAATACTGGGGGGTTATCTGAGTTAGTTGTCTGTGAGACTTGAACTATTATCTTTCCATTGATGATCTTGTAAGAACTTGAATTATTCAACTAATGCTTTACTTTGAATAAACGTATGTATTTGTTGTAACTCCGACTCTAATTTAATGACCTGATGGAATGGAGAGAGAGAGAGAGAGAGAGAGAGAGAGAGAGAGAGAGAGAGAGAGAGAGAGAGAGAGAGAGATCGAGAGAGAGAGAGAGAGAGAGAGAGAGAGAGAGAGAGAGAAGGCTATGCCAGTGATCACCTTGAGAGAGAGGGGGAGGGGGAGAGATTGAGTGTAATCAGTCCGCCTTAACGCAATGGCTAAATGCATACCAAAATGTTAAATACCTTCGCTGGTAATAGTTTGGTGTCAGCGGATAGGTAGCAGTTGGTGGCAGGCGGTTTAAGAGGCTTTTTATATATTTTTATAAGCTGTAGGTACGCTAACGAAGAGACTGTTGACCAGTTAGACATAGATGTTTTTATTTTTTTGGTAGGAAAAGGTGTTATTATCATGTCACAGGCATAATAGTTGGCTTAGCGGTGGTTTCGAACAATAAAGCCTTTTGTGGGATTGTGGAAAATTGTTAAATTGTTAGATTTCAGTTGCTAAGGGAGAGGCAATGAGAAGTATCCATCCGTTAACCCTTTAACGCCGATTGAACGTATTAAACGTCGATATAAATTGTCTGTTGGGTGGCAATTGGACGTATGGTACGTCGATATAAAAAAGTTTTTTTTTAAAAATTCGCGGAAAAATAGTTATAGGCCTAATAGGCAAAAACTTTTGAATCACGCGCCTTGGGGGATGCTGGGAGCTCACGGATCAAGGCGTTGTTTTGTTTATAATCGTTACGCAGGCGCGCAAGCGCGAATTTCTTTCTTATTGCACTAAAAAGTATCAGCGACACATCTCAGAAATTATTTTGTCACTTTTGACATAATTTTTGCACCATTTTGAATTAGCCGTTACATGGAGTATCATATATGGAAATGTGTGCAATTTCATGTAGAATACAACAAAAAACAACACATGGTTGTAGCTTTTATCAGTTTTGAAATATTTTCATATAAATAACGATGTGCCAAAATTTCAACCTTCGGTCAACTTTGACTTTACCGAAATGGTCGAAAAACGCAATTGTAAGCTAAAACTATTGTATTCTTGTATTATTCAATCATTTACCTTCATTTTGCAACAGATTGGAAGTCTCTAGCACAATATTTCGATTTATGGTGAATTTATGAAGAAAAAACCTTTTCCTTACATCCGCGGGGTAACGCTTCCGAAAAAATCATAAATTTTTTCGTTCGATTGACGTAATGTTTGCACCATTTTAAATTAGCCGTTACATAAAGTTTTATATATGGAAATGTGCATAATTTCATGTAGAATACAAATAAAAACAACCCATGGTTGTAGCTTTTATCAGCTTTGAAATAATTTCATATAAATAACGATAAGTGCCAAAATATCAACCTTCGGTCAACTTTGACTCGACTGAAATGGTCAAAAAACGCAATTTTAAGCTAAAACTCTTATATTTTAGTAATATTCAATAATTTACCTTTATTTTGCAACAAATTGGAAGTCTCTATCACAATATTTCGATTTATGGTGAATTTATGAAAAAAAAACATTTTCCCTACGTAAGCGCGGTAACTGTTCCGAAAAAAATATGAAATTTTTTCGTCCGATTTTCTTAATGTTTGCATCATTTTAAATTAGCCGCTACATAAAGTTTTATATATGAAAATGTGTACAATTTCATGTAGAATACAACTAAAACTAACCCATGGTTGTAGCTTTTACCAGTTTTGAAATATTTTCATATAAATAACGATAAGTGCCAAGATTTCAACCTTCGGTCAACTTTGACTCGACCGAAATGGTCGAAAAACGCAATTGTAAGCTAAAACTATTACATTCTAGTAATATTCAATCATTTACCTTTATTTTTCAATAAATTGGAAGCCTCTTATACAATATTTCGATTTATGGTAAATTTATGAAATAAACTTTTTCCTTACGAAAAAATCATAAATTTTTTAATCCGATTTTCGTAATGTTTGCACCATTTTAAATTAGCTGTTACATAAAGTTTTATATATGAAAATGTGCGCAATTTCATGTAGAATACAACAAAAAATAATTGAAGGTTGTAGCTTTTATCAGTTTCGAAATATTTGCATATAAATCACAATAAATAGAAAAAAAACCACGTTCGGTCAACTTTAACTCTACCAAAATGTTCAAAAAACGCAATTGTAAGCTAAAACTCTTATTATCTATACAATCTAGTAATATTCAGTCAATCTTAATTTAGATAAATATTTAGATTTATGGTGAAATTTTGAAAAAAATGTTCCTTCCTATCACGCGCGGATTCTCCGCCGCAAATCTCCGAAATGCGTACGTCACATTCTCGTAATATTTGGTTCGTCTCATATTAGGCGTTGCATTAAGTTTTACATATGAAAATGTGCGCAATTTCATGTAGAATACAACACAAAATAATTGAAGGTTGTAGCTTTTCTCATTTTCAAAATATTTGCATATAGAAAAAATATAAAAAAAATAGACATTCTGTCAACTTTAACTCGTCCAAAATGGTAGAAAACTGCAACTGTAAGCTAAAACTTCTACAGTATAGTAATATTCAATCCTTTATCTTCATTTTGAAACAAATTGGAAGTCTCTAGAACAATATTTAGATTTATGGTAAATTTTTGAAAAAAAACCATTTTTTTACGTCCGCGCATTACAAAATCATGCATCATTTTGTGATAATATTTTCTGTGTTGCTTTGATCGTTTTACAATGTGTTATATACCAAAATGATCGCAATTTAGTGTACAATACAATGAAAAAAAATTAAATCGTTAGCTTTAACCGTTTTGCTCACAGCGCGATTTGAATACAATTATATTTGAAATTTTGTTTGCCTGCTATCATATATCGCATTATTTATATATGATAATGATATATTTTTTCCTTTCTGATGGTTGCATACTAAACTTCAGGCAATGACAAAAAAAGGAGCCAAAAATGAACTCTTAATCTTGAAAACTAAGCACGCTGTGATTTTTTGAAAAAAATATTTTTTCCGCTTCGGCGCTCACTCCCGGACCCCCCTGGCCTACGGCAGACGATTTTTATTATACCCCTTCGGAGTTAAAGAGTTAAAAGAGAAAACTTGCGTATACATTCGATTTTGCAACACTGCAATTTGTTTGTTTTTCCATGGGATAGAAGTACAAAATGTAACTGTGCAACTCGGTCGATTTTTTGCTTTTTTATGCGAGCAAAAAATTGAGGTGCGACCATGCGAGCTTGAGATGCCGCTGCTATGTAGATGGCATAGTGACAGAAATTAAGATTAGCACAAAAGAAAAAGTAAAGAAGCATCTTTTCCATAAATCTTTTATAAGGTTATACATTAATTCACTGTATCCAATAATATTGTGTTTATTCTCAATTAATGTATTATACTATGGCAAATCTAAGCCAGTATCCACGGAGCGGCCAATGTTATGGTGAATAAGTTTGTTTCCCGTTATTTAACGCAATTCTGAGTTAATTTTCTTGCTTTTAATTAGTATAAACGAATATCTTGATACTTGACTTATATGAGCCAAGGTTATTTTTCCTTATACGATGTCTCGTTGTGATTGTGAACTAATTTTTTTTTGTCAACAGATTACATTGGCAGCATGTAGATTGAGTAAAACAATGCGTGATTCCATTTGCAATTTTCCTTTATATCATCATAATGCGCACTTTACATTATTTATCTTTTATCGGGGTGAAACTAACAGGAAAATGTGTTCTTTCATGCTCAGTAGTTTTGATTAAAATTATTTTATCTCAATTTTATCTAAAGTTGTTTGATGGCATACATTTATTGGATTTTTATCCTTGTTGCCGATGCACGATAATACAGTGCTCCCCCCGTATTCGCGGGGGATGCGTACCAGACCCCCCCGTGAATAGTTAGAATCCGCGAATGTTTGGAACCCCTATAAAAGCGCTAAAAACAGCCTATTTCGTTAGTTAAAACTTAAGAAAAACCACTAAAAATTTTCATACTTGGTTTTTTTAATAGTTTTATCACAAAAAGTGCATTTTATGATGAAATTGATCAAAAAACCAGGAATTTGTGGATATTTCTCATAGAAAAATACCGCGAATGCGCGAATTTTCCGCGAATAATGCAGGGAAACGTTCCCGAGAGAAATCCGCGAATGTGTGAGTCCGCGAATCCGGAGAACGCGAATACGGGGGGTCCACTGTAGTCATTTGCAGCTTGAACAGTTTTCTCCGCTTTAGCTATAACTAGGTTTAAATTTAATAGTATATTTTACTATTGATCTTTGATCTATAATGATCTTTGATCTATAGCGAATAAAGTTATTACATTAAGATATCTCAGTTCTATTCTACATAATGTCATTTATAACTACGTTATACAGTGGTACCTCGAAATACGAAAGGCTCAACTTGCGAAAAACTCGAGATATGAAAGCAAATACGAAAAATTTTACAGCTCTACATACGAAAATTGCTCAAGATACAAAAGGTGGTTGCTGTAAAGTACAAGATTCGCCCAGACCACCGATAACAATTTTGAAACTCGCGCGCCGGCAACTGAATAGACTCTCCACCATCCTCCCGCTCTCCCATTGGTTCCTGATGCTAGTCACCGCCATGAGATCCTTCTCTCCTATTGGTCAGCATCCCTCCCATCATGCATCTACATACTAGTACGTAGCAGCGTTCTTCTTCAGCCACTGCTTCTCACCAGTGTTATCTTACACATGCGGAATTCGTTCATTCACATATATGATTTCGTTTGTTAACGTAAATTCGTGTTAGTGATTTCGTTGTGCTATTTTATCGTGTTGTGTGAGAACCTAATTAGTATATGTACTACATAACTTAATTACGTACAGTATAGTCATGGGTCCCAAGAAAGTTGCTGAATTTCGCAGAAAGAAGAGAATGCTTTCTATGCAGACAAAAATGGAGATAATAAAAAAGTATGAAGATGGCTTGCGGTTGAGTGTGATCGCTAAGGATTACGGCCGAAATCCATCGACAATAGGCACCATCCTTAAGCAGAAGGAAGCCATCAAAGCAGTTACACCTTCCAAGGGTGTGACTATTTTGTCCAACAAGAGGAGCCATGTGCATGATGAAATGGAAAGGCTGCTTCTTCTATGGATTGAGGACAAAGAAATTGATGGTGATACGATAACCGAGACGGCAATCTGCCAGAAGGCCAGCGCTATTTTCGGCGATTTGATTGCCCAAGCCGAAGACTATGGAGGAGAGGGGACATCGACGGCAACCCCAGAGTTCAAGGCTTCTCATGGGTGGTTCGAAAAATTCCGTAAACAGACTGGCATCCATTCGGTGATGAAGAAATTGAAGCTGTAAGATACGTAAAGTATAAAAAAGACCAAAAAAATTTAATTTTAAG
>NC_087211.1:23018297-23020797 GCF_015104395.2 Macrobrachium nipponense | reverse complement strand
TATATATATATATATATATAGATATATATATATATATATATATATATATATATATATATATATATATATATATGTATGTATATATATATATATATATATATATATATATATATATATATAATAATTTTTTTTTTTTTTCTGGTCTATCACAGTCCTCCAGTTTGACTGGGTGGTATTTATAGTGTGAGGTTCTGGGTTGCATCCTGCCTTCTCAGGAGTCCATCACTTTTCTTACTATGTGCACCATTTCTAGGATCACACTCTTCTGCATGAGTCCTAGAGCTACTTCAGCCTCTAGTTTTTCTAGATTCCTTTTCAGGGATCTTGGGATTGTGCCTAGTGTTCCTATGATTATGGGTACAATTTCCACCAGCATATCCCATATCCTTCTTATTTTTATTTTCAAGTCTTGATACTTATTCATTATTTCCCTTTCTTTCTCTTCAACTCTGGTGTCCCATGGTATTGCGACATCAACGAGTGATACTTTCTTCTTGATTTTGTCAATCAACGTCACGTCTGGTCTATTTGCATGTATCACTCTATCTGTTCTGATACCATAGTCCCAGAGGATCTTTGCCTAATCGTTTTCTATCCCTCCTTCAGGTTGGTGCTCATACCACTTATTACTGCAAGGTAGCTGATGTTTCTTGCACAGACTCCAGTGGAAGGCTTTTGCCACTGAATCATGCCTCTTTTGATACTGGGTCTGTGCAAGTGCCGGATATTAGCTTGCTATGTGGTTTATGGTTTCATTTTTGGTATTGCACTTCCTACATATGGGAGAGATGTTATTTCCTTCTATCGTTCTTTTAACATATCTGGTCCTTAGGGCCTGATCTTGTGCCACTGTTATCATTCCTTCAATATCCTTCTTGAGTTCTCCCCTCTGCAGCCATTGCCATGTGTCATCCCTGGCTAGTTCTTTAGTCTGTCTCTTGTATTGCCCATGCATTGGTTTGTTGTGCCAGTCCTCTGTTCTGTTTGTCATTCTCCTGTCTCTGTATATTTGTGGGTCTTCGTCTACTTTTATCAGTCCTTCTTCCCATGCACTCTTGAGCCACCCGTCTTCACTGGTTTTCACTGGTTTTCAGATATTGCCCCAGTGCTCTGTTCTAGATGTTGACGCAGTCCTCTATACTTAGTAGTCCTCTCCCTCCTTTCTTTCGTGTTATGTATTGTCTGTCCGTATTTGCTGTTGTGTGTAGTGCTTTGTATTGTCATATGTTTTCCAGTTTTCTGGTCTATGCTGCGGAATTCTGCCTTCATCCATTTCACTATTCCTGCGCTGTATCTGATTACTGGCACTACCCATGTGTTTATGGCTTTTGTCATATTTCCAGCGTTGAGTTTTGACTTGAGTATCCCCTTGAGTCTTTGCATATATTCTTTCCTGATCATATCCTTCATCTCTTGGTGTTTTATATCCCCTCCTTCCATTATTCCCAGCTATTTGTATCCCATCTCATCTATGTGTTTGATGTTGCTCCCATCTGGTAGCTTTATCCCCTCAGTCCTTGTTACTTTGCCCTTTTGTATGTTGACTAAGGCACATTTTTCTATTCTGAACTCCATCTTGATGTCCCGAGATACAATCCTTACAGTCTGGATTAGGGCATCTATTTCCTTGATGCTCTTACCATACAGCTTGATGTCGTCCATGTACCACAGATGGTTAATTCTGTTGCCTCTTTTCTTGAGTTGGTACCCAGCATCCATCTTCTGCAGTACTTTTGTCATGGGAATCATGGCTACTACGAAGAGTAGTGGGGACAGTGAGTCGCCCTGGAAGATCCCTCTCCTAATATTAACCTCTGCTAGTCTTATTCCAGAGCTTGTAAGTATTGTATTCCAGTTGCGCATTGTATTTTGGAGGAAGCTGGTGGTGTTTTCCTCTGCCTCAAATTTTCAGGCATTCTATTAGCCATGTGTATGGTATCATGCCAAAGGCTCTCTTATAGTCAATCCATGCCATGCTTAGGTTGGTTTTCATTCTCCTACAGTTCTTCATTACCATTCTGTCTATCAGGAGCTGTTTTTTGTGCCCCTACACTTCCTTCTGCAGCATTTCTGTTGGTGGGGGATGATGTTTGTCTCCTCTAGGTAGTTGTATAGCCTTTCACTGATGATACCTGTTAGTAACTTCCACATTATTGGTAGGCAGGTGATAGGCCTGTAGTTACTGGATATATTTCCCTTACTCTTGTCTTTTTGTACTAAGGATGTTCTTCCTGTGGTCATCCATTTGGGCGCATGGTGATTCTCCGCATTCGTGGACTCACAGATTCGTGGATTTCTCTCTGGACCATATCTACCCATTATTTGTGGGAAATTCGCCTATTTGCAGGGTTTTCCGACAATAAACAATCACTAATTAGTGTGTTTTAATGCTATTTTCATGCCTAAATACATTTTTATGATACAAAAATCAGTTACTAATTTTAAAGTATTAATGTTGATCAATACTGTATTAGTAAGTTTAATAAGATTAAATTATATC
>NC_087211.1:22800797-23013297 GCF_015104395.2 Macrobrachium nipponense | reverse complement strand
AGGAGATTGGGCGACTTAATAAATTTTGTAATCTCCTTTGGCATGTCTCTGGGCCTGTGGGTCCTCTGGCAATGTGGGGTCTACTATTACACCAGCCAGTAGGCTGTACGCCGGATTGTACGTGCCACTGCTCCGCCGCTCTGTTATCTATTCTCCTTTATATTGTCACTGCCTCCCCACTCATGTGGGGGCGGAACTGGGCTTAGAGCTGCGTTTCTAATTACCTTAGAATTGCTTCTCTTCCCCGGTGCGATCAGACTCGGGTCTAGGTTTTACCTATTTCCCCTGTTCTCGTATCAGCCCGTCCCCGCCAGCTTTTACTGTTATGATAACGAGGTTATAGATTCCGGAGTAGGTGAAGTCTTTGAGAGATTGTGTTAGGGAATGTTTTATTTAGCAACTTGGTATGGCTCCAGACCGTATTTGTTCCGTTGTAGTGTGGTCTACCATCACACACGCCAGAAAGTATACACCGGAGTTTACCATTCCGTTGTTCTGCCGCTCTGTTTTCCATGCTATCGCTGCTCCCCACTCCGGTGGTGGCGGAACGGGGCTCAGAGAATGTGCCTACAATTGGTTACATTGCATTACTCTACTTCGATGCGATCAGATTCAGGCTTAGGTTTTACCTTATTTCCCTGGTCTGCTCGTATCAGGCCCTCCCCGCTTGTCATAGCTTTGCCGATCCCAAGTATGGATTCCGGAGCAGGCGGAGACATCCAGTGCTTTTTTTATAGCAAGTAAGTTGAAAATTATACTTGATTTTGCCTTTAACTAGTTAAGTATCTAGTTGAAGTGTACTTATCCCGCCGGAATTAACTCCGGCAGCATTATGTGACGATACTCATTTGCTTTTCAACTTACAGATGGTCCGTTGCCAGGTGACGGGCTGTTTGGCCGTCCTGTACAGGCCGTACAGGCATGAGGTCTGCCGATTCCATGCCAACTGCGCCATCCTTGTAGACGAGAGTATGGTCTGGCACCCGGAAGCCTGTACAGTATGCTACGAACTGATGAAGATCATAACAGACGAGTCGGTAAGGAACATACTCGCCTCGTTGTTTCTGGAAAATTTTTGTTATACTTTGAATTTGGGGAACAAATTCCTCGACACTGGGGAACCTAATTTGGTTATTTTTACAGGTTACTTTGGCGCTCAAGTCTTTCTCGATGGCATCCCTTAAGGCCTGGGTAGGGGGCTTCGGAAGGAATGCGAAGTCTGGCCAACCTTACCTCCAGTCCGAAGAGCTGTGTTTTCTACTCTACCCCAATGCTCCATTTTCAGCAGCAGTACCAGCGGCAGTGGCGGCTATGTGACATCGTCACAGAAGAAGTACCTGCCATTAGTCTTCACCGGGAGCCTATGGCCACGGAGGAACATGAGGTAGGCAGGGAGGTAAGTGACGCAGGTAGTCTCCCTTTTAGTCCTTCTCCTTCTTCTCCTCCCTTCCAAGGCTTCCTTACAAAGTCTGCCCCCACTTGGGATAGATCGGCCTCAGTAATCCCCAAGGTCAAGACCTGAAAGACGAGATCCCTGCCGAAGGTGGCTAAACCATCCAAGCCTTCCTCGGCAGGCTCCGCAAGGTCGTCATCGGCTCCTAAGCCTTTGACTTCCTTGGCCAGTGCTACTCCCCCACCCAAGGGGTCGAGAGCCAAGTCTTCCAAAGCCAGACCGGCAGAGTCTGGCTTGGACCAGGAGGCTTTCGCAAATCTCATGTGGAAGATGAGCGAGGTAGTGGACTCGAGGCTTGAATTGATGTCCACTCAACTCGCCTCAGGCCTTGAGACTTCGGGTCATTCCGTCATGTCTCTGACCCAGAGGTTGCAGGCCCAGGAGGAATTGGTGTCCAGATTCCTCCAGTCCGGAACCACACCACAGTCCTTGGCGGTGCCAGACGCATCCAAGCTTCCGCCATTTGAAAATAGCAACGCATGGCGGTTGGCTCTGCACGCCCCGTTCTCAGAGGGCATGCTTACCATTGAAGGTTGCAGAACCCGACTGGTGGAAGACTTTGAGTTCTTCCCAGCAGGCCTACAATTTCCCTTCCCGGGCTACTCTAGACTAGCCGAGGATGCGCTAGTCAGGGTAGACAAAGTCCCGAAGGAGACGGTTATCTATGCTAGGGACCAGGCTCAGGCTGCATGGATCCGCACCCTCATGGAATGGGAGTGTGTCAACACCAAGTTGACACCCCATAAAGGTTGCTTTACCCTGTTTGTGGTGCCTCACGAAGTTCCGTCCCCTTGTACATCGAAGGTTGCAGAATTGACACTGCAAGCTGCAATGGAGGACAAACCTATGCCTCAGCTAAAAGAGACGGAGGCTACCTCCTTGCTCTTCCCCAGGGATCTAGAGTGCTGGGCTGACGCTCCGGCAACGTTTTCACTGTGGGCAGACTCGACCCGGAGTGTGCCTCCGCACAATTCAGTGAATGTTTGCCTAGAATTCCGGACCTTATGTTCAAGACGGAATTCGAAGGAAGGTGCAAGCTGAGTAAGTCTATTAACTCAGTCACCATGGTGGAGTTGATTGCTATGACCTTTGCAGATGAGCCTCTATTTCGGGTCCTCACAAAGTCACTATTACAGGCCTTCCAATCAGACCTGTATGACTTTATAGTGGCTAGACAAGCCTGCAGGAAGCACGTATTTGCTAATGCTTCCATCAGACACGAACCGAACAGACTCATAAAGGCGTCGATATGGGGTACCAACCTCTTTCCTGAGGACATGGTTAACAGCGTCCGCAGTGAGGCAGCTAGAGCTAACCAGAACCTTCGTGTCCGTTGGGGACTTCCCTTCAAAAGGAAGTTTGAGACCCCCGGACCACAATCCAAAGGTAGGAAGAGGCCGAGGAAGTACCAACCTTTCCAGTCCTCTCAACCTCAGACAGTGGTACAAGCTGTTCCTGTCTCCCAGATCAGCAAGCCTTCAACTTCTAAGGCACAGCTACAACAACAATTTGTCCTGCTGCAGAGTCAACCAACTCAACTCGAGTTTGACCGCCCTGGTAACTTCCCCAGCTTTCAATGCCTCCTTTGAATCACAAGGAGCATTTCGAGGCTTCAATAGACATGCAAGGAGTAGCAGAGCCAGAGGTGCCTTCCAACAGAGGGCTGGATCTAAAGGCAGGGGCTTCAGAGGAGGCAGAGGAAGTAAGACCTCAACCAATCAGTGAGGCTCCGCAGGTGGGCGGGAGACTGTATCTCTCCCGGGACCATTGGACCTTCAGTTCATGGGCCCACAGTATTGTATCGAAAGGTCTGGGGTGGAAATGGAAGAAAGAAAGGGCTTCCTCCACCGGTCAGTTTTCACCAGACTCCAACGACAGACCTACTAGACTGTGCCAAAGACCTTCTTCAAAAGAAGGCAATAAAGAAAGTCAGTCGCCTGAAATTTCAAGGACGTCTGTTCAGCGTACCGAAGAAAGACTTGGACAAACGAAGAGTGATTCTGGACCTGTCCCATCTCAACTCATACATTCAATGCGACAAGTTCCGCATGCTGACCGTCTCGCAGGTGCGGACCTTACATCCCCGTGGCGTCGTCACCACCTCTATCGATCTTACAGACGCTTACTATCATGTACCGATAGCAAGAAACTTCTCTCCATACCTAGGCTTCAAACTAGGAAAACAAGCTTACTCATTCAGAGTCATGCCATTCGGGCTCAACATAGTGCCCAGAATATTCACCAAGCTAGGAGAGACAGTAGTCCAAGAACTAAGAGCTCAAGGGGTAATGCTAGTAGCTTACCTAGACGACTGGCTTATTTGGGCAACCAACGACGAGGAATGTTGCAAGGCAACAGCCAAAGTAATAGAATTCCTAGAATATCTGGGTTTCCAGATAAACAAGGAAAAGTCCCGTCTCATTCCGGCGTACCGCTTTCAATGGTTGGGAATTTAATGGGACCTGACCACACACAAACTATCTCTCCCACCAAAAAAGTGCAGAGAGATAGCGAAGGCTACGAGACAGTTCCTCAAGAACAAGATGGGCTCTCGTCGTACCCAAGAGAGAATTCTAGGTTCTCTTCATTTTGCCCCAATAATAGATGTTCTATTGAAAGCCAGACTGAAGGATATCAATCGAGTCTGGCGGAAAAGAGCCAACATCAAGTTCAGAGACAAAATCTCTCTAATTCCACGGATATTAAAGAAAAGACTTCGTCCATGGACGAAAGTCCGGAGTCTCTCCAAATCAGTGCCACTACAATTTCCTCCGCCGTCTCAGATAGTCCACACAGACGCCTCTCTGAGCGGTTGGGGGGCTACTCCCAGTACAAGAAGGTTCAAGGAACGTGGTCGAATACATTCCGCCAGTTCCACATCAACGTCCTAGAAGCAATAGCCATTTTTCTAACCTTGAAACGTCTAGCCCTGGTCAAGAACAGTCATGTAAGACTAGTCTCAGATAGCGCAGTGATAGTTCATTGCATAAACAGAGGGGGCTCCAAGTCGAGCAAAGTAAATCATGTAATGATTGCAATTTTTTCGTTAGCAATGAAAAATCATTGGCACCTGTCAGCTACTCACCTGGCAGGAGTACGAAATGTCATTGCAGACTCACTATCCAGAACAACTCCACTGGAGCCGGAGTGGTCCTTGGACACAAATCTTTCCGTTGGATTTGCCAACAAATTCCGGGCCTTCAGGTAGACCTGTTCGCCACGGAGTCCAATCGCAAACTTCCATGTTATGTGGCTCCCAATTTGGACCCTCTACCTCACGCCACAGATGCGATGTCCATGGACTGGAACAACTGGCAGAAGATTTACCTATTTCCGCCAGTAAACCTCCTGTTGAAAGTCCTGCACAAACTCAGATCTTTCACAGGAAAGGTAGCATTGGTAGCACCCAACTGGCCGAAGAGCAATTGGTTTCCTCTTCTAATAGAGTTGAATCTCCGTCCCAGACGGATTCCCAACCCAAAACTGACTCTATTAGTACAAACTCAGACTGTGTCAGCTTCCTCAAGAATTCTGAGTGCCCTAACTTTATGGACTTTATGGACTTTATGAAGTTTGCAGCACAGAAGGATGCTAGTATTGACCCACTAAACATCCTGTTTGTGGAGTCAGATAAAAGAGAATCAACACTCAGACAGTATGATTCAGCAGTTAAAAAGTTGGCCAGCTTTCTAAAAGAATCAGATGTCCAAAAGATGACTACGAATCTGGCAATTTCATTCTTTAGAACCCTGTTCGAAAAGGCCTAGCTGTTAGTACCATTACTACGACTAAATCTGCCTTAAGGAAGGTATTTCAGTTTGGCTTTAATATTGATTTGACAGGTTCGTACTTCTCGTCTATCCCTCGAGCATGTGCTCGTCTGAGACCGGTGGACCGTCCCCACACGGTCTCCTGGTTTTTAAACGATGTACTCAAGTTGGCTTCGGACACTGATAATGAATCATGCTCATATATAACCATTCTCAGGAAAACATTGTTTTTAATGAGTCTGGCCTCAGGCGCCAGAATATCAGAACTGTCGGCTCTTTCTAGAGAACCAAATCATATTGATTTCCTCCCGTCAGGTGAAGTTCTGCTCTCCCCAGATCCGAAATTCTTAGCAAAGAATGAAGACCCAAAAAACAGGTGGGCTCCATGGAAAATTATACCTCTCAAACAAGACCCATCATTGTGTCCTATTGTCACATTAAAGTCTTATCTGGACAGAACTTCCAAAAAGTCTTCAGGTCCTCTTTTTATTAGAGAAAAGGGCGGAACCATTTCCTTTAAAGGAATCAGACAACAAATTCTTTATTTTATTAAACAAGCCAATCTGGATTCAGTTCCTCATGTCCATGATATCCGGGCAGTGGCTACCTCAGTTAATTATTTTCATAACATGAACTTCTTGGATCTAAAAAAATATACGGGTTGGAAATCCCCGACAGTATTTAAACGCCACTATCTAAAGAATTTAGAGGCCCTTAAATTTTCGGCAGTGGCTGCAGGGAGCATTGTCTCCCCTGGTACGGCCTAGTCTTATAACTCTAGTTCCTTTTCCCTTATTCTACTATTGATTAATTTTTCTTTGATACTCACTCTCTCCTACCTGCCTCGCTCGTAATCCCTGCCTGTCTCCCTTATGTTCCGGTCTGGTTTGCTCATCAACCCACTCCTGGACATGTACGTAGTTCATAGTTGTTTGTTTTCTATTTCTTGCCTGTTGTTTTCACACATGAAACTTACCAAACAATTACATAGCTATACGCTTCTTACCTTACGGCAGTCGAAATTCCAAATTTCTCTGCGCTAATCGGCGCTGCTGACGTGTAGGTGATACAACCCCGCCCACTTTCGGGGTATCCAGTACTACTGAGCTTTGCTTGACAATTCGTTTTCTGCCGCCCACGGGTGAAACACCTGTGTATTTCGCTGCAGTCAACTGTTCGCCATTTTTGTTTGACACCCGATTTGGTGAAGTACAGTTTTCTTGGTTGTTTTTTGTGTTTGACGGCATAGCTGCTTTCTTTATTCATCTGTTTAGTGTGAGTTATGTCAGATTCAGGTTCATCTGTTAGGTTTTGCAGTGAGGGCTGCAAAACTAGATTAGCCAAATTATGTTATGACCCACACTCAAAGTGCGTGAAATGTAGGGGGCAAGAGTGTACTAAAGAGCGTACATGTAATGAATGTGAAGATCTAGATGATCAAGGATGGAAGAGTTTTTTGTCTCACCTTGATAAGATGGAAAAAGATAGGAAAAGAAAGGCAGCCATTAGGGCTGACAGTAGGGCTAGATTAGAGTCAACTCCTTTGCCGTCAGAAGCAAAGAAGCCCGCTTTGTCTTTTCCTATTTTGTCAAATGTCTCTCCTATTGATAGTCCTCCTACTTCAGTACATCTTACTCCGGCTCAGGTTCCCCATGCTTCTGATTCCGACACCATTGCCCAATTAGAAAATAAGATGGATAGGAAATTTGAGCTGCTTGCTAAATCTGTCATGGATTTAGGTACATCTTTTCATGAATTTGTGATTAAGTCTAGTGAAGTGAAAAGTGCAAGTGTCGTATCCGAGGAGGCGGCTGTCGGTCCCTCCACGTCTCCTAGACCGAGGTCACTGTCCCGCTCCCCAGCACCTGGGGGAAAACATACCGTGAGTCGAAGGGAGACTGGAGGGGTTTCCCCACGAGCGGCCGTCGACTCGGTCGTGAATTTTGACTCTATTTCTGTAAAGAGATACCATTGGAAAGGTGTAGATGTGTCTGGTGTAGGTTTGTCGTCGGACTTGGAGGTGTGTTCGCCTGATACCAGGCGAAAGAAGTGGAGTGAAGTGTCACGCCCGTTGAAAAGGCTCGCAGTGCCATTGGATAGTTCGTCATCACCTGTGAAGAGAGGGAGGGAAGAGAGTCCTCAACCCTCGTGTAGCTTTTGGGAGAAACCTGTGTATCTTTCGCCTAGTAGAGGTTCGGGTGCTGTTCGCAAACGATCTCGCGAGGTATCAGTGTCGGACTCGCATAGTTTTGTCTCGCCGACTGAAGCAAGGAAAGTTTCGACTCGTTCGCCAGCTAACGAGAGAGAGAGTTCGACTCGCAAGTTTTCATCAAGGAAGTTGTCTCCTTCACCCACACCATCGGGAGATGATGCGAACAACAAAGAAGAAGCTTTTTTGGAACCGTTGAGACAGCTTCAGGACTTAGTTAAGTCGTTGAAGAAAGTTTAGTCTTATACGGATGAAGAAGCCAAGCAGTCGACAATGTCGGATGGGGAGGATCAGTCGGAACAAGAATCGAAAGCTGCTTCTGCTTACTCCAACTTAATGAAGTTTTTGTTGGCTTCTTATATGGAATTCGAGCCAGCTCCTCTATCTTCGCCTCCTTCTACCTTTGTTAAGGATAGGAGAGTACTTTCGGCGAGTCTACCTAAACTGGTGCTTTCACAGTCGGCGAAAAGAGTCTTCAAAGAAGCAGAGAAGTGGCTGGAGAAGAAGAGGGAGTCTGGTAAAGCCGCCTTCGCTGTCCCACCGTCCAAGTTACAGAAGACATATAAATTTTATGCTACTGTAGAATTACCCTCTTTGGGAGTCGCTGCCTCCGCCCAAGGGGATTTCTCAGGTCTGGTGGATGCTAAGAGAAGGACAGCATTTTCGTCGGCGAAAATTTTCTTCTCTTCGCCTGATTTCGACCACCTGATTAAGAACCTATTTAAGGTAATAGAAGTTTTCAGCTTCTTAGACTGGACTATTGCTGCATTAGTAAGGAAAATAGAGGATTGTCAATCTCTGGAGGATAGCGTGGCGACAGACTGGCTTGATGTATTATCATGTGCCGACAAAGCAGTCAGGGATGGCTCAGGGGAGCTTGCATCTCTTTTTACTCTGGGCGTCCTTAAAAAGAGAGAACTTTGGTGCTCTTTCACCTCCAAGGGAGTCACTTCTAACCAGAAGTGTGCTCTCATGTTTGTGCCTTTATGTAAGTCACATTTATTCCCTGAACAGGTTATTCAGCAAGTTCTAGCAGATCTAGAGAAAAAGTCTACCAATGACTAATTGACTCGTTCGTCGACGCGACGCCCCAAGGAGATACCACCTACAGGTGCTAAAGGGTCTCTCACAACCAGTAAGAAACCACCCTCGAGACAGTCGGACAAGTAGGAATTTTTACCCTCACACACCTGTAGGAGCAAGACTCCGCCTGTTTTGGCGGGAATGGAGTCGAAGAGGGGCAGAACAGTGGGTGATCACAGTATTAAGAGAAGGTTATGTGATCCCGTTTGTGCAAGATCCACCACTGTCGAGTATTCCCATCGCCTTGACAGCATACTCGCAGGGATCAGAAAGAGCTTTGGCTCTTGCCAAGGAAGTAGAAGCCCTGATTTCCAAGAAGGCCATAGAAATAGTGGAAGACATCTCACCGGGCTTTTACAACAGGCTGTTCGTAGTCCCCAAGTCATCGGGGGGCTGGAGGCCTGTCCTGGATGTGAGTGCACTCAATATCTTTGTTCTGAAGACGAAGTTTCGTATGGAAACCAACCGGTCGGTCATGTCAGCTTTTCGACCAGGAGACTGGATGGTATCGCTGGACATGAAAGATGCATATTTCCATGTACCTATTCATTGGAGCTCCAGGAAATATCTACTTTTCGTTTTCAACGGCAGAGTTTATCAGTTCAGAGTGCTCTGTTTCGGACTTTCGACACCCCCACAAGTATTTACTCGAGTCCTGGCCCCGGTAAGCCGATGGTTACATTTGATGGGAATCAATATTGCTTTTTATCTGGACGACTGGCTTCTAAGGTCCAACTCCAGTCTCCAGTGTGTGAGGGATTTAAATCGGACACTAATATTAACACAGCAACTGGGATTAGTAATGAATTTAGAGAAGTCACAGTCAGTACCGAGTCAGAGGATTCCATATTTGGGGATGATTCTGGACTCACAAGCTTTTCGGGTCTTTCTCTCCCCGAGGAGAATAGTCTCTCTCCTTGCGGCTGTATGGAAGCTGTTAAACTGCTTGTCCTGCACGGCTCTGGAGTGGATGAGCATGTTAGGGACTCTCGCTTCGGTGGAGACTTTTGTTACACTTGGTCGTCTTCACATGAGGATGCTACAATTCTACCTAAAGTCCAATTGGGACCGGAAAATTCAACCGTATTCGACTGTTATTCCGATCTCTGAGGAAATCAAAGAAGATCTTCGTTGGTGGTTGTCGGAGGAAAGAGCTCAGGAGGGTTTGTCCCTTGAAAGAGCGAACCCAGAGCTAGAATTTTATGCCGACACATCGGACTCAGGATGGGGAGCCCTGTTGGGGAAAGAGAAGACATCAGGCATCTGGACGGAACAGGAGAGAGGTCTTCATATCAACATAAAGGAGCTGAAAGCAATTTTTCTTGGGCTTCAAAGTTTCACCCCTCTAGTCGAAGGGAAGAAAGTTGCCGTGTTCTCAGACAACACCACAGCGCTGTCATATATAAGAAAACAGGGAGGGACACATTCGTTCTCCCTGTACAGAATGACGGAGCATCTTCTTCTGTGGGCGAATGTGCACAAAGTAACTCTCTTCCCCAGGTACGTGCAAGGGAAGCTCAACGTTTTAGCAGACAGTACGAACTCAGTCGTGTGCATCAAGGTTCATTCCGACAGAGTGGACATTGGATATCAGAGTTTGTCAGGATCTATGGCGGTTGTGGGGACAACCAACGATAGACCTCTTTGCAACGTCCAGGAACAACAGGCTTCCTCTATTCTGTTCTCCGGTTCCGGACCCGTTAGCCTGGAAAACGGATGCAATGCTTCTCGACTGGTCAGGTCTGAATGTTTACGCATTTCCACCATTTGCGATGATCAGAAGAGGTTATTAAAACAAGGTTTCCAGAGTCACCAGAACGTTACGATGACTCTAAAATAGCCTCCTTTTGGGCCCACGGAAAGGAGTGGTTTCCGGATTCCTCCTGAGGATGTTTTTAGTAGGACTTCCCCAGGTTCTGCCAAAACAAATTCCATTGCTACTCAAAGAGCCCCATTTTCGACAGAAATCACCAACCAAGGGTTGTTGAATCTGGGCTTTCTGAACGGATTCAGGGACTGTCATGGACCTGGTCAGATGCGAAAGGTTTTTCAAGAAGAGCGGCAGAGGCTATTGCTAACTGTAGAAGAGTCTCTTCGGCCAAACTCTATCAGTCAAAATGGGGAGATTTTAGAAATTGGTGCAGAGAAAGTCACACAACTTCTTCTAAAACCTCTATACAAGAGATAGCAAACTTCCTAATATATCTGAGAGATGTTAGGAAGTTATCGACTTCGACAATAAAAGGATACAGATCCATGTTGGCATCAGTTTTTAAACATAGAAACTTAAATATATCTAATAACTCGGACATCAGCGACTTGATTAAATCTTTTGAGTCCTTTAGGACAAGGAGACCTGGTTTAGTGGACTGGAATTTAGACATAGTATTGTCCTGGCTCTCTAAAGTGAATTTTGAACCTCATAATTCGGCTTCTTTGAAGGATCTTACTGAGAAGACGTTATTCTTAGTCACCTTAGCTTCAGCTGGTAGAATCAGCAAGCTGCAAGCAATGAGTAAAGAGATAGGATTCACACAAGACGGAGCTGTTTGTGCCTATACTCAGGATTTTTTAGCGAAGAATGAAGATCCTTCGAGACCATGGCCTCGTTTCTTCTCCATTCGAAGCTTGTCAGGATTAGTAGGAGAGGAGGACGAAGAACGTTTTTTGTGTCTGGTGAGAGCACTGAAATTTTATATTCATAAAACAAAGGCTTTGAGAGGAAGTTCGAACCGATTGTGGTGTTCGGTTAAAGATCCGAGCCGTCCTATGTCTAAGAATGCAATTTCGTTCTTTTTAAGGAGCCTGATTCAGGAAGCACACACGTCAGTAAGAGATTAAACTCTACAGGTGTGTAAAGTCAAAGCCCACGAGGTTAGGGCAGTAGCGACTTCCATGGCTTTTAGACATAATTTGTCACTAGCATCTATTTTGCAAGCTACGTTCTGGAGGTCGAGATCGGTTTTTGTTCTCCATTACCTGAAGGATGTGGAAGCAACATTTGATAATTGTTGTCGTTTAGGACCTTTGTCGGTGAATGGGCATGGTGTTGGGAAAGGAAGCATAGGGGGATTTGGTCCAATTCCCCTTCCTATTGACTATCTCTTCGTCTTGATTAGAAGTACCCGCCAGTTTTTATGGTAGGGTTTGGTTTATTTTTTTATGGTTATGTGTAGGTGATGGTCTTTGATTGTTATTTTATTCTGGTCACAGCCCAGGGCAAGGGCATATATTATTTCATTCTAATCAACCATCGGTGAATCTCCATGGTTGCAGAATACCCACTAGTAGTATATAGGAACGATCCTGGCCACTACTGCCACGTTCCCTACAAGTGATGAGAGGCAGTATTCTCCTGCAGCTGCTCTCTCACGAGGTAAGGTACTACAACATTCTTGCAATGTGAGTTTTTTCTTATTTGCATAATAAAATAAGGTTTCACACATACTTACCGAACAATTACATGATTAAAGCCCTCCCTCCTCCCCACAGATGGACAGGGCAGCTCAACGAATTGTCAAGCAAAGCTCAGTAGTACCGGGGATCCCCGAAAGTGGGCGGGGTTGTATCACCTAAACGTCAGCAGCGCCGATTAGCGCCGAGAAATTTGGAATTTCGACTGCCGTAAGGTAAGAAGCGTATAGCTATGTAATTGTTCGGTAAGTATGTGTGAAACCTTATTTTATTATAAAAATACCATTTTTCCCAGGATAGTATGGATTTGGTCATACTTGATCCCCCTCTTTTTACCATTTGTAACTTACTTTTCTTACATTGGTTATTAAACTTAATTTTAAGATAAGGAAAATTTTTATTTTCCTTTTGTATCTATAAAATTTTATTATTTACCAAGCTTGTATGGCCAATTCTCTGATAGTATTTCACCGGCCGACACAGGTCGAACCCAGAAAAGGGATTTTGACAGAGGAAAAATCTATTTCTGGGGGAAGCCCTGTGTCGCCCGGTGAACCCATCCCTTTCTTCTCCTGTTCTCCCACCCTTTAGCTGGCCCAAGCTTGGGTGTGTAATTCAGGAATGAAGCCTTTGGGTGGGAGTTGTAGTAGTAGTGAGCGGAAGGTAGACGTAAGTAGGCGTTGTAACGGCACCTATCTAGAGAGGGGTTTTGAGAGGAGTCTTCTAATTGGCAGAATACCTGTGATAGTGGCTTCCACTCGTCCTTGTGTTTATACCAATACCCTATGGGGTGAGCGAGCTGAAGGTAGTAACTTCAGCATTCCATTTAGCTTTTTCTCTGGTATATTTAGCATCTATTTATACCTAGAAATGTGTGCTACAGGGACATTTCACCGGGCAACACAGGTCTTCCCCCAGAAATAGATTTTTCCTCTGTCAAAATCCCTTATATATGCACATATATATTGCATATTGTATGTGTGTGTGTAATCTCTCTCAATTATCTGCATTAGTAGAGCCAATGGCCTTTCGGATAAGGTCCAAGTTTGGTCATGGTTTAAAAAAGAAACCTACAGGAGTAAAACTGATAATTCCATAACCTTCCTCACCCTACCTTGTCAATGTTGACTAAGTGTTAACACTCATAATGCTTATAAACAACAACCATCACACTTTAAACTGAAAACGTATTACAAAAAGCCGTTAACTAGCTTATTTTCCCTTGCTAGTAACAAAATACTGTACATATTCATACTGAGTAAATACACTTGAAAAAATTAATCCTTTCTTTTTCTCGTATGGTAGGTTACACTACTGGAGAAAAATGGGTATCAGTTCCTTTTTCATGTTGCCCAAACTCATTGTAACCCAGTCTTTGAAACACATACATACACAAAAGAAGCAAACCCTTTTCTATTATTTTACCCCAAATCCATTACAGCACAGTACATATTCAAATACATTGTACACAAAAAAGCAAAGATGAAAATATAAAAATAATGTTTGTTGGCCCTTACCTGTGTGCGTTTCCCTTGGTGCTCCTGATGGCTGGACTTCTAAGATTGGGAAAAATGCTCTCGAGTTACCAAGTGCATTGGTACCTTCCAGATGTGACAGATTAGAGAAAATTTGTTTCTGTTGCATATGTCGATGAGCCATTCATAAACTTAAAATCACAGTGATGTATTATTAAGTGTTAACAAAGAACTTCATAATGAACTTAGCCCTCTTATGGCGCCATAAATCACTGATTTTATGGTGCTAGACAAGCCCCATAAAACCTGATCACCATTAACCAAGTCCGCCAATAACTGGGGGACAGCCTGTACTCATCTTAATGGACATTAAAGATATGACATTGCGTTGTGTATATACCATTGAGCACATAAATAATATTAACTTACTGTAATTGTGAATGATGGATTCATTATTGTGAACGACGAGTTCACTATCCTAGCGTAGATGGTTTGAGATCTGCCCAAAGCATGGTCTCCCTTTCACAATTGTCTTCTCAAGAACATTATAGGAAACACTTCCCTATCATTAGATATGCACATGCTAGTGAACTTTGTAGACCCTGATGACTTCTCAGAGACCACAGGGATGTTATCTTAATTATGGCCAAATTCCATGAGTTATTTTTGCACAGCCTCATACTGTGGTCGATGGAATGAGACTAACTCTCACGACCATGGTTGATCGACCACCACTCATTCAGCTAACTACTGGGCCAACAAAACAACTGACTCCTGATAATTGAAATAATGGTAATTAAAAGTTATTTCATGTACTTATACTTACAAACTAATACATGAAATAACTAAACACCACTTTTCCTAACTAAATACAAATACAAGAGAAACATAATACAGTGTTCCCCCCATATTCGTTGGGATGTTGTTTGTTGAAGATTAAGCTGGCTTTATGCCAGCACGAGCTCTTGCTCATAGAGCAGCCCGTAGGTCATTTGAATTTTTGGATGTGGAAAGGTGATTTTCTGGCTCAGCTCGTGTCGCTGCGCGAAATATCCTTTAATCTATTATTTCTAGGGTAAATGTACTAACACATACCAGAGAATAAATAAATAAAGAGAAAGGTCAGTATAACTGACTCGCTCACCCTCCAAGAGGGTGTCGTATGAACACTATGGCGAGTGAGACCACTACCACGAGCCAAATGCCAATAGAATTCTCCACTACAAAATCCCCCAAGAGGAGAGCCGACCCACGAGTGGGCAGCACTTACTACTACTACTCCATCCCATGCTGCCGACTGCTGCGCCTCTGGTGGCCATCCTTTTCAGTTAGCGCACTCAATTCACACGTGCCATTTTTTACTCGGTGTTTTTTTGTGCCCTTTCCTTGGATTTATTACCATGGAGCGTGCAGCCATCGCAGCAGCTAAGTTAAGTACTCAGTGTTTATTGCTATTTGGTTTTTTCCGGCCCTGAGCCGTATTTGCCGTTTTTTAGGTATAAATACGAACTCTAGGTCGGAAGCATGGCAGCATGGTTCTGCTCGTGGTGGGTTCGTTCTGGTCGCCCATACCCAGAACATCCCCTTACTTATGTACGCTCTATTTTAATTATCCCGCTTTGTTTAGGGTACGGTCTACACGGTTTTGTCATGCATGCATGTCTTTTACCTTATGTAGGCTCTTCCATCCAGACCCTAGCCACGGCTCTTAGTATCGGCCTCGGCTAGCTTTGAGTGGTAGACTTACCTTCGGTTAGTCGTACACTCCTGGATTTTTTCTCTTACTATATTGTTTTCTTTCTTTCATTTTATTATTCATTAATTATGTGATATTTGTTAGGTTAGCTAGGCGTCTGGCTTGCTTAGCCTAGGTCATGGCCCATTGGGCCTATATGCTACCGCTCTTCAGTTCGGTTGCTTCCCGATAACATCTCTCTGATCAGTTGGTTATGTTTCTAGGCTTAGTTGTCTGTTCTTATCGCCCCGTGGTCACTACGTGATCACGAGGCAGCCAGACGCCTGTCCAGTCACCTTCCCCCCCTCCCTCCCGCTCTTCTATAGAGTCGGGGGGGGGTGGGTAGGTCTGCCCATGCTCGCTCCGCTTACCCCGAGCCTGCCTCCCTCTCTCCCCCAGGCGGAGGGGGTAGAGGGACGGGACAGACCCAGACTGGACTCGACCTCTCCGGCTTCTCGGTCCGGCCCGGATGGTAAGGTGGGGGGACTGCCCTTTCCCCCCTCCATTACTACCCCGTCGCTCCGTTACTAGCCCGGGAGTCTGTATGTCCTCTTGCTCCTTTCCCACCTTACTAGGGCTCCTTTACCACCGGAGACCTGGCATCCAGCGGAAAGGTGCTAGTCTACCCTACACAGGGTGGACCGGAACATACAGTCGGGTCCCTTCTAACCACTACTCCGTTTCGCTGAGTTACAACACTCCGCCACGCACTGGACTTAGTCCGGTACGTTCGAGTTTTTAGGTTTAAGATCTATTATGTTAAACTATTAAGTTTATCTTAAGTACCTTAAACCATCCCCCCTCCCTTCTTGTCTCACCGGATCCCTCCGGGGTTATAGCCTATTCAGGCGATTAAGGGAGGGTTATGCCCAAATTTTTTCCGAGCTCCGGCATGCAACGGAGTTCTTCTGTCCTTTAGCCTGTAAGTGATAGTCTTTAAGATACTCATGTGTCTTTTCACTTACAGACCACCAACTGTGAGCATCCGGGATGCGCCGCCACACTTCAGGACCCATGTGGACACGAAGTTTGCCGTCCCATGCTCCATGCGCGACTCCGCACGGGGACATCCAGGTCTGGTACCATGAGACGTGTACCATCTGTTACGATCTGGTGAGCCAGCTTTTAGACGGGGTAAGTATTCCAACTCTGGTATCTGGTACTCATCTGTTATAGTGCTTAAGTTTTTACATCAATCACTCTAACTTAAGGTAAAATTCAAGGGGCCTTATAGCCTATAATTTTAAGTTACGCTTTAAGTTAGTTTTAGTTTTAAGTTATTCTTAAAATCTAATCAATACCCTCTCTTCCAGGCTCCGGCTGTGAGGGATACCGCACTGGCAACCTGCGGGCCTGGGTCGGCGGTTTCGGGAAGAACGCCGCCAAGGGTATGCCCTACATCCTTGAGAAGAGGTTGGCGGTACTAATCTTCCCCGGAGGCAAGGCGACAGGCTACGTCGACCCAGCAGAGGCGGCCCCGACTATCGCCGCCTTCATCCAGCAACAGCTGGCTGCCTCGTTGACAGACCAAGGCCAGGACATCTCCTCGGAAGTCGCGACGCTGGATATCAATGTGGAACCTATGGTAGGTGTGGACGACCTGTTGGTCGAGGTAGGTAAGTTGGACACCCAAGGGATACCCTTGGGTGCAACTGCTTCTTCTACTCCTGCAACCTCTCCATCCTTCCAAGGCTTTACGGGTAATGAATTATATACTTCTCCTGACGCTTCAGTTAGACCCAAGGTCAAGGGTCAAGCAGTAAAATCCTTGACGAAGACGTCGTCGTCGTCTAAGAAGACGGCTTCGGCGTCATCCTCTTCTCGTAAGTCTCCGGCTAGGAATCCCGGAGCAGAGAGATCTAAAGCTTCTGGGTCCGGCTCTAAGTCCTCGAGGAATAAATCCTCCAGAGAGAGATCTCACACTCCAGCGGAGTCGTCAGTTTCCGCTACCCTTGGTTTCCAGTTCAGGGCCACCCTTCCACCTCCGCAGCAGCTCCGGCTTTGGACTCCAACGCTGGTCTGTTACAACAGGTGGGCGATCTGGTTGGGTCTCTGAAAAATAGCATGGAACAGATGATCTCTCGGTTGTCGGATAGGATTACCTCTCAGGACAACATTATAGCCGGACTGAGCCAAGCTCCTCTAGCCTCTCCTCCACCTTTCAACACAGGTGGAGCCCAACTTCCCCCGTATGACTCTCTACCTCCGTTCTCAATGAACAACCCTTGGAGAGTAGCGTCATACGGCCCCCTTCCAAGACGGGCTCATCTCTATCCCGGCCGGAATGTGGAACTCGGAGGATTTGAGGACTTCGAGTTCTACCCGGAAGACCTTCAGCCTCCGTTCATCGGCTACGCCAGGCTCACCACCTCAGCCATGACCCTGGATTGATAAAGTACCAAAGGAGACAGTCCTCTATTAACGTGACCAGGCTCAGAGAGAATGGCTCAGGTGTCTAGAGGACATGGATTGTTCCAATACGAAAATCCAACCTTTCAAGAGTCCGTTTACGATCTTTACGATGGAAGAGAGTACCCCGCTCCCTTTCCTGACAAAGATCGCGACAACTTACCATTCCAGCAGCCCAGAAGGGGATCCCATGCCTCAACTGAAAGGAAGCAGATCCTACATCTCCTTTACTTCCTTCAGCCGGGGAATTGTGGAAGACTTACCTAACACCTTCTCAGCTGGCAACTCAAACCGGACTGTGCTATGGAGCAGTTTTGGTGAGAAGCTACCTAGGCTTCCAGATAGCCTTATTCAAGGCAGAATTCGATGCCAAATCGCGGTTAGCCAGGTCTATTAATTCCATGGCTATGACCGAGGTGGCTACCATTGCCTATGGGTCGGAACCGCTCTTCAAGCTTCTTACCAAATCTTTGACTCAAACGGTACAGTCAGATATGTTTGAGTTTGCCACTGCTAGGACGAATTGTAGGAAACTGATCCTACAAGAAAAGCAACTATTCGGCACGAGCCGAATAGGTTGCTTGCGTCAAGCATCTGGGGAGCAGACTCTTCCCAGAAGCGATGGTGAAGGAGGTTCAGTCAAGAGGCTACGAGATTGAACCAGAGCCTTAAGGACCGTTGGGGTCTTACGGCCAAGAGACGACAGGATCTAGCCGGTAAGGGTAAGGCTCAAATGAAACCTAGACGTTTCCAGCCCTACCAGAAAAAGCAGCCACGCTTTTTCTCAGCAAGTTCCGGCTGTTCCCTTGGTGCAAACAGCCCAACCTTCCACCTCAAAGGCTCAATCGCAGCCGATTTATGTTATCTCCCCTCAGCCTCAGCCCCCACCTCCACCTCTTACGCCCTCTCTCCAGCCTACAACCAAGTCTTCGAGGGTCAAGCTTCACAGAAGTATGACCGCTCCGGGTAAGGGAGGCAGAGGTAAGCGACCCTTTCGTGGGAGAGGATCGGGAGGTCCCTTTAATAGGGGAAAACATTTCAGGGGAGGCCGAGGAGGTTACCAGAACCAATGAGGAATTTCAGGTAGGAGGGAGGCTGTTTCACTTTCTCCGCCGGTGGAACTTCAGCAAGTGGGGCTCAGAGCCATTGTGTCAAAAGGCCTGGGTTGGAGCTGGTTGACGAACCCACCCCCATCCAGACCATTCCGCCAACTTCCTTCCAAGGAATTGACGGAGTATGCGGAGGATCTCCTTCAGAAAGGAGCTATAGCGAGAGTCAAAAGGTTAAAATTTCAAGACGCTTGTTCAGCGTGCCAAAGAAAGGCTCACAAAAAGAAGGGTAATCTTAGACTTGTCCCGCTTAAACTTAGCCATTCGCTGCGACAAGTTCAAGATGCTCACGATCTCGCAGGTGCGGACCTTACTTTTTCCCCGTGGGGCCGTCACCACCTCTATCGATCTTACAGACGCTTACTATCATATCCCTATTGCAAGACACTTCCGTCCGTATCTGGGCTTCAAGATAGGAGACCAAGACATTCTCCTTCAAGGTAGTTCTTTTCGGGCTCAACGTAGCACCAGGGTGTTTACGAAGCTGGCGGAAGTAGTAGTTCAACACTCAGATCCGCAAGGGTTTATGGTAGTAGCGTATCTCGACGATTGGTTGATCTGGGCTTCAACAGTCGAGGAGTAATTCAGTTCCTGGAATATCTAGGCTTCAAGATAAACAGGACCAAGTCAAGACTCACTCCAGAGTCAAACTTTCAGTGGCTAGCATTCAATGGAATCTATCCTCCCATACTCTGTCGATTCCATCATCCAAAAGAAAGGAAATAGCGAAGTCAGTCAAGCAATTTCTGAGTCACAAACTGGCATCAAGAAGATCTCAGGAAAGGATCCTGGGTTCTCTCCATTTGCATCAGTGACGACATCCTAATGAAAGCAAAACTGAAAGACCTAACCAGAATCTGGCGCTCACGAGCAAATGTCAGGTCCAGGACAATTATCCTCAGTCCCTCTGATTCTAAAGAATCGACTCCGGCCGTGGGGCGAAAGTCAAGACTTGTCGGTGTCAGTGCCCCTTCAGTTTCCTCCACCGGGATCACCATCCACACAGACGCTTCATTAAGCGGTTGGGGAGATATTCCCAGTTCAAGAAGGTTCAAGGAACGTGGTCACCTCGTTCCGTCAGTTCCATATAAACTACTGGAAGCAATGGCAGTGTTCTTGACTCTAAAAAGGTTACGTCCGCCAAAGTACTCACATAAAGCTAGTCCTGGACAGCGCAGTGGTAGTACATTGTGTAAACAGAGGAGGCTCCAAGTCACGTCATCTAATCATGTCATGATAGCCATCTTCTCCCTGGCGGACAAGTTCAGTTGGCATCTCTCCTCCACTCATATAGCTGGAGTGAGAAACGTCATAGCAGATGCTCTATCCCGATCAGTACCTCTAGAGTCGGAATGGTCACTGACAACAGTTCGTTCCAATGGATTCTTCAGAGAGTTCCAGGTCTACAGGTGGATCTCTTCGCATCTCAAGCGAACCACAAACTCCCGTGTTATGTGGCCCCCAACCTGGACCCTCTGGCCTATGCCACGGACGCCTGGCTCTAAACTGGAACAACTGGGAGAAGATTTATGTCTTTCCTCCAGTGAATCTTCTCATGAAGGTCTTAAAACAAAACTCAGGACATTCAAGGGTCAAGTGGCGCTAGTAGCCCCAGACTGGCCGAAGAGCAATTGGTACCCTTCTCATTCTGGAACTGGTCTTCGCCCTCTTCGGATCCCCAATCCCAGGCTCTCCCAGTCAGTACAAACGAAGACTGTGTTCGCTTCCTCAGGATTCTCAAAGCCCTAACTTTATGGATTTCATGAAGTTTTGCAGCAAAAAGGGATGCGAATATTGACCCTCAGAATATTCTCTTCTTGGAATCCGATAAAAGAGATTCAACTTTGAGACAGTATGATGCTGCTGTCAAAAGTAGCAACCTTTCTGAAAGAATCAGATATTAGGATCATGACAATCAATTCAGCTATATCCTTTTTCAGATCCTTATTTGAAAAAGGCTTAGCAGCTAGCACAATTACGACAACAAGTCAGCCTTGAAAAAGATTTTTCAATTTGGGTTTTCAACATAGACTTGACAGATTCCTACTTCTCGTCTATTCCCAAGGCGTGTGCTAGACTTAGACCTTCTATAAGGCCTACGTCAGTATCATGGTTCTTAAACGATGTTCTAAAGCTGGCTTCAGAAACCAATAATGACACATGCTCGTTTATAATGCTCTTAAGAAAAACCCTATTTTTATTAAGCTTGGCCTCAGGAGCTAGAATTTCAGAACTGTCGGCTTTATCCAGAGATCCGGATCATATTCAGTTCCTTCCCACAGGGGAAGTGCTACTTTCTCCGGAACGTAGCTTTATAGCAAAGAATGAAGATCCTTTGATGAGGTGGGAACCATGGAAGGTACTACCCCTTCCACAAGATGTATCTCTTTGCCCAGTTTCAGCCTTACGAGCCTTTCTATCTAGGACTCCTCATCCTCATCGGGTCCTCTCTTTAAGAGAGAAAAAGGTGGCACTTTATCTATTAAAGGCATCAGGCAACAAATCCTGTACTTCATTAAACAAGCCAATCCTGACTCTTTCCCAAAGCACATGATGTCAGGGCAGTAGCCACCTCAATTAACTATTTCCAACATATGAACTTCGATGAGTTGAAAAAGTATACTGGATGGAAATCGCCGACAGTGTTCAAACGTCATTACTTAAAGTCCTTGGAAGCTCTGAAATTTTCAGCGGTTGCAGCGGGGAACATAGTTTTCCCCTGACTCTGACTAATCTTTAGTAGAAGATCCAGTCCTCCTTTCTACCTGCCTCCCACCCAACAGTTCGTCTATTCCTGCCTTGTTCATTTACGGTCACCTTGTGTCTTAGCTGCTTTTTATGATGATGTGGTTGGTGTCCCTTATTTTTTTGCTAGGGACACTCACATTTGATGATGGATTTTGATCTCGTGGATGTCATCTCCTTATTTTTATGCTAGGAGATGCATCTTATTGTAATGGTTACGGGTTTTGTATATTAAGTCATATACATTTCCTTTATATATTATTATTGTTGAGTTTGTTTTGTTCAACTTTTTATGTTAATTGCTCTAGAATGTTTTGATACATAGCTTTACAGAGATCCCATTTTGTACATATATGACATATTACTCCTGTAATATGTATATTACCTTAAGTTAAGAAATATTATTAGAATTAGTGTAATTTAAGCAATATTTCTATTTTTGTATCACTGTGTATATGTATCCTTATTAGCAATTATATTCTTTTACTTTTATTTTATCTTTTATTTGAGACCTCTTTTATTTTGTTGATTTTGTTTACAATCTTGTGCTATTTCTCTGGTACATTTCGCGCAGCGACACGAGCTGAGCCCAGAAAAGGGATTTTTGACGTAAGGAAAAATCTATTTCTGGCGATTGGCTCGTGTCGCCAGCGAAATCCCCCGCCCTACCATCCCATCGCCAAGATTGTCTGCTAACTTCAGGATGGCCACCAGCGCAGCAGTCGGCAGCATGGGATGGAGTAGTAGTAGTAAGTGCTGCCCACTCTGTGGGTGGCGGCTCTCCTCTTGGGGGATTTTGTAGTGGGAGAATTCTATTGGCATTTGGCTCGTGGTAGTGGTCTCACTCGCCATAGTGTTCATACCGACACCCTCTTGGAGGGTGAGCGAGTCAGTTTATACTGACCTTTCTCTTTATTTATTTATTCTCTGGTATGTGTTAGTACATTTACCCTAGAAATAATAGATTAAAGGATATTTCGCTGCGACACGAGCCAATCGCCCAGAAATAGATTTTTCCTTACGTCAAAATCCCTTTTTAAGGATATGAGGTGAGCCTTTATTTATGATTCTATGGGTTATGCAAGTGAGATGGTATGATTTTGAAAGAGGAAAGGAAAAGGTGAACAGGCAAGGTTAACAACCCTTTAAACCCTAAGGTACCCATTAGTAGGAGATAAAGATCGATAGTAGCGAGTCCTGGCGAGTCAGAGATAGCCAGTAAGGAAATCGAAAAAAAAAAAAGCACATTAATCTATGGAGTTCAAGTACCATATTTGTCACTTACGTTATTGAAAAGAAAACAATATCGCCGATCGATAGTAATAGAGATTCGACGAGAGAAAAACGGAAATATTATAAGTTTTATAGAAAGCAAAACAAAAGTAAACAACAGCTTAAGCGTTAGTTAGAGTGACAGTTTGAAATATTCGGTCGTTAGACGTGAGGCGGGCCGAAAAACGGAGGGGAAAGGAGGATTGTTTTGTAAAAGAAAAAGCAGTTAATGCTATAAACAGCACTTTTCTCGAAGGAGGTCATCTGGAACTGATCCCTCTAGGTCCAACAGAACGTGGACGAGCTCAGAGAACAGTTGATGATCGTTCTATTGCAGAATTGGTATTTGTCTTTGAGGAGTTCTGAATCGAAATTCAGATTGGAGGAAGTCATCTGGGAGGGAGATCTCAAAGTTGAGGGCTTCCTGGAAGATCTCTGTAAACAGTCGTTCGTTAAAAGTGTAATGTTTGTCGGATAGGGCTCGATGAACGAAGGCATTGAATTCGTCATAGGTCATCAGGAGCTTGTTTATCCCTTGTTCTCCTACGAAGCGGAATTCACTCCCAGAGGCGACCGATTTGAGTTCTTTCTTAGGTGGTGAAGTCCTCTGTTTTGCGTTCCAGCCTCGGCATACAAAACGGAGCTTCAGTAGTTGTCTCGAACTGCATATCTTCAACTGGTGCTTGTTCTGTCTGAGTTCCTGCTTCGACAACGAGCAGGAGTTCGGCGTCTTCGGCGATGCAAAGGCTGGAGGAAGTAACCTGAGGGGTTGGGGGAATAAACTGAGGGGTTGAGGGAATAACCTTAGGGGTCGGGGGGGTTGGAAGGGGTTTGGGAATTGGAGGTTGGAGGGAAGGAAAGGATGAGGGGTTTGGGATATAATGACGTGGTTTTTGGTTAAAAGGATGAGGAGTTTGTGGTGGAGGAGGTAGGTTGGTCCTGGGATCAATCCTTGGTTGGCTTGGAGGTCGTCTTGGGGGCGGCTGGCGGTCTGGAGGTCTTGCAGGTGGTGGGAGTTATGCCCTTTATCCTCCAGATCTTCTCCAGTCTGACAGGCATCCTCTGAACCATGCATGTGCGACTGGTGACAGTTGGGGCATCGGGCAACAGTGTGGCCCTTTGATTTGAATTTCTGGAGGCAAACGTCAGTTTCATGTTTCAGGCTGCATATTCCGCAGACGTGGTGGGAAGTACATTCTCTCCTGTGGTGTCCGTACTTCTGGCACTTGAAACATCGTAGTGGCTCAGGAACAAAAGGCTTTCTGTGTGGTAGGTGCCGAGGATTCCGAGATCGATGGGAGGGAGGGATATTACCCTTAAAATGTTGCCTCCACCTTCAGGGTTTCCTCAGTCGTAGCTGCGTCCTTCTTTACTGTGCATCTTGTTGCACTCAGGATATTTGGTAGCTGGAGAATTCTTTCGATGGGAATGTATTTCGGGACTTTACAAATCATCCCTTTTGTGATTTTATCTGCAGGATCTAGCAGAAGGCAGGAGGGGTCGTTGCTGAGGAGGTCGGCTGAATGCTAGTCTTTAGGGGAAATTATAAATTCCCCTTTCAGATTAGGTCTGGCATGTAGTTTTGCTTCAGGATGTTTATTTTCCAATGCTAAAACGGCTGCATATGACGATTGGCCTTGCGATGCTATTGCCTTGAACTTGGGCAGTGTGGAGGAGGAGTTTCCAGGGGTCGAAGTTTGAGATGGTGTCGAAGGCCCAGGGACGTTGATGATGGTCTTCAAAGCTTTCTTTCGCTTCTTCTGTACCATCTGGAAGCCCTGCTCGTCAGGGGTGGGAGGGCAGGTCCACCAGCGAGGGGTGGGGTTCGGGAGACGATGGACGCTTCTCTGCCATGAGAGAAGAGCTCAAAAAATACGTTTCTCAAAGTCTATAAATAACCACAAAAGTGTTACGCAAGACGATCGTGGGATGTATACCAGACCCCCCTCAAATAGCTAGAATCTGCAAATATGTCGTTGAAACCCTTATGTATGAAAATGCTGAAAACTGCTTATTTTGTTGGTTAGAAATGTTTATACCTGGTTTTTTTATAGTTTTATCACAAAATGTGCATTTTAGCGCTTCAGTGGCGTGATCGGTATGGTCTTGGCCTGCCACCTCGGTAGCTGCAAGTTCGATTCTCGGGCATTCCATTGAGGGGTTAGAGATGTGTATTTCTGGTGATAGAAGTTTACTCTTAACGTAGTTCAGAAGTCACGTAAAGCCGTTGGTTCCGATGCTGAATAACCACTGGTTCCATGCAAGGTAAAAACTCCATACATACATACAAAATGTGCATTTTATGATGAAATTTATAAAAAAATAAAAAAAAGGAATTTATGGATATTTCTCATAGAAAAATACAGCGAACTGGTGAATTTTTCACAAATAATGGGTATATTTCCAGAGAGAAATCTGCAAATACATAAGTCTGCTAATCCGGATTGTATGAACCCGGGCAGTTTACTGTATGTATCTTCCTTTCATACAGTGTGCATTTCTACTTATGTAAACGAGGAAAATATATGCAAAGATACATTACAACTTGCTTTAAAGTATTTGGAAGTGTCCTTTCATTCAGGTTGATGAAAACTACAATAATTCTACATGAGAATGTCTCAGAAGTATGCAAGAATGAACAATAGAATGGAAGAGCCCTATCATGAAAATTAGAAACAACCTACAGAGTACTTCACTTGGCTGGGCTGAGAGACAGATTTCTTTTCATTTCAGTTCCATCATTGAAATTTACATTTTTAATTTTGAGAACAAGTCAAATGCTGTAGTTAGATTTAAGACTTATTACATAATTATAAAAGTTGAAGGTGGTATAATATCCATCACAAGAAATTAGAATACTTATTCATGCATGCTCTCAACTGGTCCTTTCTCATAGCAAAACATTTACTATGGACAGCAACCTAATTTTGCTAGCAAATGATTGATTACACTTCAAATGTCATTCTGTTATCTATTGAGTGACAAAACTAAAGAACTTGTTTTTTTCAGCTAGTGGACCAAGATCTAGTAGCTGTGTAATATGCCCCAAATGCAGTATCAGCACAAAAGAGGCATACTTTGAGAATACAAAAATAAATACCACTTACAGGTAAGTCTCATTCTTAAGCACATAAACCATCGCAAAGATATTTGCTTTTTTGATGGTTTTTATGTATGATTCTGTTTATTGTAGAGCTTTCATTTGTATAGAATTATTTTTACCGTCTAGATTAGTATATTCATTTGATAGCATCCAAAACACACCACTTTAACCAGGATTTGGTCAAATATAAATGTGCAAAATAAGTATAACTTAACATTTTAGTACAGTGGTACCTCGAGATACGAAAGGCTCAACTTACAAAAAACTCGAGATACGAAAGCTAACACAAAAAATTTAACGGCGCTACATACAAAAAGTTTTCAAGATACAAAAGGTTTCTGTAAAGTCCGAGATTCGCCTGAACCACCATAACAATTTTAAAACTTGCGCGCCGCCAACTGAGTAGACTCGCCACCATCCTCCTGCTCTCCCATTGGTTCCTGATGCTAGTCACTGCCATGAGATCCTTCTCTCCTATTGGTCAGCATCCCTCCCATGATGCATCTATGTACGTAGTGGGGTGCCTCGGCCACTCGGTAGCAGCATGGTTATCGTACGCACGAGGTATTCGTTCGGTCTAACGATTTCGTTTAGTAACGTAAATTCGTTAGTGATTTCGTTGCAGTATATGTACTTTATCGTGTTGTGTGAAAACTTTACTCTACTTATACGTAAATTACGTACAGTATATACGTAGTCATGGGTCCCAAGAAAGTTGAAATTCACGGAAAGAAGCGAATGCTCTCTTTGGAGACAAAGATGGAGATTATCAAGAAGTATGAAGCTGGTATGCGATTGAGTGTGGATCACCAAGGAATATGGCCGAAATCCGTCGACAATAGGCACCATCCTTAAGCAGAAGGATGTCATCAAAGCAGCTACACCTTCCAAGGGCATCACTATTTTGTCCAGGAAGAGGACCCACGTGCATGACGAGATGGAACGGCTGCTTCTTGTCTGGATAAAAGACAAAGAAATCGCCGGCGATACGATAACGGAGACGGCAATCTCCCACAAGGCCAGCGCTATTTTCGGCGATTTGATTGCCCAGGCGGAAGACAACGGAGGGGAAGGGACATCAACGCCAACCCCAGAGTTGAAGGCTTCGCATGGGTGGTTCGAGAAATTTTGTAAACGGACTGGCATCCATTCGGTGGTGCGGCATGGGGAGGCGGCCAGCTCGGACACGAAAGCGGCCGAAGCCTTTAAAAAGACGTTCGACGAGATGATGACCAAGGAAGGCTACAGTTCTCAGCAAGTCTTCAACTGTGATGAGACTGGCCTTATTTGGAATAAAATACCTCGTCGGACGTACATCACGGAGGAAGAGAATCAGCTACCCGGGCATAAGCCTATGAAAGACAGGCTTATGCTTGCACTTTGTTCCAACGCCAGTGGGGATTGCAAGGTGAAGCCCCTACTGGTGTATCATTCCGAGACTCCTCGACCCTTCAAGGCCCACAAAGGGCTTAAGGAGAAGCTTCCAGTGATGTGGAGGGCTAATGCAAAAGCCTGGGTAACGAGGCTTTTGTTCACAGAGTGGGTAAATCTGTGTTTCGGCCCGACAGTGAAGAAATTCTTGGAAGAGAAGCGCCTCCCCCTGAAATGTCTGCTGGTGTTGGACAATGCCCCTCCCCACCCTCCTGGCCTCAAGGAAGATATCCTAGCAGAGTATTCCTTCATCAAGATTCTTTATCTTCCGCCTAATACCACCCCTCTCCCTCCAGCCCATGGACCAGCAAGTGATATTGAACTTTAAGAAGCTGTACACGAAACATCTTTTCAAGAGATGTTTCGACATCACCGATACCACAAACCTCACCTTGCGTGAATTTTGGAAGGAGCATTTCGACATCGTCATATGCATCTGACTCATCAACCAAGCTTGGCAGGAGGTTTCGAGGCGAACCTTGAATTCCTCGTGGAGGAAACTCTGGCCTGATGCTGTATCCGCCCGAGACTTCGAGGGATTCGACGTGGGCGAAGCTGGTGCTGCAGATTCAGAAACAGTTGACGATCCTGAAAGTGTTTTGCAACCAGATGTTGACGAGATCGTTGCACTCGGCAAGTCCATGGGGCTGGTCGTTGATGAGGACGACATCAACGACCTTCTCGAGGAGCACCAAGAAGAGCTTACAACGGATGACCTGAAGGAGTTGGAGGCCATAGAAAATAACATCGTTCAAGAGGAGTTCTCTAGCAGCGGCGAGGAGGAGGAGGGCGACCCTATGACAATGGCAGAAATTAAGGATGTTCTAGCCACTTTTCATAAAGTGCAATCGTTTATAGAAAAAAGACACCCCGAAAAGGCTCACACAGGTCGTATGCTTGCACAGTTCGATGACGTTTGCCTGAGTCGTTTCAGGAACATTGTGAAAAGTAGGCAGAGGCAATCTTCCTTATATAGTTATTTTTTAAAGAGGCCTTTAGCATTAGCAGGAGTAAGCAAAAAGGAAGAACCAATTGATAAAAAAACAGAAAGTTGAAAGTGGTGATGAAGTTGAAATTTTGTATAAAAAAAAAAAAACTAAAGTATAAAAAAGTAAAAAAAAAATATATAATTTTAAATTTTAAGTTTTTGTAAAGTTAAGTGTTACAGTTTTGTTAATGTGTTTCGTAAATTTTACTTTAGTTTTCCTTACATTTTTTTAAGTGTTTTGTAAAGTTAAGTGTATGTACGTATCTGCCGTTTGTCCTCCTCCTCTGCCGCCACTTTCGGAGATAGCCTCACTCGAAAGGTACGTTTCCACATTTTACTACATACGTACAGTATTTCTTGTATACCTACACTAATACACTTTATTTGCAGGTAATTAGCATTACGTTATTAAGTTAGGTATTGAATGGTCCAATTTGTTGTAGTATTTCATTGTTTATAGGTCAATTTAGCTTTATTATGAAATATACTGGGGTGTTTTTGGAGGGCTTGGAACGGATTAGCCATTTTACATATAAAATGTGGTCCAAGATACGAAAACCTCATGATACGAAGGGCGCCTCGGAACGGATTAATTTCGTATCTCGATTCTCGAGGTACCACTGTACTAGGCAAGCACATTTCTTTTGGGCATGAGGTTGGCCAGCCTCATGAAAAGCAGTTAGATCCAAGTATGTATCTGGAGAACAACTTACCATCAAGAAAGAAATGATGTATGTACATAGTACAAAAAAATTTTCATCATAAACTGAGGGCCCCTAATAATTGGAGCTCTTTTAGTGCAAGAGTACAAGCGGCCCTCGGTTAGCGGCAGGGGTTCTGTTCCTGGCCACTGACCCTAAGGGTAAGGCCACACCGGGCGCGGGGAGCGTCGAGGTGCAGGCACGTCTCGAGCGGGAGAGCAGCATCAAAACTACACATGGCCACACCAGAAATGCCACCCTCCCTCCTTCCCTCCCACGCATCACTCTCAGCAGTCAAAGATACTATACTTCTTTGCAAAGTAACGTTTGGATAGGAAATTGCCTTTAATAGAAATCGTAAGTGTCAAACTTGACGATAGACTACATATAACCCAACGGTCTTTTGGTTCTTTGCTTGGCAGTGAAATTTGTGATGATAAAAGGTTAAAATCCATATATATTTTTTTTTACTTCCCATATAGTTATTACTTTAGGGGAAGTGAAAAGAAAATGTGGATTTTAACTTTTCATTATTGCAAAACTAACAGCATATAGGGTTACTTCCTTAAAAATACTTAGAAAAACAAAGGAGCGAGAATTAATTGCAAATTATATAAGACGTATAATTGATTATTGTCTGAATTATGTTGAAATAAAACGATTTACCGGTATTTAAAACAAAAGTAGTTTAATGGAAACTACATAAAAGAAAGTAACACAAGGAAAAATCAGTTTTGCTTCTTTGTTAACATTAATAAAGAAAGTACAAAGTACCACGAATATTTCATAAATAAGTGATACTGCTGCACTGAGGATTCGTATAGTTATCAAGTCTATGCAGCTGGGCAAGGATTATTTGAGTGGCTGAGTGCATAATAGTTGGCACCTTTAAGTTTTTGGGGGTCGAATGCATGACACCGATGGCTACATCTGAGGGCCACTCGTTCTACTCTTCTTCCATTTCTTGAAAAAAAGTAATTTTATGGAATGGATCACAGGGATCCCACAAAGCTCTCTTCCGGAACACCTCCCCAATTAAATGATTCTTATGTAGCCACTACTGCTGAACAGGTGACACTTCGGCAACTGATTGCCAGTTCATCTGCACGTTAGTGACCATGTAAAGTCGGAGTGTCTATTTATGTAGTGTGGTCCTTTTCTTATATTCACTTTAAATTCAGTGATGAACTAATCCCCTGGGAAAGTATTCAGACTATATAAAAACTCGGTCTATTTGTTTGACTTTAATGAGAACAACATTGAACGCATTCTGAAAGTACACAAATGAGAGGTGCTGAAATAACTGCTAATTTAAGCATGCATTACAGATATGGAATAATTAACTCGATATTTTACTGAATAGATAATAAATGTAGTCGCTTAAAACTTAATCGTTTCTATGCTAATATCAGTTACTTAACAATGATAATATGCTTTAAACAATTTATAGGTTACAAATGAAAGTTCCTTAATACGGGAACTAACTTCACAACATGGTTATCAATATAATCAATAAAGGGAAGTAACCATTCAAGTAACAAAGTCCCTCCCTAATCATATAGAAAATGGGGTTGTTTCGGTTGAAGACGCCTGAACCGCCGCGGTATTTTAAAACATGTTACATCGCCTGGCGGCAACTGCAGAGGGTCGAGCCGTCCCGCTAGTCTTGTGTGGCCACCCGCATAAGATACTTATGATTCAAACTGCCGCGGGAACCTCTTCCCTCCAACCTCCACGCTCGCCGCGTTTAGTGTGGCCTCACCCTAAGTGATTGTCGACGCTAAGCGATTTTAAAGCCTACGGCCGCTGCACACCTACTTTCGAAACTCTAGACCAGTCAAAGGCGCCGTAATCCCACAATGGCGCAATAAGTAAAATTATATTTATGCAGTATAGTACTGTAGAATTTACTGTACAGTAGTACTGCACAGTACATTATAGCATTATAAATACTGTAAAGTGAAAAAAGCCTAGCTTTAATCCTTTGGGTGTCTAGAGTATGTAATATAATAAGGTTTATGCAGTGTACAAGTAGCTGTAGTGTTCAAGTTACGATAATTCGTCTTACGATAGTCCGATTTTATGAGAGACCAAATTACAATAGCCTAAGTTTATCCATCTTCTTGTTACATAAGTTCAATAACAGCAAAAGAGAATGTTGACAGTATTGTTTTAGCATTATATTCGTTGCGTGAACGTGTACAGCCATGAACAACCGAACGAGAAACAACTTTTTTTTTTCTAAGTACAACCGAATTGAATAACATCTGTTTGGCTTGTATTTCAAACATCGTACTACAGTACACTATTACCGTAGTTGTTATAAATGGCATTATGTATAGAAGAGAACTGAGATATCTTAACGTAATAACTTTATTCGCTATTGATAAAAGATCAATATAGATCAAAGATCAATTGGGAAATATATTGTTAAATTTAAACCTAGTTATAACTGAAGCTGAGAAAATTGGTCAAGCTGCTAATGACTATTATCGTACATTGGCAAGAAGGATAAAACTCCAGTAAACATATGCCATCAAACACAACGTAGATAAAATTGAGATAAAATCATTTTAATCAAAACTACTGCGCTTGAAAGAAAACATTTTACTGTTGGTTTCACTCCGATATAAGATAAATAACGTAAAGTTCGTAATACGATGATATAAAGGATAATTGCGAACAGAATGATGTAATTTTTTTACGCAATAAACATGCTGCCAACGTAATCTGTTGAAGAAAAAAAAAAAGTAGTTCACACTCACAACGAGACATATTCAGTTCATATTTCCACCTAAAAACACATTGTATAAGGAAAAATAACCTTGTCTCATAAAAGTCAAGTATCTAGATATTCGTTTATGTTAACCAGAAGCAAGAGAATTTGCTCAGAATTGCGTTATGGTGAAACAAACTAGTGTTCGCCATCAGCTGATTTCAAACCACATTGGCCGCTCCGCAGAATACTGGCTTAGATTTGCCGTAGTATTTTATAATACAATAATATGAGAATACATACAATATATTAGATACAGTGAAGTAATGTACAATTTTTTAAAGGATTTATGGAAAAGATGCATAATTAATAAGATAACACCATGCATTTTTTGGAACAGTGGCGGACAAGAACGAACATGAAAAAATCCCCTGACAACGTGGAGCGTAGTTACAAAGGCTGCCTTAATGTGTATCATATTTATGTACAAAAATAAAAATACCCTTTACGTAATATATTTTCATACACATTTCAAACATAAAAGCATAAATATTTAAAAAATCGACACATGATCGCTAAATTTGCACTCTTTTTAACTCGTTATTTTCGGAAGAGCGGCAGACGGCGGCTTACAAATTTGATAACGTGAAGGGCAGTTTCAAAAGCTGCCCTTTTATCATATTTCTGCACAGAAGTAAACATACCCTTTATGTAATACATTTTCATACACATTTTAATCATAAAAGCATGAACATTTATAAAATCGACACATTGTTTGCTAATTTGCACTTTTTTTAACTATATTTTCGGAAGAGCGGCATTTGATAATGTGAAGGACAGTTTCAAAAGCTGCCTTCGTATCATATTTCTGTACAGAAATAAAAATACCCTTTACGTAATACATTTTCATACACATTTTTAACATAAAATCATGAACATGTATAAATCGACACATCCATAGCTAAATTTGCACTTATGTAACTTGATATTTTCGGCATAGAACAGTGTCAGGGGCATATATTTTACCCTAATACGTATGTAATAACTCTGCATAAAATTTGTTAATATAATTTGCATAACCTTTATGGTCTGAACGGCGTTTCTACAAATGTATGAACTCATTAGACAACGGCGCTAGCGGCGCTGTTAACTGAAAATTGTTCCGCAAAAATACCTTAAAATGCCTTATTTTTTTTAATGAATATATTTTATGACAGCCGTAAAACCGATTCGCTGCTGAGTGATTGCGCCGTTAACCGCAGGCCGCCTGTATAGTTCACTAATTCTCATATCCTTTAGGTATCATTTATCAGACTGACTGTTTTATTCTGTCATTGGTACACTGCTTTGTTATATCCTCAAGCTAAGTTCAGTTTTATCTCATTACTGCATTTTGAGTGCTAATTTATTTTTGTTGTTGACTTCTTTTTTATTTTGCAATTTAATCTTGATGTTCGTTCTCCTCTTTTCATTTATCATCCACTGTGCTTTTCTCAGTTTTAATAAGGTTTCATACATACTTTTCCAAGTTAGACTTGTTAACCCTTTTGAATAGTTCATTTCCATCTAAAATTGGAATCCAACATTGCTGCAGATTTAATCTTAGGATTTACAAAATATCTTTTGTACTCGAATGCTCTTGGCTATGGATCTCCAACCCTCATTTACTACATGGTTCAGGCTCCTGAACCATATAGAAATAACTCTGTCATACTGCAACTTAATTCAGCTGATATATTTTGCCTCAGTTGTGTCAGTATCATAGTCTATTATTATGCCTCATTTTCATCTCATTCCTCATCATTGTCTGTGCTTTTCTCATGATTTTTGTAGTCATCCTCTTTTGTTAACTTCACAATTGTCTTATGGTAGGTTGTTTTGTACACACTTAATTTAAGCTGTGGATTGTGTTGTGCAGACTATGTGTACGTGCACAGACTACACTTGTAACACTCCACTCTCTTCTTCCTCAATTACCTTTCCCCGTAGGACAAGTTGAGTTATGCAGAGTATTTGTCTATGTATGTTTAGTGTTGACTACCTTATACTCTACTCTGTGTAATTCATGTGCAATCTATCCAAGACTTGTTCCTTAAGTCCTTGCTCATATTCAGTGTTGTAGGCTTTCGCCTCTTTTCTATCCTTTTACTTTTCAGGACTTATTGTTCATCATCTTAGCACTAAAAATTCTTCCCTTTTTCTTTCAAGGGCATCCTTTAATTTCAGCTTCTGAATTACATGTCCTGGCAATTCCTTTGTGGAATTTGCCATAATTCTAGACACTTCATGATATCCTAATCATGATCTGCTTATGAACTCCTCATGTGAAAGATATTGCAACAACAGTCAAGTTACAATGATGAAAGTTTTTTTTAACCTAGCCATGATCTGTTAATTAGACTTGAACTCATATTAAGGTTTTGTAGCTGTTCCTTGTGGACTGTCAAAAGTCGCTCTGCCGTTGTCATGTGCACATCCTCTTTCTTCTGTCACCTGTTTTAAATGACCTGTTGGCATGACACACTCCCCTCCACTCACTAATCCAAGGTCAGTTACTTGAAAGACTTTGCATGAAATTTCTGGTACCCTTGCTTGGCACTCAATAGGAGCACTCAATAGGAGCAGAGGATCCTTGTTTTCAGAAGGTAGAAATTACCAACTCTGCATACTAAGTTTGATAACTTCCTCAATTCTTAACTGTCACTCCATACCCTGTTTTATCTCTGTATAAATCTTCAACTTTGCTACTCAGAATGCCAAGTTTTAACTTCTTTCTCGGTCTCCAACTTTGCTACCTTACTTCTACCTTACTCAAGTTTGGCTTCTCTCTCTCTCTCTCTCTCTCTCTCTCTCTCTCTCTCTCTCTCTCTCTCGCTCCTCATCTCTCTCATCTCCGCTCTCTTTCCTCTCACTCGTCTCTCTCTCTCTCTCTCTCTCTCTCTCTCTCTCTCTCTCTCTCTCTCTCTGACATCCTCCCATTCCCTGGTAAGGAAAAAACCTGATTCAGCTCTTGTCTTAAAGGACCTGTGAACCTCTGGCCCCTAGTTGCATTGAGTTGTCATGGACTTCTAGAAGTGGACTGCTTCCACTTTCATTCCTTGGAAAAATCTTTATTATCTTCCAGTTTCCCTTCATAGACTAGATACTCAATGGGTACTCAGAGGAAAATCTTCATCACTTGAGGGTTGATAGTGCTAACAATATTACATCAAGAATCAACACAACTTCGGTTTTAGTGTGTCAAGTTCCCAGCAAACTGAATGAATAATCCATCTCCTTTTTCACACAAAAAATGCTAGTTTATGATGTTTATAAAATTCTTCCAAGTGTTGCCAGCCTTAAGAGAATGATCCATCAGTATACAATCCTTCACTTCCATTGCTATTTTGCAGCCACCTAACATACTGTAGGGGAAACAGTCTCCTTTTTATAATCTTTTCTGAATCGCAAAGCAATAAAGAGATATTTTATCTAATCTGAAACAGTTTTTGGCAACTGTATTCAATGATATTCTTAACTTAAGAGCCTGAACAGTGTTCCATAGAATGGAACACTTTTCATTGTCCATATTAACATGAAATTTGAGTCTCTACAAGGAGCAGGTTCCCATCTATCAAAAAAAAAAAAAAAGACAAAATCCATTACTAAAGGTAAGCAACCTGACCTGCTTCTTTAAGATCTTTTGTAGCCATTACATAATGACATCCTTTTGAGGCCCTTGATGAGTCTCTGCCAACTTTCTCAACAAATCAAACCATCTAGACTTTCAGAACTGCCCTTTGTAATAGAAACTTAGAATTTAACAGGATGAAATTCTAGTTTCTACCCAATCCCTTTGAACACTGATATTTTGTTTTTCTGTTGGTTGCTAGTGAAATTTTAATGATTATGGTAGCCATCTCTATTGGAATATATACTGCATTGGGATTATGACCCCTAAACATGAAGAAATTCTAATTTAAAAACTGTATTTATGGCAAAGAAACTAACATTGTGTGATAAACCATAAGAAAAGTTACATAATTAGGGAAAGAAATTTTTTCCATTTGGTGGAACTTAGTTTGAAACCCTGATATTTGACTGTTGACAGAACAAAATTAATAAAATATAGGGTAACATCCAAAGCTAACCTTCTAGAACCTTATCTTACCAAGAGCACCATGCTCCTAACCTGTCATTGGAGGCCATGTATTTCAGGGAACCATGTTCCTAACCTATTCCATGGCTTCATTTGCAACCCATCGTGGAGTGGGGGGGGGGGCAGGGGATGTTATAGCTTTGGTCAAATTATATGAATTAAGAAAATTTTATATAGATTCACTCAAGACAGTAGGATTATTTATTTTGACCTCAAGAATGGGAGCAAAGTCTTAGAAATCAGTTTTGCAGCTGGATGAAAAATCTTACACACCTCATCCTTGCCACCATCTCTCATGAGTAAGATATTGTTTAAGGAAGAAGATGCAAATTCTTAACCTATTCCTTAATGTCTTGGCAGCCTTTAAATATTCTTTTGTATGGTTATTCAGGTCCACAAAATTATCACTTTCGTTAATGGTGTGGTGTGTGTATCAAAATGTCTGTTGGAACTTTGGTGTGTGGTGGGACTTGTACCAGTTAATATGGGAACCTTTTGACTAGCATCTTTTACTTATCAGTCACAATTTTTCTAGGCTCTTCTCTCTCTCTCTCTCTCTCTCTCTCTCTCTCTCTCTCTGGTCACCAGTTGAACTCCCTCTTGCTCAGCTTAGGTTGAGGATCGTTTTCTGTTCGAAGGAGTGTTTCTTGGGGATGCAAAGAGATATGCTTAATGACAAATGAACATCTCTTTCTCTATGGCTCCTTTTAGGAGAGCCTTGTGCACACTTCTCTGAGGAGGGTTATGGTTGTTGGAAAGAACCCTTTAAGGGATGGGGATGGTATGGGACCATTGCCATCCTGGCCCCTTTGAAAGGGTGACATGTTTCCTGAAGGGGAGGACATCTCTACAAGTGGTACTATAGGAGGCAACCCCTAGCCTGGCAAGTATAATTGAGGCATACCTGTTCCTTTGCCCTAATTGGACATTCTGATTGCCTTCACTCTTCCTCAGTAGGCATGTCTGTGCCTTTCTCGAAAGGGGTGTTGTTGTAGTTGTTGCCCCGTCTTCTTTTGCTTGAGGATTACCCTAGAAATGGCTGGAGGATTGTATAGCTCCAGATCACTCTGGGGCTTCTTGGATGTGGGGAATTCCTGGGAGTATACCTTTGCAGGTTCAACCTCACCCAGCATAGTAGGCATCTGTAAAATTCTGTTGACTCACACCAAATCATGGTGCTTCAGAAACTACCCAGACTCTGGTATGAGCTACCCCTCATTGGCAAACAGAGAGTTATGCAGTTTGCAACTGAACATGCAACCTTCAGGTTTAGTTTAGTAGCACGCCTGCAATGAAGAAAAATCCAGAAACTTTAGAAATGGTACAATATGAGCCTCATATATCCATTAGATATGTGAAACACGCACAAGGATAAAATAAATAACTAGTCCACAATGTATTATTAATTTAGTTAATCTTTTCAGATAACGGCGTCTTCAATTTCCTAGGCATTAGCCTACATGAGCTATTAGCCTTGTCAATTCAGGACAAATAATTTTAGACTATAGTAGCGATTGTTTGTAGCCTGTAACCTAAGATTAAATATCTGAAAGTTATTTAAATAAGCCTGACTAGGTAGTTACCTAATATTTCGGTGATAAGTGCCTAGAAGTAAATAAACAGGTTAGACTATTTTCATTTTATATTAGTATACATAATTAGCATGACCAAAATAACCAAAGCTAGGTAATTCCTAATGTTAAGTTTAAATTTTACAAACACTATCAAACTAAATTGTTAGCCTAGACTACATAACCTAAGACCAGTTGGAAAGTGGCAACAGGTGCCAGATGAGGTAGTAGCCTAAACTGAGGCTACATTTTAAGTGTTTGTTTTAAATCACACATAAATTTGAGTATTGAAGTTATAATGCTAATTAGATACTCTAAATTAAGTCTAGAATAAGTGTTAATTTATTTACATATAAGATAAAATAACCCAACATAATGGTTAGTATTGATGGAATAGTTTTTATGTAGTCTGTTATCTGTAATGTAGTATACTAAAAGTATTGTAAGCTTAACAAAATATCTGTTGGCTATGGCTTGGTAGCCTAGCCTGTATGTAAGTTTACAAACCAGTATATTAAAAGTTTCAAAAATTACTGGGCTCAGTAAAAGTAACTTAGTTTATGGTTGTATAGCCTAAACTAAATGATAAGGCTTCATATTAAAGTCTTGCCTGTAATAAGTAGTAGCTTAACAATATTAAATAGGAATTACTTTTTATTAAAGTGAAAATCCTTTTATTAACCGAGAAACAATATGACTGAGTATCACACAAGGGTAGATGGATATATATTAAAACAATGAGATATTGTATTATATCCTATTAGGTTTTGTTTATCCCTAATGTAAGCAGTAGCTTATATATTAACTGAGAACCCTCTAAAATAGCCATTATGATTAGCTTAATATAGATTATATCAGAGATACTAACCTAAACCATATGGAAAAGTGGCATGAGTTAGTGAAACAGGTTAGTCGTAAACTAACTTGGGTGGTATTGTTATAATTAAAAACTTAATATAGTCAATGTAAAAGGGCTAAGTTATGTAATACAGACATAAACAAGTCATCAAAGTTAATTTAAACCTCAAAAGGTTTGAGTTAACATAGATAGTGGTAGTTCTAGGTAATAAATCCGCATCGAGTATTTATTTGGAAATGTCAATTTTTTATGGTATATTTCAGTTGTTTATTAAGATTTCACTAGTAACAAACACAGCAAAATACATTTGACGCCTCAATCCCTAGTGGCTTCTGTATTCATGGACCTTCCCTTTCTGTCTGTACGGAGTTATTGCGTAGAATCACCATGATATTTTATAGAATGTACTAAAAAAGGGATTTTGACGAAGGAAAAATCTATTTCTGGGTGATTGGTTTGTGTCGCCCTGTGAAATAATCCTTAAGTTCATTATTTCTAGGTAAATAACCTAATAAATACCAGAGAAAAAATAAAATCAAGAAGATGTCAGTATAACTGACTCGCTCACTCTATAAAAGAAGTGTCGGTATGGTAACAGGGGCAAGTGAGACCACTACCACGAACCACTTGCCATTTAGACTTTCCACCTCAAAATCCCCCACCTGAGAGAGCTGATCCCAAAGGGTGATGCGCCTGCTACTACTACTAATACCGACGCCAAGCGGAGTGCAGCGCCTCTAATGGCCATCCTTTTATAAAGATGTCCATCTTGGCCTGCAGGGTGGGTAAGAAAAAGAGGGGTGGGTTTCACAGGGCGACACAAACCAGTCACCCAGAAATAGATTTTTCCTTCGTCAAAATCCCTTTTCTGGGCTCAGTTCGTGTGGGCCTGTGAAATAGTACCAGAGAAACGGCCAAGATGACAATGGAGGGTCAAAATGAAACAAAAAATAAAATAAGATTAGAATATAATATAAGTGAATCAAAGGTCCAGTTACAAGATTATAACATAAAGGTACTTAAAACTAGCTTAAATTAATCAATGAAAAGCACAGTTTAGTACAATGGTAACAAAAAATAAGTATTTAAGGAGATTCACTAAAACTAATCAAATATTTACAAAATATACAAAATCCATTGTGTTCTACCCTAGCATAAAAATAAGGGTAGAAACCTGGATCTTTTTAAACTACAACTACTGTGCAGAATCAGGGGAAACTATGTTTCCTGCTGCCACTGCTGAAAATTTTAATGATTCCAAGGACTTCAAGTAATGACGTTTGAAGACTGTCGGTGATTTCCATCCAGTATATTTCTTAAGATCCTCAAAATTCATATGCTGGAAATAATTAATTGAAGTAGCTACTGCCCTGATATCTTGTGCTTTTGGAAATGATTCAGGGTTGGCTTGCTTAATGAAGTAAAGGATCTGCTGTCTTATTCCTTTAACTGATAAGGTGCCACCTCTTTCCCTCATAAAAAGAGGGCCTGAGGATCTAGAGGATGTCCGAGACAGAAAGGCTCTTAAGGTCAATACTGGACAAAGGGAGGGATCTTGGGGAAGAGGAATGACTTTCCAAGGAGCCCACCTTGCAAGAGGATCCTCATTTTTAGCTAAAAAACTGCGATCTGGAGAAAGCAAAACTTCTCCTGAAGGGAGAAATTCTACATGACCCGTATCTCTGGATAGAGCCGACAGTTCTGAAATTCTGGCCCCTGAGGCCAGGCTTAATAAAAATAACGTCTTTCTAAGTAGCATTATAAATGTGCAAGACAAGTTGTCAGTATCCGAGGCTAGTTTGAGGACGTCATTTAAAAACCATGAAACTGAAGTAGGCCTTTCAGAAGGTCTAAGTCTAGCACAGGCTTTGGGAATAGACGTAAAGTAGGATTCTGTTAAGTCTATCTGAAAACCCAACTGAAAGATTTTCTTCAAAGCTGATTTATTAGTGGTAATTGTGCTAGCTGCTAAGCCTTTTTCAAACAAAGATCTGAAAAAGGATATGGCTAAGTTAATTGTCATGGTTGTAGTGTCCGTTTCCTTCAGGAAAGATGCCAACTTTTTGACGGCAGAGTCATATTGTTTAATAGTTGATTCCCTCTTATCTGATTCTAGAAATAGGATGTTTTGGGGATCAATGTTAGCATCTTTTTTAGCCGCAAACTTCATGAAGTCCATAAAATTAGGGTCTGGAGAATTCCTGAGGAAGCGAACACAGTCCTCAATTTGTACTGATTGCGATAGCTTGGGGTTGGGAATCCGTTGAGGTCAGAGACCCAACTCTAGAAGCAGGGGGTACCAGTTTGACCGCTTTCATTGGTGCCAATCTGGGAGCAATCAGGGCTACTTGACCTTTGAAAGTCCTACCAGTTGCTCTTTGGCCAATCTGGAGCAATCAGGGCTACTTGACCTTTGAAAGTCCCTCAGTTTGCTCAGAACTTTCAAGAGAAGATTCACTGGAGGAAAGATATAAGATTCTTTGCTCCACTGATTCCAATCTATCGACAAGGCGTCCGTGGCATAAGCCAGAGGGTCCAGGTTGGGGGCCACATAGCAAGGAAGCTTGTGGTTCGCTTGTGAAGCGAATAGATCTACCTGGAGACCTGGTACTCTCCGGCATATCCATTGGAACGACTTGACGTCTAGAGACCATTCTGATTCCAGAGGGACTGAACGGGACAATGCGTCCGCTATAACATTCCTTACCCCTGCCAAGTGGGTGGAAGATAGGTGCCATTTGTGCTTGTTCGCTAGAGCGAAAATGGCTATTCTGGAACAATGGATTCACGTGTTTGGATTTGGATCCTCCCCTGTTGATGCAGTGCACTACTACTGCACTGTCCAAAACTAGCCTTAGATGAGACTTCTTTGGGGGAAGGAGCTTCTTTAGGGTAAGAAAAACTGCCATTGCTTCCAGCACATTTATGTGGAGCTGGCGGAACTGAGCGGACCAAGTCCCCTGAACTTGCTTGAATTGAGAGTATCCTCCCCAACCGGATAGGGAGGCGTCTGTGTGAATTGTTAACGCCTGGAGGAGGATATTGAAGGGGAACTGTCTTGGAAAGATTCTTCACCTTCGCCCATGGACAGAGCTGGTTGCGAAGGATTTTTGGAATCACTGACAACTTGTCTCGAGATTTGACATTTGCTCTTGAGCGCCAAACTCGATTTATATCTTTCAGTCTTGCTTTCAAAAGGACGTCCGTCACTGAGGCAAACTGAAGGGAACCTAGGACTCTTTCCTGGTTTCTCCTTGAAGCTTGTTTGTTCTTGAGGAATTGCCTCACTGACTTGGCTATTTCTTTCCTTTTGATCACAGGAATTGACAGATTGTGGGAGGATAAATCCCATTGGATGCCTAGCCATTGAAAACCGATCTCCGGAGTGAATCTGGATTTTCGTTTTGTTATCTGGAACCCCAGATGTTCCAGGAATTGAACTACCTTCTTTGTGGCTTTGAGACATTCCTTGACGGTTGGTGCCCAGATCAACCAATCGTCGAGGTACGCTACTACCATTATCCCTTGTGATCTCAGTTTTTGAACTACTACTTCCGCTATTTTCGTGAATACCCTGGGGGCTACATTCAGTCCGAAGGGCATCACTTTGAAAGAGAATGTCTGGTCTCCTAGTTTGAAACCTAGGTATGGGCGGAAGTGTCTCGCGATGGGGATATGATGATAGTATGTGTCTGTAAGATCGATAGAGGTGGTGACGGCCCCACAGGGAAGTAAGGTCCGTACCTGCGAAATGGTCAGCATTTTGAACTTGTCGCAGCGAATGAAAGAGTTTAGCTGGGACAAGTCTAAGATTACTCTTCTTTTTGACGAGCCTTTCTTTGGCACGCTGAACAAGCGCCCTTGAAATTTTAGATGCTTGACTCTCGCCACAACTCCTTTCTGAAGGAGCTTCTCCGCATAATCTGTCAACTCCTTTGATGGTACTTGGAGAAATGATTTGTTTGGTGAGGGACCTTTGATCCAACTCCAACCTAATCCCTTGGACACGATGCTCTGTGCCCATTTGCTGAACCCCCACCTGTGACGGAAGAGGAACAGCCTCCCTCCTACCTGGGGAGTCTCACTGCTGCTGTGCGGGATGACCTCCATGTCCTCCTCTGAAGTGCTTACCCCTGCTTGCAGTTCTTCCCGAACCTCGCTGACGAAAGTTGCCTCTCGCCCTGCTTCCCCTCGAGAACCTATTAAAGGTAGGGAATGCTTGGCTTTCATACATGGAGTTGAAAGCCGGCGAGACGGTGTACGAGGTTAAGGGCTGGTTTTGAGGGGATAGCAGGAGGATGGGCTGGTTCTGCTTCGATGTCGAAGGCTGACCCGGTTGGGTAACTGGGACGGCCTGGACAAAGTGCTGCTGTTGCCGGTGCTTCTGGTATGGCTGGAACCTTTTGGTTTTCTTCAGCTTTTTACCAGAAGAGGGTGGGTTCTCCTGCTTCCTCTTGGTTGAGATACCCCACCTAGCTCTAAGGCTTTGGTTAAGCCTTGAAGCCTCGTGGTGCACCTCATTCACAGAAGCTTCTGGGAAGAGGTCCGCACCCCACATGTTGGAAGCAAGAAGCCTATTTGGTTTGTGTTGAATGGTGGCTTCTTGCAACACATGCTTACGACAGTTTCTCCTAGCTGTGAAGAAGTCGAAAGCATCTGCCTGGACCGACTGAAGCTGAGACTTAGCGAGGATCTTGAACAAAGGCTCCGTCGCGTATGAGAGAGCAGCCATCTCCGTAATGACTAGGGAGTTAAGTGATCTCCCTAGCCTAGTCCGAGTATCAAATTCTGCCTGAATAAGGCTATGAGGCAGTCTAGGAAGCTTCTCACCGAACTGATCCATAGCACAGTCCGGTTTTAGCTTTCCCACTGTAAAGGTGGCCGGCAGGTTCTCCCATAGTTCGCCAAACGCAGGGAAGAGAGATGTTGGCTCTGCTTCCCTTAGCTGCGGAATGGGTTCGTCCTTCAGCACAGCCTGAAGAGTCGTCTCCACCATCTTTGTCGTAAAGGGGAGTGAAGCCTCCTCCTCTGTGGCAAAGATGGTGAAGGGACTCTTGAAGGCCTGGAGTTTGGTATTTGAACAATCCCAATCCTCCAGGCAGTGAACCCACTCTCTTTGGGCATGATCCCTGCTGTACAAAACAGTCTCTCTAGGGATCTTGTCTTCCCTATTGAGCGCTGTTTGTGTTAGCCTGGCATATCCTATGAAAGGCTGAGTCAATCTGGGGGGTTAGAACTCGAAGTCCTCAATCCTTCTCGTTCCACACTCCGGAATGGAGATCATACCATCCTTGAAGGGAGCATAGGCTGCTACCCTCCAAGGATTGTTCATAGAAAAGGCCGGAAGGGGGATTCATAAGGTGGTAACTGGACCAAACCAGTACCTCCCACCGGGAAGTTAGCCTGTGGAGCCTGATTCAGGCCAGCGAAGCGATTATCGTGTTCCATAACATGATTAGAGAGGTCCTGAATCGATTGGCCGGACTGGTTGATACTGCTGGAGAGTTGAGCAAACATTTGCTCAAATCTCGTGCCAAGCGAACCAACCATCTCTCATACTTGTTGCAAAACTCCTGCCGAGAAGGTGGCAGGATCGAATGCACTAGGTGCCGCGATCCCGACAGGAGTCACCGGAGCGGATCCGGTAGCTACCGGAGAAGGTACTGGCTCGGCCGGAGCTCGGACCTTCTCCTTAGAAGCCTTGCTTCTTGATCTCTTGAATGGGAAGAGTCGGACTTCGCCTTCACTGCGCCGGAGTAGGATGCCGAAGAGAGGAAGAAGACGACTTTTTGGTTGTCGTCTTCTGGAGGGTCTTTTGCTCTCTGTGTCCCTTCACTTTCGGGGGCACAGAAGCAGCAGGCGAAGGAGTAGGGATCTCAGATCCCGTGAAGCCTTGGAAGGAAGAAGAAAAAGGAACAGGAGAAGAAGATCCAGGTGCGCCCAAAGGAAACCCTTGGGCGCCCGAAGTACCTACCTCGACCAACAAATCCTCAACACCTACCGCCATTGGCTCAATATTGATGTCCAAGGTGGCGACGTCCGGCACCGTTTCCTGCGTCGAAACACTCCCAAAGGCCTGCTGTACCTCACGCTGAATGGAGGCTATGGCTGGGGCTGCCGTGGCGGGGTCCACATACCCTGTCGCTTTCCCTCCTGGGAAGATCTGGACAGCCAACTTCTTATCTAGGATGTACGGCTGTCCCTTGGAGGCGTTCTTGCCAAAGCCGCCTACCCAAGCCTTCAGGGTTGCTAAGGCGACTTCCTTCACGACGGCAGCCTGAAAGAGAGGGCCGTATGAAGCCTCTAATGGCGGAGTTATAGCTTAAAATAAGACTTAAGACTAAGACATAGATATTTGATTGTAAGAAAAATTGTCCAGTAACCTACTCACCCCATCCAAAAGCTGACTCACGAGGTCATAGCATATGGTACATGCTTCGTGGTGCCAGACGATCAGTTCGCCGTGGGTAGTGGTGCACGGGGCGTGGGTCCTGCACTCCTCGTGGCCACAGGGGTCGTGGAGGACTGCATTGCAGCCTGGTTCCTGGCAATTGGTAGCCTGTAAGTGGAAGGATACATGAGTATCGAGATTACACACTTACAACCTAACATGAACTCCGTTGCATGCCGGAGTATGCAAGTTAAAGTAAAACTAGTCCTCTACCACAATACGTGTGGTTTGTAGGGCGGTCTGGTTGGGGTCCGCGGCGTACATCAGGGACAGAGGAGGAGAGCAACCAGGAGTGGTGAGAAAGCCCAGAGAAGGAAAAAACCACGACGGAGAACGGCGGAGGCAGTTAATGATAAGGTAACAACAATAATAATATATAAAAGGGGGCTTGTATACTACAACAGAGAGTAAGACATGCCTTCCTTCCGACTACTAGAGGAGTGCCCGGGTAAGTAAGCAAGCTCCCCTCCGATAGCGGAAAGAAGGTAGTAGTAGGCAAGCTTTGAGACCACTAGTAGACCCCTACCCCGGCGGCTGGCGGAGCCAGTGACATTCAGACAACCGAAGGGGCCCCCGGCTAGTGAGCAGGGGCTCCGTCCGTCGTGGGAGAAACGGGGTGTGGGGAGAGCGAACGGGAACACCGGAGATGGCCGAGGCGACCGGGGGGAGGGGTGGCCAACCCCAACCCCCTTACACATCAGATACCCCGGTACCCGAGACTATAAAGGGTCACACAGGCTCCCAGCTGACCAGGACTTCCTAGAGCACCCTTCAGAGAGAGAGGAAAGTAGGCTATAATGGTTGTCATGACAACCGAGGAGGGCCCGGCCAGACCCCTCCCTTACCGCTGGGAAGGGAGGGAGGGAAGGGAGTGGGTAAGGCGCCCAGAGGGACACGTGATCAAGGGTGGACCAAGGTGCGGTAGCAACACAACCACTAGGCAGAGACCACGTGAACCCAACTGTACCAAACCTAGGTACTGGGCACCTAAAGCTAGCCTAATACACTAAAATAACACTGAATAATATAATACTAAATAAATAAATACATCGTAAAAGAACGGAAGGAACACACGAGTGAGAGAGACAGGAGTCCAGGAGAAGGCGAACCGATCCGAAGACCAGTCGACCACTCGGAGCCAGCCATAGCCGATGAGGAGCAAAAGCTGGGATGCTGGACTGGGGAAGTACAGTATAGCCCTAAATACCAAAACCAAAGAGATAATGGGTAACAAGGTATGGGCTGTGGATTCCTAAATTCTAAAGTACGATGTAAATAAGAAGATGAACGCAAAATAAAAGCCCATGAAGGAATAAAGATGTCCCAGTATGGAAGACTGGGAAATCTTAACAACACGAGGCAGCTCATGGCCGCCACGAGTCAACCGGGTGACCGTATATAACCTAAAAAATGGAAAATACTGGTCCCTGGAAGACAAAAGTACAAAAATTTAACCTTTCGGGCACTTAACTTAGCCGTGGCGATAGCAGCGCGTTCCATCATGGAGAAAATCCCAAAAAAAGCGAACACAACACAAGAAAGAAAAAAACGCAAGTGTTGTCGATGTGCTAATATAAAAGGATGGCCACTAGAGGCGCTGCACTCCGCTTGGCGTCGGTATTAGTAGTAGTAGCGGGCGCATCACCCTTTGGGATCAGCTCTCTCAGGTGGGGGATTTTGAGGTGGAAAGTCTAAATGGCAAGTGGTTCGTGGTAGTGGTCTCACTCGCCCCTGTTACCATACCGACACTTCTTTTATAGAGTGAGTGAGTCAGTTATACTGACATCTTCTTGATTTTATTTTTTCTCTGGTATTTATTAGGTTATTTACCTAGAAATAATGAACTTAAGGATTATTTCACAGGCCGACACAAACTGAGCCCAGAAAAGTACACTTGCAGTCAAATTGACCTGTAAAATGATAGCTACTATTATTAAATATTTATAGGTGTCCATTATTAAAAATAGTTTATACTAATTAAATTTCTAATAACAACTTGTTTTTTTCACTACAGGACTATATTGAGACATGACCCTCAATTAAAGTGTTCCATAGCAGGTTGCTCAGTATGATTTTTGCCAATGGGCATGGCCCATACCATCTGCCATAGACATAGTCCTTGTAATGATCAGGATAGATTTCTTTGGTTGCCTGATAATTGTGAAATTTGTAGCATGCTCTTGGCAGCAAGCTTTAAGGGGTGAAACTGCCCATTTTAGGTTGACTTGATGGGTCCTAGGGTTTAGCAAAGGTGAGTATATCTGTCCGGCAGCATATTCCTAACCCCTTCTTTGAAGATCCATATTTGGGCCAATACCCAGTAATATGGAAAATACTACTTCCCAGGTGCATCCTGTGGAGGAAATAGAGGAATCTTGACTGGGAGGGGAATTGATTAAGGAATTTGAGGTAGAAGATCCTTGCTGAACCCAGAAGGTTCAGGGACACAAATTTCAACCAGCCATGGGGGAAACATTATAGAAGTAAATCAATCTCCCATGCAGCTTTCAGAAGCTGATCAGGATCCTTCCCCCAAAAGGGACGTAAGGATCCACCTGAACCCAATAGAAATGGCAACTATTTCAGAGGGTTAGAGTAATTCACCCAGGACTTCCGCCCCCCTGGGGAACAGTCCACTGTAGCTCACCTGTAGATACTCAGTCAGGTTACACAGGCTCCACCAAAAGGGATCCACAGTTTGCGGTATTTGATCTGTTTCGTAAGGAAGTAACGTGTAGCATAAAAGATGCCTTTGCCATTGAACGACAACAGGTAATGACATACTGCATGATTCTGAACAAGAAATTAAAGAAATCAAGCCAGCAATGTGTACACCAAAATGTAAATATCTGACATCTTGCAATAGAGTAGGGGGAGTTGAAACCAAATCTGCCCAAACAAGAGGTAAGAATACAAACCCAACTGGAACCAACAAAATGGCTGGTTCAAGTTGTGAGTCTTATGACCAAAACATAACCGACACTCAGAAATCCTACTCTGATGCTGATAATCCTTGGTAAGATGCCTCAATGTGCATTTTCTCTCCAGATGTTAAGTATTTTGTTAATGAGTATAGACAGGGCAATATTTCTTAATACAAAATGGCACTTGATACCACCTGCGCCAGACATAGAGAAACCTCAAAAGAAAACTATTCTCTTACCTGAGAATATAGTACAGTAGTACCTCGAGATACGAAAGGCTCTACTTACAAAAAACTCGAGATACGAAAGCCAATGCGAAAAATTTTACTGCTCTACATACAAAAAGTTTTCAAGATACGAAAGGTTGTTGCTGTAAAGTCCCGAGATTCGCCCGGACCACCGAGAACAATTTTAAAACTCCCGCGCCGCCAACTGAGTAAACTCGCCACCATCCTCCCGCTCTCTCATTGGTTCCTGATGCTAGTCACCCCATAAGGTCCTGCTCTCCTATTGGTCAGCATCTACCCCTTGTGCTTTTAGTATTCTATTGGTAAAAGGATGCTGTAAATTGAAAAACTTATTCATGCAATACATTTAATAAAAAAAAACATTAGGTAAAGATAGAATAAAGAATAGAAATGAATGGTTATTATACTGTTTGGTAGTTTCAGTAGTTGAAGAGCGATAATGAAAATTTATGGCTAACTGTGTAAAGTGATTGCTTGTCGATCGTTCGATACTTGTAAGTGCTTAAGTGCTGGATGTAAACAGACGTTTGGAAGCTTTTTTTTTTTTGTTTATTTATTATAGTTAATGGTTACTTAATAATTATTTCAAATGAGTACATGCAATACATTTAATAAAAAAAAATGTGAATTAGATATCATAAAATATAAAATAAATCAGACTGCCAACAAATACGTATTTTTTAGAATTCTTCTTCTGTTTTATTATTATGTTACGTATACGTATGTTTCATTATAGCTGTCAGTAACTCGGTATCTCCATTAGGTAAAGATAGAATAAAGAATAGAAGTGAGTGGTTATTATACTGTTTGGTAATTTCATTAGTTGAAGAGAGATACTAATGACAATTTATGGCTTACTGTGTGCTAGGAAAAATGATTGCTTGGCGCTCGTTCGATACTCGTAAGAAGGGTAAGAGCTGAATGTAAACAATCGATTGGAAGGTTTGTTTTTTGTTTGTTTGTGTATTATAGTTAATGATTGATTAATAATTATTTGAAATGAGTACATACTGATTATTTATAAATTTTATTTATTGCTAAGGGACATATGCTAAAGTCCTAATATATGCAGTAAAAATGGGGTTGAACATTACATGCAGTTGAATATTACTCAAGTATGTACAGTATTTTGCCTTTTTGGAGTCATATTTCTCCCGTCAGATCGGCGTTGTAACCCTAGAACATGTGTTTTAGGCCTGGAAATATAATTTACTGGGATGGTTTTGGAGGGCTTGGAACGGATTAGCCATTTTGCATGTAAAATGTGTTCCAAGATACGAAAATCTCATGATACGAAGGCCGCCTCGGAACGGATTAATTTCGTATCTCGAGGTACCACTGTATTAAAAGCTGTAGATGACACACTATATCAGGTAAATAGGAAATGGATCTATACCTACATTATGAACAAAAAAGACTTTGTTCATCATGTAACAGCACCCTTCTGCCCCTTCACATTTGAAATAGTAATATACCCTGTGAAGGCACATTTTCAAAACTCTGTAATAACCAGAAAGCGTGAACCACTAGCAGAACTAAAACCATTTGCTTCAGTTATCCCAGTTTCAAAAAATAAACCACTGGAGAATGGTCCATGCTTCAAGTTCTTTTTGATAGGAAAAGCTCCCCCTAGATATTACACTCGGCAGTTTGGTACCCCGATGAGAAAGATATCAGAGGGGACATCAGCATCAGAGTTTCGTGCTAGGACTAACCTCTTTAGTGTCTTAACCTCTTCCTCGTTGTTAGGAGTTGCCACAAAAAGGCTTCCTTTAGAATACAGGACTGTAACAAGGCAGTCATATTGGGATTGGAGTTTTCCAATACCTCCATTCTTGCTTTTATGCGCCAGTCTAAAAAGTCATAGAGTGCTTTCCATAATGTTCTTATAAGGCTTTTAGCCACAGCAGCAAAAAAGCACGAATGGAGGTATTGGAAAACTCCAATCCAAATGTGACTGCCTTATTACAGTCTAATGCCTTCTGTCAGGACCTGTTTAAGGAGTCTATTGTGAGTCAAGTGAAAGAGCAAGCACGTCAACAAAATTGCACAGTGTATGCTTTACTGAGAAAAAATTTCAGGAAACAAAAAACCAGAAATTTCCCCCTACCTAATCCAAAAAAGGCTCACTTTGATAAAAAAATAATTTAGGGCTTCACTCACTTCCAATCGCTCTCCTCATCAGCAGGTAGGTGGTCAGAAGGGACAACTCCCTCAACAGGGACAACAATCTACTTTGGCAGAATGTTCATCCCCTTCACAAGGTCCAAAAACCACCTTGTAAAGGAAAAGGAAAAGCAGTACCTGGAATGTCCATCAAAGGCAATGGTAGAGGATGAGGGGGATTCCAATAGGAATTGTTTGGTCGGGGGTCGGCTTCAGAGATATCACAAGGAATGGAAGTCTTCTCCTTGGGGACACAGCATTATTCTCAATGGACTGGGGTGGAAATGGTCTCATAACCCCCCCCCCCCCACCCCCTACCTTTGAAAGGGTTCTTTCAAAAACCAGACCTCTTTCTGGAAGATTATGTGCAGAAGGCCCTCCCGAAAAAAGGAGCCATAGAGAAACATTCTTACCAAAAAGGATTCTTCAGAATGGTTCCTCAATCTATCGACATTGAACAAACACATTGTTTGCCAAAAGTTTTGAATGACTACCATTGCGCAAGTAAGTTCTGTCATTCCAAAAGGGACCTGGACAGTTTCTATAGATCTGAAAGATGCATATTGACGCGTCCTTATTCCCGTTCCCTTCCACCCATTCCTAGGGTTCCGGATAGGAAAGAATACGTATAGATTCAAGATCATCCCTTTTGGGCTAAACATTGCCCCAAGAATCTTTACAAAATTCATGTGGGAAAGAAGGAATACATCTAATAGCCTATTGAGACAACTGGTTAGTCTGGGGGGCTACAAGAAAAAAGTGCTTGGAAAACCTAAGAGCAGTAGTCAACAGACTCCAGTCGAAAGGCTTTATAGTAAATTGGAAAAAAATCCTGTCACACTCAGCAGACAGTTTCAGCGGCTGGGAATGTGTTGGGATACTGTTCACGTCCTTTTGTATCTTCCCCTCAAAATGCAGAACAGAATAAGGAAAAACCTCAAAAGGTTCCTGTCACAACCCACTGTTTCCAGATGGCAGTTAGAAAGTATGATGGGTCTGCTGTGGTTTGCATCGGTAACAGATCCAATTCTCAGACTGCAACGAAAAACTGAACAAATTTTGACTGTCACATGCAAGGAAAAAGATGCAAGATAAATCTCACAAAATGCATAAGAAAGTTGGGGAGATACTTTGGCCATGGACCTGGAAGGAATCTCTGTCAAAACAGGTCATCCTGATTCATCCATCTGTAAAAATGACAATACAGACAGGTGCCTCGCTGACAGGTTTGGGAGGCCATTGGGAGGATCGTCAGGTGGTGGGTAGGTGGTCAGCTACCATAAAGAATTGTTGTCAATTTCCTAGAGCTGATGGCTGTCTTTTTGTCTCTCAAGAAACTCAAATCTTCGGAAGAGACACATTCTGTCGGTCTTAAAACATGACTGCAATGTCCTGTATCAAGAAATTAGGATCATGCTCACCTCCTCTCAGTATGCTGATTTTAGCCATCCTTAGGATGGCACAGACCAAGAAGTGGCACTTGTCTGCAATTCACCTTACAGGGTCTCTGAATGTAATAGCAGACTCTTTGTCAAGGAAGACGACGGCCTCAACAGAGTGGACGTTGGACAACCACTCTTTCCAAACAATAAACAACCTACTTCCACAACAGGAAGTGGACCTGTTTGCCACATACGAGAATCGCAAACTCCCAGTATATGTGTCCCTGAATTTGGACAGTCAAGCAACAGCAAGAGATGCCTTCCTATAAGACTGGAACAAATGGAATATGATAGTATATGTTTTTCCTCCATTATCCAAGATTTCGAAGATTTTGAACAAACTACTAATCTTCAAAGGAACAGCTTACATAATAGCCCCAATTGGCAAAAAAGGCATTGGCTCCTATTACTTCAGCAGTGGACGAAGTGGTCAATTCCACTATGGTCCACTGAACTATCCCAGAAAGTAGGAGGGAAAGTCGTTTACGCAACCTCCTTTCTAAGCTGAGACCTTCAGTGTGGATTTTTTAAACATAATCTACCATGAAAACCACTCGCCCAATTGCTAGGTACAGACGGCCAACGAAGAATTGGCGTAGTTTCTTAATTCATTGTTCATTAAGGAAATATTGCCATATGCAGGTGCCAGATTATTTACTTAACAATAAATAACATTTCCTTTCAAAGGTGCTATACTTGAAGTAAATTACATTAGAATTGAGTAGACTTATTCAACGTATTAAAGATAATTATTTTGCATTGTAAGGAAAATATATACTGATGGGTCCACGATTTCTTATTTTATTCTCAACTCTAGCTTCGTGACAGCATACCGAAGATTTTGAAGTTGGCTTTGCTGCTGCTCGAGTCTTGACTCAAGTATCGTACTGCACTGGGGTGTTTTTCATTTCGTCTCCTACAGCTGATAAATAATACATCAAGGCATTGACATTCTTTGAAAATGATGTTTAATTAAACTAATTTTGTCCTTTGATCAATAATATAATTTGCATGACACATTTAGTGGGCCTAAATTGGACTTCTGATTTTCCCACTTGATTAGCCTAGGTCTATTTTCAGCAGTATATTCTCTCGGATACGTAGTATTAATGAATATTTAAATCGCAATATATATATATATATATATATATATATATATATATATATATATATATATATATAGTATGTATGTATATATATATTTCTGGCTCGTTCGTGTCGCTGCGCGAAATATCCTTTAATCCATTATTTCTAAGGTAAATGTACTAACACATACCAGAGAACAAATAAAATAAAGAAAAGGTCAGTACAACTGACTCACTCACCCTCCAAGAGGGGTGTCGGTATGAACACTATGGCGAGTGAGACCACTACCACGAACCGCTTGCCAATAGAAATCTCCCACTACAAAATCCCCACAAGAGGGGAGCCGACCCACAGAGTGGGCAGCAACTACTACTCCATCCCATGCTGCCGACTGCTGCGCCTCTGGTGGACATCCTTTTCAGTTAGCGCACTACGTATACACGTGCCCTTTTTTGCTCTGTGTGTGCCCTTTTTTACTGGATTTATTCATCATGGAGCGTACAGCCATTGCAGCAGCTAAGTTAAGTAATCAGTGTTTATTGCTATTTGGTTTTTTCCGGCCTTGAGTCAGTATTTGCCGTTTTTTAGGTATAAATACGAGCTCTAGGTCGGAAGCATGGCAGCATGGTTCTGCCTCGTGGCGGGTTCGTTCTTGGTCTTCCATACCCAGAACCTTCCCTTACTTTATTACGCTCTGTTATTAGTTATCCAATTTATATTAAGGGTACAGCCTACGGGGTTTATGTCATGCATGCTGTCTTTTTTCACCTTGCGTAGGCATCTTCCATCCAGACCCTAGCCACAGCTCTTAGTATCGGCCCCGGCTAGCTTTTGTGAGTGGTAGACTTTCTTTCGGGTTAGTCGTACACTCCTGGATTTTTTCTCCTACTGTTTTATTTTCTTTCTTTACGTTTAGTGATTTTGTTTAATTATGTATTATGTTTTACGTTAGTGTACGGCGGTCTGGGCTTCATTCCGCCTAGGTTATGTCCTTTTGGTCCCATATGCTTCCGCTCTTCAGTTTCGGTTGCTTCTCTATAGCATCTCTCTGATCAGTCGGTTGTGTATCCTAGGCTTTATTGTTTCATTGTATCTCTTGTTACCGCTCCGTGGTCACTACGTGATCATGGAGCAGCCATACGCCTGTCCAGTCATCTTTCCCTCCTCCCGCTCTTCCATAGGGCCGGGGGGGGGAGGGGTTGGTCTGCCCACGCTCGCTCCACATACCCGGGCCTGCCTCCCTCTCTCCCCCTAGGCGGAGGGAGTAGGGGGACGGGACAGACCCAGACTGGACTCGACCTCTCCAGCTTCTCGGTACGCTCGGATGGCTAAGGGGGGGGGGACTGGCCTTTCCCCCCTCGTCGTTTACTCCGTCGCCTCCGTTGTCATAGCGCGAGTCTGTTTGCCCCTCCGCCCCTGTCCCACCTTACTGGGCTCTTTATCTACCGGAGCTCCGGCATCCACGTGGAAAGGTGCTAGTTCACCCTGACGGGCAGACTGCGGCATACAGTTGGTCTCTACTAACCACTCCGTCGCGCTGATATCGCGACGCGGCTCTGCCACGCACCGGACTTAGTCCGGTACGTCCCATGTTTATAGGTTTAAGATTAGTATTTAATTTAAACTATATTAAGTTTAATTTAAGCTACATTAAACCTTCCCTCCATTGCATTGCTCACACCGGATCTCTCCGTGTTATAGCCTATTCAGGCGGTAAGGGAGGGGTTATGCCCGAAAATTTTTTCGCGCTCCGGCATGCAGCGGAGTTCTTTTAACCTTTAGCCTGTAAGTGATATCTTTTAGGATGCTCATGTGTCTTTTCACTTACAGACCACCAACTGTGAGCATCCGGGATGCAATGCCATGCTCCAGGACCCCTGTGGGCATGAAGTCTGTCGATCCCATGCTCCAATGCGCGACTCCGCACGGGAACCTCCAAGTCTGGTTTCACGAGACCTGCACAATTTGCTATGATCTGGTGAGCCAGCTCTTAGAACGGGGTAAGTATTTCCAACTCCGTTAGCCAATCCCTACAAGATTATAGTTCTTAAGTTTAATTTTAATCTTATCTTAAACTTAAGCTAATTTTATATGGGATCTCGCATCCCCTATAATTTTAAGTTAACCTTTTACTTAAGTTTTAATTTTAAGTTTAATCTTAAAAAACTAACAAATACCCTCTTCCAGGCTCCGGCTGTTAGAGACAATGCACTGGCAACCCTGCGGGCCTGGGTCGGCGGTTTTGGGAAGAACGCCGCCAAGGGTCAGCCCTACATACTTGAGAAGAGGTTGGCGGTCCTGATCTTCCCGGCGGCAAGTCAACGGGCTACCGTCGACCCAGCAGAGGCGGCCCCGACTATTGCGCTAATTCAGCAGCACTCGCCGCTTCGTTGACTGATCCAGGCCAAGACATCTCGTCGGAAGTCGCGACACTGGACTTAAACATTGAACCGATGGTAGGTGTTGACGACCTGTTGGTCGAGGTGAGTACGTTGGACGCCCAAGGGCTTCCCTTGGGCGCCACTGGATCTTCTACTCCTGCAAAACTCTCCAGCTTCCTTCCAAGGCTTTACAGGAGCTGAACTTTATACTTCTCTGATGCTTCTGTTAGACCTAAGGTCAAAGGACAAACGGTGGTTAAAACCTTGAGTAAGACGTCGTCGTCGTCTAAAAAGACGTCGTCGGCGTCACATCTCGCAAGTCTCCGGCTACAAACCCCGGAGCAGAGAGGTCTAGAGCTTCTGGGTCCGGCTCCAAATCCTCAAGGAGTAGATCCTCCAAGGAGAGATCACACACTCCAGCGGAGTCAACCGTTTCTCCACTTCCTTTGGTTCCTGTTCAGAGCTACCCGTCCACCTCCGCAGCAGCTCCGGCTTTGGATCCCAATGCTGGCCTGTTGCAACACATGGGGGATCTGGTTGGGTCTCTCAAGAACAGTATGGAACAGATGTTCTCCCGGTTGTCGGATAGGATCAACTCCCAGGATAACATTTATCGCCGGACTAAGCCAAGCTCCGCTAGCTACTCCCCCACCTTTCGGCACAGGGATAGCTCAGTTGCCACCATATGACTCTCTGCCTCCGTTCAGCATGACACAATCCCTGGAGCGTGGCGTCATACGCCCCCTTCCAAGACGGGCTTATTTCTATCCCGGAGTGTGGAACTCGAAGGATTGAGGACTTCGAGTTCTACCCGGAAGATCTCCAACCGCCGTTCATCGGCTACGCCAGGCTCACCGCCGCTGCCATGACGCGAGATGATAAGGTCCCTAAAGAGACAGTCCTCTATTCACGTGACCAGGCTCAAAGAGAATGGCTCAGGTGCTTAGAGGACATGGATTGTTCAAACACTAAAATACAGCCTTTTAAGAGTCCCATTCAACAAATCTTCAACAATGGAAGAGGGTACTACCGCTTCCTTTCCTTACAAAGATTGCTACGGTCACTATTCCAGCGGCCCAAAAGGGGGACTCGTTACCGCAGCTAAAGGAAGCGGACCCTACATCTCCTTTACTTCCCTCAACCGGAGATTTGTGGGAAGACCTGCCCAACACTTTTTCTGCGGGCAAACTCAAACCAGACTGTGCTATGGAGCAGTTTGGTGAGAAGCTGCCTAGACTCCCAGATAGCCTCATTCAGGCAGAGTTTGATGCCAAGTCTAGGCTGGCCAGGTCTCTCAACACCATGGCCATGACTGAGGTGGCTACCATTTCTTATGGTTGCGAGCCACTGTTCAAGCTAATCACCAAGTCACTGACTCAAACGGTTGCAGTCTGACATGTTCGAGTTCGCCACAGCCAGAACAAACTGTCGGAAGCATGTCCTCCAAGAAGCAACTATTCGGCATGAACCGAATAAGTTGCTTTCATCAAACATCTGGGGAGCAGACCTCTTCCCAGATGCAATGGTAAAGGAGGTCCAGGCAGAGGCTACGAGGCTTAACCAAAGCCTTAAGGATCGTTGGGGTCTCACTGCAAAGAGACGCCAAGATCAAGCTGTCAGGGGTAAGGCTCAGAAGAGACCCAGACGTTTCCAGCCTTACCAAAAGAAACAGCAACGGTTTGCCCAGCCTGTTTCGACTGTTCCGTTGGTGCAGGCAGCCCAACCCTCTACCTCCAAGGCCCAATCACAGCCTATTTATGTGATTTCCCCCCAGCCTCAACCTTCCACCTCTTACGCTGTCTCCCCAGCCTTCAACCAAGTGTTCGAAGGCCAGGCCTTTCAGAAGTATGACCGCTCGGGTAAGGGGGGCAGAGGTAAGCGATCCTTTGTTCGTCAGAGAGGATCGGGAGGGTCCCTTAATAGAGGAAAACACTTCAGGGAGGCCGCGGAGGCTACCAACATCAATGAGGACTTCCAGGTAGGAGGGAGGCTGTTTCTCTTCCGCCACCGGTGGGGATTCAGCAAATGGGCACAAAGCATTGTGTCGAAAGGCCTGGGTTGGAGTTGGGTGGCGAATCCGCCCCCACCCAGACCTTTCCGCCAACTTCCATCCAAAGAATTGACGGAGTATGCGGAGGAACCTCCTTCAGAAAGGAGCAATAGCGAGAGTCAACAGATTAAAGTTTCAAGGGCGCTTGTTCAGCGTTCACAAAAAAGAAGAGTAATCTTAGACTTGTCCCGTTTAAACTTGGCCATTCGCTGCGACAAGTTCAAGATGCTCACGATCTCGCAGGTGCGGACCTTACTTCCCGTGGGGCCGTCACCACCTCTATCGATCTTTACAGACGCATACTATCATATCCCTATTGCAAGACACTTTCGCCCGTATCTGGGCTTCAAGATAGGAGATCAGGCATTCTCCTTCAAGGTAGTTCCCTTCGGTCTCAACGTAGCACCCAGGGTGTTCACGAAGTTGGCGGAAGTGGTCGTCCAACAACTAAGATCGACAAGGGATTATGGTAGTAGCGTATCTCGACGATTGGCTAATTTGGGCTCCAACAGTCGAGGAATGTCACAAAGCAACACTGAAAGCAATCCGGTTCCTGGAATATCTAGGCTTCAAGATAAACAGGACCAAATCAAGACTCACTCCGGAGTCAAACTTTCAGTGGCTGGGCATTCAATGGAATCTATCCTCCCATACTCTGTCGATTCCATCAGCCAAGAGGAAAGAAATAGCGAAGTCAGTAAAAGAAGCAATTTCTAAGACACAAACTTGCTTCAAGGAGAACCCAGGAAAGGATTCTGGGTTCACTCCAGTTTGCATCAGTGACAAAACATCTTGATGAAAGCCAAACTGAAAGACCTAACCAGAATCTGGCGCTCACGAGCAAATGTCAGGTCCAGGGACAAATTATCCTCAGTCCCTCAGATTCTACGGAATCGTCTACGCCCTTGGGCAAAAGTCAAGAACTTGTCAATATCAGTACCCCTTCAGTTTCCTCCTCCGGGGATTACCATCCACACAGACGCTTCGTTAAGCGGTTGGGGAGGATATTCTCAGTTCAAGAAGGTTCAAGGAACTTGGTCACCCCAGTTCCGTCAGCTTCACATAAACGTACTGGAAGCAATGGCGGTGTTCTTTGACTCTAAAAAGTTACGTCCGCCAAAGAACTCCCACATAAAGCTAGTCTTAGACAGCGTAGTGGTAGTCCATTGTATAAAACAGGGAGGCTCCAAATCACGTCATCTAAATCATGTCATGGTAGCCATCTTCTCCCTGGCGGACAAGTTCAGTTGGCACCTCTCCTCCACCATATAGCTGGAGTGAGAAACGTCATAGCAGATGCTCTATCCCGATCAGTTCCTCTGGAATCGGAATGGTCACTGGACAACAGTTCGTTCCAGTGGATTCTTCAGAGAGTTCCAGGTCTGCAAGTGGATCTCTTCGCATCCCAAGCGAACCACAAACTCCCATGTTATGTGGCCCCAACCTGGACCCTCTGGCCTATGCCACGGACGCCCTGGCCTAGACTGGAACAACTGGGAGAAGATTTATGTCTTCCCTCCAGTGAATCTTCTCCTGAAGGTGCTGAACAAACTCAGGACGTTCAAGGGTCAAGTGGCTCTAGTAGCCCCAGACTGGCCGAAGAGCAATTGGTATCCTCTAATTTTAGAACTGGGTCTTCGTCCTCTTCGAATTCCCAATCCCAGGCTCTCCCAGTCAGTGCAAACGAAGACTGTGTTCGCTTCCTCAGGAATTCTCAAATCCCTAACTTTATGGATTCATGAAGTTTGCAGCTAAAAGAGATGCGAATATTGATCCTCAAAATATTCTCTTCTTGGAATCTGATAAAAGAGATTCAACTTTGAGACAGTATGATGCTGCAGTCAAAAAAGTTAGCAACCTTCCTGAGAGAATCAGATATTAGAATCATGACAATCAATTCAGCTATATCCTTTTTCAGATCTTTATTTGAAAAAGGCTTAGCAGCTAGCACTATTACGACAAACAAGTCAGCCTTGAAAAAGATTTTTCAATTTGGCTTCAGCATAGACTTGACAGACTCCTACTTCTGTCTATTCCCAAGGCTTGTGCTAGACTTAGACCTTCTGTAAGGGCCTACGTCAGTATCAGGGTTCTTAAATGATGTCTAAAGCTGGCTTCAGAAACTGATAATGACACATGTTCATTTATAATGCTCTTAAGAAAAACTCTATTTTTATTAAGCTTGGCTTCAGGAGCTAGAATTTCAGAACTGTCGGCATTATCCAGGGATCCGGATCATGTTGAATTTCTTCCCACAGGGGAAGTGCTACTTTCTCCGGAACGTAGTTTTATAGCAAAGAATGAAGATCCTTTGATGAGGTGGGAACCATGGAAGGTTGTACCCCTTCCACAAGATATTTCTCTTTGCCCAGTATCGACCTTACGAGCCTTTCTGTCCAGGACCTCCTCATCCTCATCGGGTCCTCTCTTTAAGAGAGAAAAGGTGGTACTTTATCTATTAAATGGCATCTGGCAGCAGATCCTTGTACTTTATTAAGCAAGCCAATCCTGACTCCTTCCCTAAAGCACATGATGTCAGGGCAGTAGCCACCTCAATTAACTATTTCCAACATATGAATTTCGATGAGTTGAAAAAAATATACTGGTTGGAAATCGCCGACAGTGTTTAAGCGTCATTACTTAAAGTCCTTGGAAGCTCTGAAATTTTCAGCAGTTGCGGCGGGTAACATAGTTTCCCCCGACTCTGCTTTAATCTTTAGTAGAAGATCCAGTCCTCCTTTCTACCTATCTCACCCAACAGTTCGTCTATACCTGCCATGTTCATCTACGTTTACCTTGAGTCTTAGCTGCTCTTGTGATGGTATAGTGCCCCTCCCCTTATTTTTTGCTAGGGTCACTCACAATTGATTGTATATAATGATCTCTTTGATGTGATCCCCTTATTTTTATGCTAGGGGACACATCGTATGTACAATGGTTACGGGTTTTGTATATTAAGTCATATACATTCCCTTTTTTATGTTATTATTGAAGTTTGTTCTATTCAATTTATTGTTATAATTGCTTTAAGTTCTTTGTACATAATATCTATACACCAGATACTGATTTCAACATATATTCCATGTAAGCCCGTATATATGTTGAATTTAAGTTAAATTTAAGAAAATATTAGCATTAAGTTAAATGTTCAAGGTTTTAATTTAAGTAATATTTCTATTTTTGTATCATTGTGTATATGTATATCTATTAGCAATTATATTTTCTTTATTTTATGTTTTCTTTTATTTGAGACCCCTTTTTGTCTATTTGATTTTATTCTTTACAATCTTGTGCTCTTTCTCTGGTACGATTTCGCGCAGCGACACGAACTGAGCCCAGAAAAGGGATTTGACGTAAGGAAAAATCTATTTCTGGGCGATTGGTTCGTGTCGCCAGCGAAATCCCGCCCTGCCCATCCCATCGCTCAAGATTGTCTGCTAACTTCAGGATGGCACCAGAGGCGCAGCAGTCGGCAGCATGGGATGGCGTAGTAAGTAGTTGCTGCCCACTCTGTGGGTCGGCTCCCCTCTTGTGGGGATTTTGTAGTGGGAGATTTCTATTGGCAAGCGGGTTCGTGGTAGTGGTCTCACTCGCCATAGTGTTCATACCGACACCCTCTGGAGGGTGAGCGAGTCAGTTGTACTGACCTTTTCTTTATTTTATTTGTTCTCTGGTATGTGTTAGTACATTTACCTTAGAAATAATGGATTAAGGATATTTCGCTGGCGACACGAACCAATCGCCCAGAAATAGATTTTTCCTTACGTCAAAATCCCTTAAATATTATATATATATATATATCTATATATATATATATACTTATATAGATAATATATATATATATATATTATATATATAATTATATTAATATATATGTGTGTGTGTGTGTGTGTGTGTATATATATGAACTATACCGACACCTTTTAATAAAGGTGAACAAGCCAGAATATTCTGGCATGTCTAATTTAGCAGTTCTCTGGTATTATAGCAATATATATATATATATATATATATATATATATATATATATATATATATATATATATATATTAATCTGCTTTATTTGATTATTCTCGTTATTCTTGTTTTTCTGGGCTCAGCCTGTGTCGCTCCGTGAAATAGGTTCCTTTAGCACTATTTCTAAGGTAAAGTCAAAATCCCTTTATTAACCATGTTCGCCTTTCTTCTTATCCTTTTCATAATTGCTTTACATAATTAACTCTGACCTAGCTATTCAAAGTCAGAAAGCAATCATAAAAAAAATCAAACGAATATAATTGTCTTATTTTTTTACCGAATTCCTTGCATATCATCCTGTTTCATCTGGACACGTTGGAAAGCTGTGGGAGTCAAAACTGACGAATACATTAAGAAAGGCTTACTTTCATTAAAGCTTTCTTAGGTTGATCTTTCTGTAGCTATTCATTTCTTCTAAATAGAAATTAATTCAAATTACTTTCACATGTATGGCTAGACCTACTACCATAAGCATATTATAAGTAGCTGAAAGGATAAGAAATATGAAAGGTGACATTCTCGTTTAAGTGTATTTCATGTTTTTTTTTTTTTTTTTTTAAGAAAAACCTACTGCTTTAATCAAGGGTTGCTCTTTGACGGCTACAGGGTGTAACGAGTGTAGGCTATGCACATATTTTGTGGAATGAAAGATAAAGTTTCTTTGAACAGAAAGTATTTTATAAACATGCATTTTAAGGCGTCGTTGTTGGTGCGGGGAATTTTAAAATAACCGTTATCATTAGTGATGCTTTCACACGATGGAGTTCGTATCGAGAAGTTGGTTCGAGTCGCCTGAGATGTAGAAGAGAGGGGAGGTGGCGTATAGGAGTGATGGAAGGATTAGGCCGATGTTAATAAAGTATCTCCCAATAGAATGTATTCTTTAGGTTTTGAAGAAAAAAGGCATGCATCATTGAAACCGTTTCCCTCCCTATCCGTGGTATTCACTGGGCACCGAAAAAAAAAAAAAAAAGAGTAAGCCTAACTGAATCTCTCATCCATCAAAGATAAGTTTGCTTATTCATTAGACTTATTCATCAGACAACTATCAAAGATTTCAAGTGTAGATTTAAAAATCTCTTCCTCTCCATCTAAAGTATTCATCAGACACCAGTCATAAGAGCAGAGCTAGTTATGATTCCTGGTTCAGCAATGTCGTGACGAGGCACTAGAATTCAAAGTTCACAAATGAATGTTGCTCAGCAACATTTACACTACTGTATTGTCTTGCTCTCTTGTGGTGATTCGAGGTGTTCCACATCTAGGCCCATGTTCTAAATTTTGCTGTTCTTTAAACAATTTGATTCATCTATGTATGATTCTCTCCGGTTTATTAAGCTTTCTTGATATCTCTCCAACAGGAACTTGCATTCAGTGCAATAATTCTCTCGCTCAAATTAGGGATGTTTCTTAGACCAATAAATGACACATTGACATTATATTCCCGTGCACATAACATCAAAAGCAATAGAGTGGGGTCGCCTGGTTCATACTGCTAAGATATCATTTTTTTTCTTTTTGTTTTTAAATTTGATAGCATTTTGTGAGATTCCAATGTGTTCTGTAAAATTTAACAAATGGAATAGTTCAACTACCTTCAACTTGATATTGAAATGATAATTTAAGGACTTTGTTTATGAAATACTACTAGTGATAGGTGTCTCATATGTATTTGGTAATATATATCTATGGTTGTGATATGACGTTTTTTATCACTTCGTTTCATTCACGCCAATTTTGCTATATGGAAAATAGTTTTACACAATAACATAACATAATGTTCTAAATATATCAGTGACTGTTTTTTAATGTCATTACACATGATTTCTTCCATCTTTGAAAAGAAAAATAGATAAATAAGGCATGAACCGTGCGTCAGGCAGGTGAACTAAAAATTATGACACTCTGCCACCAGTTTTTTGGCTGACAGTACCTAATGCAAAAACTATGCGCATCATCTATCTGGCAATACCAATCCGTATGGAAAATGGGTTAGATATATCCATACTTAGAGTCCAATTGAGGTTTCTATAGAAACACTTCTGAATTTTCTTATGTTACCTCTTTGAAGACAAACATCTTGCAGTTACAACAATTATGGCTTACAAGGCTGCATTAAAGGAACCGTTGCTCTATGGATTCAGGATTGATTCCAGCATAGAAATTGTCACTTCACTTCTGCGGTCCTTTTTGCTACGAAGACCTGCTCCTGTAAGACTTCCAATTACTTGGTCCCTGAATAAGGTACTTAAACTTTTATATACTCCTCAGTTCAATGGACCTAACACGACCACAACTCGCATGCTTCAAAAAGCAACCTTCCTGGTAGCATTAGTATCAGGAGCCCGTATTAGTGAATTGGGCTCTCTTAGACGGGGACAGTATATCACACAAACTGCTGTTAATCATTCATTGTTGTCTCCAGGTCCATCATTCCTGGCCAAGAATGAGACTCCTTTGAAGAGGAAATATATTCTTATAAGAAAACGCAATTTAGCAGACAGAACATTATGCCCAGTTCAAGCACTAAATGTCTACCTAGAGGTCACAGCAAACATCTCATAAGGTCTGATTTTTCTACATCCTAGCACAAACAAACCACTCTCTCTACAAGGGTTAAGAATAATTTTAGTGTCCCCCATTAAAAAGGCTAACCCACTTCCTTTCCTAGATCACATGATATTAGGGAAGTAAGTACGTACATCTTTGCCCTTTTTTAGAAATTTATCTTTCAAAGAGGTCTCTGAATGTACTGGGTGGTCATCAGAGTCAGTATTCTTAAAACACTACTGCCATGAGCTGGAACAAATTTGAATGCACTGTGTATCAGTAGGTGGTATGGTTAGTCCTGACCCCATAGGTGTTACAGCGGAAAACCAGGGGTCTCCCTAATGGGTGGATATGTTGACTATCGCTGGAGAAGATACATCAAGATCACAACCATACCCAGCATGCTTAGGTAAGTCACCATAGAACTTTACCGTAACAGTGTATCCTATTGATGAATTTAGTTCCCCTTTTTTTTATTTTTTTTTATTTTTACTGAAACTAGTGGCTTGAACTCGGACCGGAGGATGATATAGTTTTAATTTTGAGATACTTGGGATGTAAATTTTGGGAGCTTAAGTTTTATGTCACCTGTCAATTTCTTTGTAATGCTCCTTTGAGGACGAAACAGCCACTACGCTATCAAAAAACAGGTTTTGATGTATAAAAATCTATTTTTGGTAGTCGCTGTTGAGTCCTCAAAACCCTCCCACTTCCCAGATGAAAAGCCATGGGATATGGGTAAAGGTTCATCCTTCGTTGACCATCAGATTAATGGTTCTTGGTCATTTAATAGGCCCAATCATAAACCAAGGTGGGCGATACACACTGTGAAATTGTCACTTCTACAGTTTTAACGTAGGAAAACTAGGTACAACTTCACTGAAGACAAGCCAAAATGCCTTCTTGTTTTTGAGTCCATTATACTCTATCACATGTCATGATGTTTATCGTTATGGCATCATACCCGGCTACAAGACCAGGCTACAAGATATTTCTTTGATGCTAGTCTAGTCTCCATGGGGCGCTGGCACACACCAAGGGGGGTAAATCCTTTGAGGACTCAACAGTAACTACCAGAAATAGGTTTTTCCTATGTGGAAACCTGTTTTCGCTTATTTGTAAGCTAGAGTATTTAATAAAAAAAGCTAGCCTAGCAAATATAAGTTAAAATAACAAATTTAAGCTAGATTGGGTAGTACTGCTGTATATTTTAAGTTAGCATTGACTTGCTATTACTCAGTATGGTAAATCCATGGGATATTAAAACTTGCACAATAAATCAACATTAAACTACTACCCATGTATACTTTATTGGGTGCTACAATACTTCAAATCATCGTTAGCTATTAGTATTGTTGCAAAGATTGCATTTATTATGGCTTCTATTTTTACACTGGTAAACTAATACCATATATAATTGAAACTACTAAATATTAGTTGAATGAAAAGAAATAACTAGTACTGGAAAGTTGAAAAAGGAGCCATAAGAGATTTGCTTAACCAGAGTCCATGATATAATGCATTCACAGCATTACATTATACATAGCAGTGAATTGCAGATACACATGATTGATAGATCAAATTATGACAAAGAAATCACAATATCAAATCTAAATAGGACTGAGGAATTCCTGTATATTACGATCTCTGAATAACACTTCTTAGATAGAAATTTAGCAAGGGAGATAAGAGGAAAATAAGTTTGGGTACAGAGGAATTAATGAGGATAGGCACCAAGGGGAGAAGGAAATGCTAGTCTGTTGTAACATTATTTCTTCTATCATAAGCTGAAATTGTATACTATGAGTAGCAAGGCAACAAATTAGAGAATTATTAATAAAACTTCTAATTTATTTATATTAATTCAGAGAGGGAGCTAATGCTAAAGGGAAGTGAGAAACATATAATTGGTTAGCCTAATACATAATGGCTCTGCATCTGGCGAATTCCCGTCATAACAGGTTTCATTATGTATTATGGAAAGAGGGGAAATTATTGGAATGCACTATTTTGAAAGAAGCTTAAGACTACAGTTTGTACTTGACTTTCCAAGGCAGATAGTTGTGGCATCTTGGTGATAAGACAATAGCAGAAAAGAAAAAAAGGGTTTTGAAGTCATCAAATGTATATCTTTACAAGTACTACAGGGGGAAAAGGATTACACCAGGTAATTTCTGGTAGGCACATGGAAAAAGGGCCTATCTTCCTTGAGTGTGTGTATACTCCATCATAGTGTTAAGGGCACTATATTCTGATCTAGACCAACAATGAGAGAATTTTGGTATCGGTTGGTCTGTGTTATAGAGCCTCTGGTGCTATGATAAAGGTAACTCCTTTGAGGACAACCTGAGGCAGTGCTATCAAAAACATGATTTTAGTGATTTGCTAGTGGTGGTAGTATTCTACTTTATGAAAATGTTTTTATCCTCGGCAACTGTTCATGTTATTGTTCCAAAATAATCCTTAGAGAATGCCAAGCCCACATTACAACAGTGAGCAAAATATTTTGCTCATAGTCCCAGACCCTAAACACATTCCCAAAATAAAGATCCTCTGTCTAGCTAGAAGGAAACCTTAAACAGTTAGGTATCTTCAGCATATATAAAAAATATCAGTTGTTCCTGGTCTGGAAAGAGGAAGAGGAAACTAGATACAACTTCTTACCCATGTCAATGAACTCTTCTACCAGGAAGGTACATTGAGGAAATCCCTTCCTGTCAAAGAATACATCTTGGCAACATAAGAATTATCATCAGTTGCTTTCAAGGTAGGTGGGTTTTACCCCTTTGCCCCATCTTGGCAGTGTACAGAGACTTCTTACAAGTAATCTATTGATAGTTCCAGATCTGGGTAAGCTCATCCTTTCATAAGAATTGCTTCTTATGACTTTAAGTTTGGGTTACCTAAATTGCTCCTTAACTGCCTTCAGTGATGACACTATAGTACATGGTAACTTATTTTTTAAGCTTTTAAGGGAATTAAAAAGCATTATGGGGCAATTTCTGTTTCACAGTGACTTTAGGATTGTTGATAGCACCATCGCTTTTAATCTGGGAACTTGCTAACCTCATGCCAAAATGGGACTGAGATCTAAACCAGTTCACAAAACACTACCTCAGGTAATCTCTGCAAATAGCTGTTTGGTAGTTTGTGCCCAGAAATCAAGTCAGTCACCTATTGTTTTTTTAGGTGTATATGACTTTAGCTAGTGGTTTACATATTTTTTGGTCTTTGATACTGACTTCTTTTTAAGTTAACTACCTGATTAATATGGTATCCTTGAGTGCTCTTTTCACTAACTTGGCTTATGCTTTTTTGCAAAAAATGAAAGTAAACAAAACCTGTTTTAAGATTCATGATAGTTTTGAGGGAGTTATATATTATTATGTAATAATTTTATAATGGGACTAATGAATAATATTCATTAAATTTTCAAAAATTCCTTTTATTCTCAACAGTATAGAGGTTAGAGCAATGAATTCGTTTACAAGTGAATATGGTCCACCAGCAGTAAAGAGCCACACCACAGGCATTGGCTGTAAGTTTTCAACCTTTTATTTTTCTGAATGAAGGTAAAAGTTGAAGTACAGAAGGAGGTTAGGGATTTTAAATTGTTCCATAGGCTACTAATATTACAATGACCAGCATCTAGGAATTCATTCTCTGTACTGCATCACAGCACACTAGAGACATCACTTAAATATATCAGTGCCCACTGGATTAAAACATTAAGTACTTAGACTTGAGAGGTGGATAGGAGCTTAATAGTTGTTTTATAAATATTGTGAACTGCTAATTACCTAGGATCTGAGTTATTAGTTTTAATGGGGTTTTAAGTTATTAATATAATGATCTCATTTTTTTAAATTGACCAATTTTGTTTTATTGCTGTCGATATACATATATTGTGATTCTTATAATGATTGGCCACACTAAATTATAGAAAATATAATGCTTTTTTGTAACTGAAATTTCTTGGATACTATTTTTACAGTTTTCATATACATGTAAAGAAATCACTCTCAATTTATGTATGTAGATGTATAGTAAAGTATTGTGTGCGTGTATGAATTTTATATGGCACTGCATAACTACGTTTATTAATATAATTCATATTCATATTGCAACTGGCATAAATTTTTGCCCCTACAGGGCCAGTCATAAAAAGGAATCCTGTTGAGTATTGGAGCCGAACAGAACTTCACAACTATGCCTTATACAAGGTTTTCCCAATCAAGGTTTGGAGGAATGCAATTGATGACAGTCATGGACCTATTACGTAAGTGAAAATGGTTTTCATGAATTAGTTTGGTTTTTATTTCATCTCATTCAGTAATAGATTAGTGTTTACTTTGGTACTAGTACTTATCAGCCCTTTTGTACTGTTGGCCAACAAAGAATTGATGTAGTTTCTTAATTCATTGTTCGTTATGGAAATATTGCCATATGCAGGTGCCAGGTTATTTACTTAACAATAAATAATATTTCCTTTCATAGGTGCTATACTTGAAATAAATTACATTTGAATTGAGTAGACTTATTCAATGCATTCAAGATAATTATTTTGCAAAGTAAGGAAAATATATTCCGATAGGTCCACAAATTCTAATTTTATTCTCAGTTCTAGCTTTGTGACAGCATAAGCAATTTTGAGTTGGCTTTGCTGCCGCTCGAGTCTTAACCCAACGTATCGTACTGCACTGAGGTGTTGTCATTTCGTCTCCTACAGCCGATAAATAATACATTAAGGTGTTAATATTCTTTAATAATCATGTTTAATTACACTAATTTTGTCCTTTGACCAATACAATAATTTACATGACACATTTAGTGGGCCTAAATTGGACTTCTGATTTTCCCACATGATTAGCCTAGGTCTATTTTCAGCAGTATACTCTCTCAGAATTGTAATGTGAAAGAATATTTAAATCAACAATATCTATATAAATCTGCTTAATTTGATTATTCTCGTTATTATTGTTTTATTGGCCATGTTCTGCTTTTTTCTTATCCTTTTGATAATTGCTGAACATAATTTACTCAGACCTAGCTATTCAAAGTCAAAAAGCAATCATAAAAAAATCAAGCAAATATAATTCAGTCTTTTATTTTTTATCGAAATCCTTGCATATTATCCTGTTTCATCCGGACACGTTTGAAAGCTGTGGGAGTCAAAACTGACGAATACATTAGGAGAGGCTTACTTTCATTAAAGGTTTCCTTGGTTGACCTTTCTGTAGCTATTCATTTCTTCTAAATAGAAATTAATAAAAATTAGTTTCACATGTATGGCTAGACCTACTACCCTAAGCATATTATAAGTAGCTGAAAAGATAAGAAATATGAAAGGTGATGTTCTCGTTTAAGTTTTTTTTTTTTTTTTCCAATCATACAGGGTGTAACATTAGTGTATGCAAATATTTTGAGGAATGAAAGATAAAGTATCTTTGAACAGAAAAAATTTTATAAACGCATTTTAAGGCTTCCATTGTCGGTGAGGGGAATTTTAAAATAACCGTCATCATTAGTGATGCTTTCATGCGATGGAGTTTGTAGCAAGAAGTCGGATCAAGATTCGAGTCGCCTAAGATGTGGAGGTGCCGTATAGGAGTGATGGAGGGATTAGGCCGATGTTAATAAAATATCTCCCAATGAAATGTATTCTTTAGGTTTTGAAGAGAAAAAAGTGCATACATTATTGAACCTGTTTCCCTCCCTATCCTTGATATTCACTGAACACCGATAAAAAACAAAACAAAAAAGGGATTTTGACGAAGGAAAAATCTATTTCTGGGGGAAGACCTGTGTCGCCCGGTGAAAAGGATCCTGCTGCTCACTTTTCTAGTATAAATAGCTTCTAAATATACCAGAGAAAAAAAGTTAGCATGGTATGCTGAGGTTACTACCCTCGCGCGAGCACCCTAAGGACGTCGGGTATAAAGTACAAGGCGAGTGGAAGCCACTATTCACAGGTGTTCTACCAATTAAAGGTTTCCTTTCCAAAATCCCTCTCATGGGGAGAGCCGTCGCAGCGGCTACTCCCTCCCCCCTCGCTACTGCTACTACTACCCTACCCGAGCGCCATCTGCAATCCTGGATTTTAGACACCCTGGCTTGGATTGGTGTAAGGGTGGGGAACTTAATTAGAAGGGCTGGGTTCACCGGGCGACACAGGTCTCCCCCCAGAAATAGATTTTTCCTTCGTCAAAATCCCTTTTCTGGGTTTAACCTGTGTTCGCTGGTGAAAAGTTACTAGAGAATGCCTATCCAAGCCTACTAGATGCTAAGTATTCTTATAAGGAAGGAGTTAATGAAACCTAAGGTTCATTTCAACTTGAATTTACTCACTTAATATTACACTAGGTCCATTTAAATTTAAACTTACTTACTTACTACTTAGACTAAGACTTAAACTAAGACTTATAACTAGTAATAACATGAAGATATCATACAATTGACAGGATATTCAAGGCAATATCACATTCACAGGATATGTACAGCCCAGTCCATAAAACAATCAGGGACCAAATATTCTATGTACCAGCTTCGGTGGCAGGATGACGCCCAGGCCCTCCCAACCCAGAGGAGAGAGGTATAGTGGGGAGTACGAGCGAGGCAGGAAGGAAGGAGAGAGTATCAGGAAGGAGAAAGGGGTAAGGAGAAGAATGATAGGATTCATTATTCGGGGGAGATTATGCTCCCTGCAGCAATTGTTGGGAATTTAAGGGCTTCTAAATTTTTCAAATAGTGGCGCTTAAAAACTACTGGGGATTTCCAACTCGTATATCTCTTCAGGTCCTCAAAATTCATATTTTGAAAATAATTAATGGTGGTAGCCACCGCCCGGATATCATGGACATGTGGGATTGAATCCTGGTTGGCTTATTTAATAAAGTAGAGTATTTGTTGTCTAATACCTTTAAGAGAAATTGTGCCACCTTTTTCTCTAATGAAAAGAGGACCTGACGATGTTGCGGAGGTTCTGGGTAAGAAGGATCTAAGGGTAGTGACAGGGCACAATGATGTGTCCTGTGTCAAAGGGATGACTTTCCATGGACACATCTATTTTGTGGGTCCTCATTCTTAGCCAGGAAGCTCCGGTCTGGGGATAGTAGTACTTTCCCTGACGGGAGGAATTCTATGTGGTCTGGATTTCGTGAGAGAGCTGAGAGTTCAGATATTCTGGCACCTGAGGCCATAGCCATTAGGAATAAAGTTTTTCTTAGGATGGTTATATACGAGCATGATTCATTATTAGTGTCTGAAGCCAATTTAAGTACATCATTCAAGAACCAAGTGACCTTATGTGGGCGGTCAGTTGGTCTTAGGCGTGCACATGCTCTCGGAATGTAGGAGAAGTATGCATCTGACAAGTTAATACTGAAGCCGACCTGAAAAATTTCTTCAAAGCTGACTTGATTGTTGTAATAGTACTGGCGGCTAGGCCTTTCTCAAATAGAGTTCTAAAGAACGAAATTGCCAGATTCGTGGTCATTTTGTGGGCCCCTGATTCCTTAGGAATTTGGCCAATTTTTTAACAGCCGAATCATATTGCCTGAGAGTTGAATCTCTTTTATCTGATTCTATAAATACAATGTTACATGGATCAATACTCGCGTTCTTTTGGGCTGCAAACTTCATGAAGTCCATAAAGTTAGGGCTTTCAGAATTCTTGAAGAAGCTGACACAGTTTGAGTTTGTACTGTCTGTGTCAGTTCCGGGCGAGGGATCCGTTTGGGTCGGAGCTTCAATTCAATTGCTTTTCGGCCAATTGGGTGCCACTAATGCTACTTGTCCTGTGAAAGATCGTAGCTTGTGCAAGACCTTCCTCAGAAGATTCACCGGAGGGAATAGATAAATCTTCTGCCAGTTGTTCCAATCTATGGCCATCGCATCTGTGGCATAGGCTAGAGGGTCCAGGTTGGGAGCCACATAGCATGGCAGCTTGTGGTTGGATTCTGTGGCGAATAAGTCTACTTGAAGGTCCAGGATTTGGTTGTAAATCCACTGGAATGAGTTCTTGTCCAGGGACCACTCTGATTCTAGTGGAGTAGTCCTGGAGAGTGCGTCCGCTATCATGTTCTTGACTCCTGCCAGATGGGTTGCTGACAGGTGCCAATGATTTTCCGCTGCTAATGAAAATATTGCAATCAGTACGTGATTCAGTTTGCTTGACCTGGAACCTCCTCTGTTTATGCAGTGTACCACCACTAGGCTGTCCGAGACTATCCTCACATGGCTGTTCCTGGCCGGAGTTAGTCGCTTTAAGGTTAGGAAAACTGCCATGGATTCTAGCACATTGATATGGAACTGGCGGAATGTATCCGACCATATCCCTTGAACCTTCTTGTACTGAGAGTATCCCCCCAGCCACTCAGTGACGTGTCTGTATGAATTGTCAAAGACGGTGGAGGGAATTGCAGTGGTACTGCGTTGGACAAGTTCCTGTGCTTCGTCCATGGGCGCAGCCTCTTTGCTAGAATGGGTTGAATCACTGAAACTTTGTCTCTGAGATTGATGTTGGGTCTCTTTCTCCAGACTCGATTGATATCCTTCAATCTGGCTCTTAGTAGGACGTCTGTTATTGATGCAAATTGTAGCGAACCGAGGATTCTCTCTTGGGTACGACGAGAGGCCTTTTTGTTCCTGAGGAACTGTTTTGTAGCCACAGCTATCTGCTTGGCCTTTCTGGGTGGAAGGGATAGCTTGTGTTTTATTAGGTCCCATTGGATTCCCAACCATTGAAAGTGGGAAGCCGGTTCCAGCCGTGATTTCTCCTTGTTTATCTGGAATCCCAGAAACTCCAAGAGTTCTAATACTTTGGCTGTCGACCTGCGGCATTCCTCGACGCTGGCTGCCCAAATGAGCCAGTCATCCAGGTAGGCTACAAACATTATCCCCTTGGTTCTTAGTTCTTGGATTATCATCTCTCCTAGCTTGGTGAATATCCTGGGCGCAATGTTGAGCCCGAACGGCATGACTGAATGAATAAGCCTTGTTCCCTAGCCTGAAGCCTAGGTACGGAGAGAAGTTCCTTGCTATCGGAACATGATAGTAAGCGTCTGTAAGATCTATAGAGGTGGTGACGGCCCCACGGGGAAGTAAGATCCGCACCTGCAAGGCTGTCAGCATACAGAACTTATTGCAAAGTATTGCAAAGAATGTATGAATTGAGCCTTGACAAGTCCAGAATCACTCTTCTTTTGTTTGAGTCCTTCTTTGGAACAGTAAACAGACGTCCTTGAAATTTTAGTCTCCTTACTTTCTTATGGCCGCCTTTTGTAGGAGATCTTTGGTATATTCTATCAGGCCCGCTGTTGGGATCTGGAAGAAGTTTATAGGTGGTGGGGGCCCTTTCTTCCATTTCCATCCCAGGCCCTTGGAGATTATACTGTGTGCCCATGGACTGAAGGTCCAATGGTCTCGAAAGAGATATAATCTCCCTCCTACCTGCGGTTTCTCACTGGTTGGCTGCAGGTTTGTACCCTCTGCCTCCTCGGAAACCTCTACCCCTTGAGCCACTTCGTAGCCGGGAGCTGCCTCTGGCTCTACTGCTACCCGCATGCCTATTGTAGCTACAAAATGATTCCCTAGCTCCATAGGCGGGGTTAAAGGCAGGGGAGGTTATGATGGCTGTGGAGGTTGAGGGTTGCTGGGCCGGCGGAGTCTGTAGCAGAACAGTAGCAGAACAAACTGCTGCTGTGGCTGAGCTTTCGATGTTGAGGGCTTCCCAACTTGTGATATTGGGACCGCCTGAACAATTGTCTGTGGTCGAAAGGGCTTATAGGGATTTTACCTCCTTGGCCTCTTCTTAGCTTGATGGCCAGGTGCTTCAAACTTCCGTTTGAAAGGAAATCCCCACTGGACCCGGAGGCTCTGGTTGGCTCTAGAGGCTTCCCGCAAGACATTATCTACCTCTACCTGAGGGAACAGGTTCTCTCCCCAGATTGACGCCTTTATCAATCTGTTAGGTTCATGTCTGATGGAAGCCTCCGCCAGGACGTATTTCCTGCAAGTTCGCCTTGCTATTCCAAATTCGTATAGGTCTGACTGGAAAGTCTGTAATAGACTTCGTCAGAACCTGGAATACTTGCTCGTCCCAGTACGTCATGGCTACCAACTCCGCCGAGGTGACGGAGTTGATAAACCTTGCTAGTCTCGACCTTGCCTCAAACTCTGTTTTGATCAGGTTCTCCGGAAGTTTAGGCAGCTTCTCGGAGAATAAGGTGGAGGCACAGTCTGCGTCCGGTTTACCTGCCGTAAACGTGGCCGGGGCTTTGTTCCAAAATTCCCTACTCGCAGGAAAGAGAAAGGAGGTAGCCTCTGTCTCTTTTAAAGCCGGGAGAGGTTTAACCTCCGCTATGGCTTGCAGAGTTAACTCCACCACCTTGTCGGTGCAGGGCGACGGGACTCGATCCAGGGTCACAAACATGGTGTCTGTGCCCTTGTGAGGCGTTAACCTGGTGTTAACGCACTCCCATTCGGACATGGTGCGTGCCCAGACAGCTTGGGCTTGGTCCCTCGGGAAGATCACCGTCTCCTTTGGGACCTTGTCTACTCTCACTAGCACGTGCTCCGCTAGTCTGACAAACCCGGGTAAGGGGAACTGGAGACCATTCGGGAAAAGCTCAAAGTCTTCCAGTGGCTGGGTCCCGCACCCTTCGATGGTTAGCTTCCCATCTACATATGGGGCATGCATAGCAAGCCGCCACGGATTGTTTTTATGGATGGGGGGAAGTTTGGAAGCATCCAGCACCGCCATCGGCCGTCTGTCGGGGAGGAAAGGGGAATTAACCTTCCCGACATAGGAAACCAGTTTGTAAACAGTTTTGTTACACGGTTTATCACAAATTTTCATCATGAAAAAGGGGGGGATTAAGATACTTACCTTCTCGTTCATGAGAAGCATCACCATCTCATAACAGACGGTGCATGCCTCCGGGTGCCAGACCATGTAAGGAGGCTGCCCCTCCTCGCCTTCGAAGGGCACCGAGCAGTTGGCGTGGGAGCGGCACACCTTGTGCCCAACGGTCTCGCCGAGGGAGGTGGAGCACCCCATCAACTGGCAGGGCACCTTCTGTAATCGTAATTATTAATGAGTATCAGCCTCAAGGAGGGCCGGAGCTACTCCGGCGAGGGTATGCAACTTAAACTAGATAATGTTCAAGTCTTACTCATTAACATATTCAATTCACTGACTAACTTTAATTAATATCTAACTGCCTGCTCTCGATCCCGCTCCTGGGTTCAATGTAGGTCTAATACTTGAGATCCGATATCCGCCGGACTAGGAGGAGGACAGACCTCAACTCTGTATGGCTGGCCGGACCGGAAGGCTACGTATTAACGTAGGCGCCTACATGATCTCCAAAGATTGAGAACTGAGATATGGCAGGTTTGGTGCAACACTCCGGTGGCGGATGTGAGGGTGAGTCACTCTCTGTCGGCACCGCAAGGGCCTGGAGCTGTTCGCTGTACGGTCCTTCAAGGCTTAGCTCACTTGAAGTCTCACATCTCCTTGTCCTAGCCACTGGCTGTGGAACGGACCGAGGTGGTGGATCAGGGGAAGATACTAATTCCATATCTGACGTTGCCTACCTTTACTGAGGGGGTGGGAGCAATGATCCTGCCCCAATTCCACGGTTAGAGGGGCCGGAGAAAGAGACAACATAGCGGCGGAGCAACATATGTACTACCTGAAGCTATGTCCGTCATCCGGCAGGGCTGGGGGACTATAAGCTCGGAACTCTAGTACCCATCATCCCCCCCCACACTCGTCCCCCTCCTTCCACTTATGCGAAACTCAAGCGGCCGTTCCTCACTAAGAGTACAAGTATTACGAGTTACAACGGTTCGGCTGGGCGGAGCCTAGTAGCGGGTAGGGGGGGGTGGGGGAGAGGGGGTTGATATGGGAGGGGTGATCGGTCGTGATCGCCAGGCCACCTGCCCAATCAGAGGTGGCCACCTATCAGCGGTTGTGTGGGCTACCACTGTAGGGGTGGTAGTGTGACTGGGCCTATGGCCCGCCATGGTTGGTAAAGCAACCGGTTGGGGTGGCCCTCGATCGAGAGGCGTAGCCTACTACTAAATTTTAAACCGAAGGAGCCTAGGCCAAGATGAATGTTAACCAGACCTTTTACGGTACAGTAATACAGTAGACCCTTGACTCACGAACACAATCCGTTCCTAGACCTTGGTCGTGTTCCAAATTGTTCGTGACTCGGAGCTAATTTCCCCATAAGGTTTAATGGAATAATATTAATTGGTTCTCGACCCTACGAACCAATATATATTATGTATATTTTGCTTATTTTACACAGATAATGTAAAAGTCAGTGTAAAAAACCTTAATATATCTAATAATATAATTTAAAATGGTAACTAACACTATAAAAAACGTTTGTAAAGTGAACACTTACTATGACTGGCGAGACTTCTGGCTTGACGGACAAGAGAAGAGGAGGGTGGTGGGTGGGGAGGAGGTTATTGTGCGGAAGGAGACCCTCCCCCATCCAGGTCGGGGAGATCTCGTTCCGGAGATTCAACTCTTCTAGGTTTTTTTGGTGAACGTTTAATCACAAACTTATCCAATGTCTGTTGCCTTTTCCTTCCTTGCATAACTTTTCTGAAATGGCTCATTAAATTTTCATTGAGCTATTCACGATCCTGTTCGTAACAATTTGTCCGGATGATACAATTCAAGGAAGCACTGGACATCATTCCATTTTCCAATGCGGCTTTTATCACATCACTGCTGACATCTGTAACTTCCTCCCAGCCTCCTCTTCGTCAGTTGATTGCTCCCGAGCAAGTTGCTCCTGCTGCTCTTTGTGGAGTTGAACAAGTTCGTCCGCAGTCAAATCTTCTGAATGTTCAGCGACCAATTCTTCAACATCTTCGTCGTTGACTTGTAGACCCATACTGTTGCCCATGGACACAATTTCTTGCACAATCTCTGCATCGAAGCCCTCAAAGTCACGGACAGTTACGCACTGGGGCCAAAGTTTCCGCCACGCAGAATTTAATGTGCGGTACGTAACTTCAGTCCGTGCGTTATCAATGAGGGTTATGCAGTGAAACATTAAAGTGCTTCTTCCAAAATTCTTTTAAGGTTAATTTTGTCTCTTCAGTTACACGGAAGCATCTGGAGAAGAGCGCCTTCGTATATAATTTCTTAAAATTGCTAATGACTTGTTGGTCCATGGGCTGGAGAACAGAGGTCGTGTTGGGTGGAAGGAACTTGAACTGAATGAAGTCATGTTCACTGCAGTCAGCCAAGTACGAAGGTGTGCCGGGGCATTATCCATGATCAGAAGGCACCGCAGGGGTAGCTTGTTCTCTGTTAGGTACTGACTCACGGTCGGCGCAAACACTTCATCAATCCACTCCATAAACAAGTTCCGTGTCACCCATGCTTTTGTATTGGCCCTCCACATTACAGGCAGTCTGGCCTTATTTACGTTGTGCTGCTTAAAGGCACGCGGGTTATTTGAATGGTAGACAAGTAGCGGCTTTAGTTTCAAGTCGCCACTTGCGTTTGAGCATAACAAAAGCGTAAGCCTATCCTTCATTGGCTTGTGGCCTGGGAGCGCCTTCTCTTCTTGGGTGATAAATGTCCTGTTGGGCATCTTCTTCCAGAAGAGGCCCGTTTCATCACAATTGAAAATCTGTTGAGCGACGTATCCTTCGGCCTCCACGAACTCGGCAAAACTCAGTCACGAATGCCTCAGCAGCAGCCTTGTCTGCGCTAGCAGCCTCACCATGCCTAATTACAGAGTGAATTCCAGTTCTTTTCTTGAAGTTATCAAACCACCCTTTACTAGCCTTAAAATCATCTGGCGTGGCACTAGTAGAAGGAGTTTCCTTCAGCAAACTCTGATACACTTGCCGAGCTTTCTCGCAGATGATCGGCTCGTTTACACTATCACCTGCCATCTGTTTCTCATGTACCCACATTCAAAATTATTTTTTCTGCCTCTTCGAGGGTTTGCGATCTCATCTTGGTTAGTACTGTCACTCCCTTCGCAACATTTGCTTCTTTAATGGCATCCTTGTTTTTCAAAATTGTCGAAATTGTCGACTTGGCCATCTTGTACTCACTTGCGATATCGGTCACGCGAACACCACGTTCAAACTTTTCTATAATTTCTTTCTTTATTTCAATGGTTATCTCCCTCTGCACCCTCTTCTCACCATCACTCTTCACTTTCTTACTTTCACCACCACTCTTCACTTTCTTAGGGCCCATTATGAAGAAAATCACAAGTTTTAGCGCAAAAAATGCTAAGCGAATTGACGAACGTCTTGTACACAATGAGATGAGACAAAGAGCGATGCGTGGGTGACGCCGTGCGTGGGCGGCTGGAGGATGGCTGTTCCCATGGCAACTCAAACGCTCTCACGTGTGCTGGGCGATTTCGCGCATTTTTCAAATGTTTGTGTCTAAAAATTAGTTTGTGAAACAAAGTGAATTGTTATTTTCCAGAAATTTCCAGCATTTTTCAAATGTTCATGTCTCAAAATTATTCATGACCCAAACAGAATTTTTATTTTCCGCATTTTTTTTTGTTCGTATCTCAAAGTTAGTTCGTAGGTCAAGGGTGAAATTTTACCTATAATTTTGGTCGGGGATCGAGTTGTACGTGGGTCAATGCGTTCGTGAGTCAAGGGTTCTACTGTACAGTATTGCATAATGACAATAATGAATATACACACATACTTGATAACGAGGCACTATGGTAGAGTTGCAAGGGTTTTTTTTTATATATTTTTGGGAAAATAACTGATATGGATCTAGCTGACTAACCGAGATCGCTAGCGACTCGGAACGTTAGGCTAAATCTCCTCTAGGATATCGTTGTGCGGACAGTAGTCCTCAACTAAACCTACCAAACTCGAATTTATTCGATTCAGACTGGCCAGGAGGATAGATCCCATAAAATGAAAGATTGAGGGGGCTCTTATCATTGATATCCCCCCTGAAGAGCTTTAACTCTGTCAGGGGAAGAGGTATAAGGGTAACAGTTAAGGACAGTTAGCCTACCTTATTAATCTACTTGGGCTGAACTGATGGGTGGCAACTCTTCCACCTCGTCAGTGAATTAATGAACAGAGATATTTGTATCTATTTTGTAAAGAATAATTCATGCACATTTACGTTGGGAAGAGAGAAAGAGTTTCTAAGTCTCTCTCTCTCTCCTACTAAATAATAGACTGCTCATAGCCTATCAAAACATGATAATCTAATATTATGTCGAGATCAGCTCGAACGCGCTCTTGAGCCTGGGGGGGGGGGGGGGGGACGTAAATTACTTGAACGCCCTCTGTCTAGCCCCCAGACTTACCCCAGGGTATGTCATGAGCGCGTTCGGCACCTCTACGGCGCAATAGCTCTAATGATAACAAGTGAACACATGAGTTAGGTACATTTAATGCAACAATATCTCTGATTTATTCCTATTTCGGCTAAAACATGCATACCTAATTCCCACGCGTTCTTGCTCATGCTCATAAAATGGCGGGGTACGCTGAAGGCTAATTTGGCAACTCCCGCAACCTTATAAGTTACGAAAAATGGAAATTGGGGTACTCAACTTTGGTGCAGGAGTCATTTCCGAAGAAGCCATCTCGAATTAACCACTTAATTGCACAATTTACAAAGAGCAAGAAAAAGTGCGTCGCTAGTTCACGCAGTTTCTAAAACAGGATTGACGAAGGCCGCTCCGGGTCGGGTAGTAGTAGCAGTAGCGAGGGGGGAGGGAGTAGCCGCTGCGACGGCTCTCCCCATGAGAGGGATTTTGGAAAGGAAACCTCTAATTGGTAGAACACCTGTGAATAGTGGCTTCCACTCGCCTTGTACTTTATGCCCGACGTCCTTAGGGTGCTCGCGCGAGGGTAGTAACCTCAGCATATCATGCTAGCTTTTTTTCTCTGGTATATTTAGAACCTATTTATACAAGAAAAGTGAGCAGCAGGATCCTTTTCACCGGCGAACACAGGTCGAACCCAGAAAAAGAGTAAGCCTAAGTGAATCTCTCATCCATGAAAGGTAAGTTTGTTTATTCATTAGACTTATTCATAAAACACCTATCAAAGATTTCAAGTGTATTTTTATAAAACTCTTCCTCTCCATCTAAAGTATTCATCAGGCACCAGTCATAGGCGTAGAGCTAGTCATGATTCCTGGTTCAGTAATATCATGCCGAGGCGCTAGAATTCAAAATTCACAAATGAATGTTGCTCAGCAACATTTACACTTACTGTATTGTCTTGTTCTCTTGTGGTGCTTCTAGGAGTTCCACCTCTAGGCCCATGTTCTAAACTTTCCCGTTCTCTAAACAATTTGATTCATCTGTGTATGATTCTCCCCGGTATAGTAAGTTTTCTTGATATCTCTCCAGCTGGAACTTGCACCGAATGCAGTGCAATAATTGGCTCTCGCTCAGCGAGGGATGTTTCTTGGACCAATAAATGACACATTGACATTAGGTTCCAGTGCACATAACGAAATCAAAAGCAATAGTGAGGTCGCATTGGTTCACACTGTTAGGTTATAATTTTTTTCTTTTTTAAAAATTTTGATAGCATTTTGTGAGTTCCCAATATATTCCATAAAATTTAACAAATATAATCAGTAAACTACCTTCAACTTAATATTGAAATGATGATGTATGGACTATGTTTATACAATACTAATAGTGATAGGTGTCTCCTATCTATTTGGTTATGTATACCAGTGGTTGTGATATGACGTTTTTTATCACTTCGTTTCATTCACGTCAATTTTGTTATGTGGAAAATAGTTTTGCACAATAACACAACATGATGTTCTAAAGATATCAGTGACTGTTTTTAACGTCATTACATAAGATTTCTTCCATGTTATAAAAGAAAATAGATAAATAAGGCATGAATCGTGCATCAGGCAGGTGAATGAAAAATTATGAAACTTTGCCACCAGTTGTTTGGTTGACAGTACATGTATGTTATCTGATGGCCACTGTAGTAACTACAGAAATCTAAATTCCTGTGTTCATCCGGATAGCGTTCTTGGGCCACTATGTTTCCATTTACATTATATACACAAGCTGTGTATTTTAACCTTGAAAAGTATCATCAGTGATTATCAGTAGGTCTAGAGCAGTGGATCTCAAACACAGATCTTTTGATACATGAACCTCATGTAAATTGTAGTTGTCATTTGTGACTGTAAATTCGGTTGCAAAAAAATTAGTATGAGGAGAGAATCATTCAAATTTAAAAAAAAAATTCTATCCCTAGGAAATGTTTATCTTTTATTCTTCCATGGTTTGGATATTGATCCAGATTTGATTGTCAGCAACTGATTCACAGCATGAATTATTGTATAAAAAAATTTGAGTTCCAATTCATTTTCTATTGTATATATTGATAATATCTGCCATTATGAATTTTCATAATTCCAACCACTCTTTGAATTCAGATATTCTCGGATTGTACATTCCTCAATGTAATAAGGGCAACTCAACTTTACGGACAGTTGTGGGTGAGCCCTTCCTGATAAGTAACAAAATCTGTTAAGTAACAAAGATAATGTAAAGCTTACATGATGTTGATACCCTGGAGCACCTCTTTTAGCTTAATAGTACATAGCAGACCCATATACATAATTATTAGCCTGTTCTAACCATATTTGGTGATTGTCATTCAGTTCTACATATTCATTTATTCAATAGAAAATATTTACTTATTATTGTATTTTCTAAAAACACTGGCAAAATATATTTATAAAAATATATTCAGTACAATACTGTTCAGCTTAACTTAACAAAAATGTAGCAGATCACAGTAGCGCTACCTACACAGGTATCCTTGTGAGATATGCAAAATACACAAAAACCAAACTAAATTTAAATTAAGTTTTGAAATACTAAATACTTGCTGTGGCCCTGATCCACCCCCTACTCATCTCTCTCTCTCTCTCTCTCTCTCTCTCTCTCTCTCTCTCTCGTCTCCGGTCTCTCTCTATCTCTCTCTCTCTCTCTAAAAATTTTTTTATGATTTTGTATTTCTTGCTTTTCATCAAGATTTTATTTTTAATAAAGAATAACCCACAGAGAGAGAGAGAGAGAGAGAGAGAGAGAGAGAGAGAGAGAGAGAGAGAGAGCACACCAGAAGTGTGTAGTCCATTTCAATGTGATGCCTGTGAAAACTCAGAATAAAAAATGTAAATGTGTAAAACTACGTTACTGTATGTATTAAGTACAGTACTGTAAGTTTAGACTTTATCCTGGAGTGATGCACATGTGTACATATACATATAGTGGAACCTCTGTTTTCGTACGTAATCTGTCCGGAACCTCTAACGATATCCGAAGCGTACAAAAACCGAAGCAATAATTCCAGAACCCCAAAAATATTTTTAAATAAAGGATTTTGACATAGGAAAAATCTATTTCTGGGGGAAGACCTGTGTCGCCCGATGAAAAATCCCTGTAACTCATTTTTCTAGTATAAATAAACTCTATAATATACCAGAGAAAAAGCTAACATAGTTATGCTGAGGTTACTACCCCCAGCGCGATCACCCAAAGGGTGTCGGTATAGTATAGGGGCGTTGTGTTACCACAAACCACAGGACTTCTGCCATTTAGAAGATTCCCTTCAAAATCCCTCTCTTTGGTGGGAGCCGCTACAACGAAATCCCACTACTCGTCCTCGCTCGCCACTACTACTACTACCCACGCGCCATCTTCATTCCTGATTAGTTCTATAAACTTGGATTAGTCAGGGTGGGAAGAGAATGTTAATAGGGTTAGGGTTCATCGGGCGACACAGGTCTTCCCCCAGAAATAGATTTTTCCTATGTCAAAATCCTTTTTCTGGTGTTGACCTGTGTCGGCCGATGAAAATATACCAGAGAATGCTATACAAGTTTTTAGTATAAAATTATATGTAAAACCAGGTTAATGATATTCAGAATAAAGAGTCATGAATAGTTTACTATTTAACCTTAACATTGTAACTTAAACTACCAACTCAATATTTGTAAGAAACAATTTCTTAATATATCCTTAACAATAACAGTATTAACTTGTACAATACTGAAATTGTACATATTATTTCTTAATATATCCTTAACCATAACAGTAATTAACTTGTACAATACTGAAATTGTACATATTATTAAGTCATTGGTCACGATTATATGTCATACAGACCAATCAAAGTATTATACTATACTGAAAACAATACTTAATAGCAATAATAATTATATACATATGTGCAATCTTATATCCTAATCCGGCAGTGGGACCAACAACAAGCATCTATCCTGGTCCGGAAAAAAGTATGGTGGGGAGTGTGAGCGAGTCATGCAGGTAGAAGGGTCATGCAAAGGGAGATAGTCAAAGGAATAGTTCTATTCAAAAGTTTCTAAGGAGAACCGTCAGTCTGTTCTTCGGGAACCACCACAGTACCAGCTGCCACTGCTGCAAATTTTAGGGCCTGTAAGTTTATAAGGTAGTGGCGCTTGAACACTGCTGGAGACTTCCAACCTGTGTACTTTTTTAGGCCTTCAAACTTCATGTTTTGAAAATAATTAGTTGAGGTGGCAACTGCTCGGATATCATGGACATGTGGGACTGAATCCGGATTGGCTTGTTTAATAAAGTAAAGTATCTGTTGCCTAATTCCTCTTAAAGTTATTGTGCCCCCTTTTTCTCTAATAAAAAGAGGGCCCGTTGTTATTTGAGATTTTGTTTCTGGTCAAAAAGGTTTAAGTGTATGAACAGGACATAATGATTCATCTTCTGGAAGAGGAATAATTTCCCTAAGGAGTCCACCTATTTTGTGGATCCTCATTTTTTTGCTAAAAATTGTCTCTCTGGTGAAAGTAAACTTTTCCCAAATTGGAGGAATTCCACATGTCCTGGATTTCTAGAAAGGGCTGACAATTCAGAAATTCTAGCTCCAGAGGCCAGAGCTACTAAAAATAATGTTTTTCTTAGTAGTGCTGAATAAGAACAGTTATCATTGTCTAAGTCTGATGCTAGTTTAAGAACATCGTTTAAGAACCATGATATTGATTGAGGACGGTTGACCGGTCTCAAGCGTGCACATGCTTTTGGAATAGAGGAAAAGTATGTGTCTGTTAAATTAATATTGAAACCTATCTGAAAAATCTTTCTTAGGGCAGATTTAATTGTGGTAATAGTGCTGGCAGCTAAGCATTTCTCATGTAATGATCTAAAGAAAGAAATTGTAAGATTCGTATCCATTTCTTGTACATTCATTTCATTAAAAAATATAGCCAGTTTCTTCACTGCGGAATCATACTGTCTAATTGTAGAATCTCGTTTATCCGATTCTACAAATAGAATATTTAATGGATCTATATTTGCTGCTTTTTGTGCCGCAAACTTCATGAAGTCTATAAAGTTAGGGCATCCAGAATTCTTGAAGCTGATACAGTTTGCGTTTGTACTATCTGTGTTAAGTTCGGGGATGGAATCTTCTGGGGTTTGAGTTTCATCTCCATGATAAGTGGATACCAATTGCTCTTCGGCCAGTTGGTGCCACTAGTGCCAGCTGGCCTCTGAATGATTCTTAGCTGTGTAGTACCTTCAAGAGGAGGTTCACTGGAGGAAAAAGATAAATTCTCTCCCATTTGTTCCAATCTAGAGACATTGCATCGATCGCGAAGGCATTGTTGTCTATGTTGGGAGCTACATAGCAGGCTAGTTTGTGGTTGGACTCCGAGGCAAAGAGGTCTGTCTGAAGTCCCTGAATCTGATTCGTAATCCATTTGAATGAATTGTTGTCCAGTGACCATTCTGATTCTAGTGGGGTCATTCTGGACAGGGAGTCTGCTATTACATTCCTTACTCCTGCCAGATGAATTGCTGACAGATGCCAGTGGTTCTTTTCCGCTAATAGGAATATTGCTATCATTACATGATTCAATTTGTTGGATTTGGATCCTCTTCTGTTTATGCAATGGACGACTGTAAAGCTGTCCGATACTATTTGAATGTGGATCTTCTTGGACGGTTGTAATGTCAAGAATACTGCCATCGCTTCCAATACATTGATGTGGAATCGACAGAATGTTTCTGACCATGTTCCTTGAACTTTCTTGAGGGTGAATATTCCCCCCAACCGCTCAGGGATGCATCTGTGTGGATGATCAGAGATGGGGAGGAAATTGTAGCGGAACTGATTTGGATAGGTTTCCGTTGTTTCGTCCATGGAATAAGTCTCTTTTTCAGAATATCTGGGATCTTGAAACTTTGTCTCTGAATTTGAGATTTGCTCTTGATCTCCAAACCTGATTGATATCCTTTAATCTGGTTTTCAATAGAACATCTGTCACTGATGCAAATTGAAGGGAGCCTAGGATTCTCTCCTGTTCCCTTCGAGATGACCGCCTGTTTTTGACAAAGCGTTTTGTAGCTTTTACTATCTCCTTGACCTTCTTGGTCGGTAGAGATAGCTCGTGTTTCTTCAAATCCCACTAAATCCCAAACCATTGGAACTGGGATGCTGGAGTCAGTCTGGATTTTGCCATGTTTAATTGGAACCCTAAATATTTTAGGAATTCCAGTACTTTGGATGTTGACCTTTGACACTCTGATTTGTTGTTCGCCCAAATTAACCAATCGTCCAGGTAGGCTACTAATAGTATTCCTTTCTTCCTCAATTCCTGAACTACTGTCTCTCCTAATTTCGTGAACACCCTGGGTGCTATATTTGAGTCGAAGGGCATTACTTGAATGAGTAGGCTTTCTTGCCTAGCTTGAATCCTAGGTATGGAGAGAAGTTTCTGGCTATTGGGACGTGATAGTACGCGTCTGTAAGATCTATAGAGGTGGTGACAGCCCACGGGGTGGGGAAGTAAGGTCCGTACCTGTGAGATTGTCAGCATATGGAACTTGTCGCAGTGAATGTAGGAATTCAGCCAAGACAGGTCCAGATTACTCGTCTTTCGTTCGAGTCCTTCTTTGGGACACTGAACAAACGTGCTTGGAACCTTATAGCTCTTCACCCTCCTTTGTATGGCACGTTTCTGAAGAAGATCCTTCGTATACTCTAAGAGGTCCTCTGTTTGGTTTTTGGAAGAAGCTGACTGGAGGGGGAGGGCCCTTCTCCCACTTCCAGCCTGAGACCTTTTGATATTAAATACTATGGGCCCATGGACTGAAGGTCCATCGACCCCTGAATAGGAACAGTCTCCCCCCTACCTAGGAGATCTCACTGGTTGGATGTTGGTTTAGTTCCTCTCCCTCCTCGGAATCCTCTACCCTGCTCCACTCGGAATCGGGAGCCTCCTCTGGCTCGACTACTCCCAGCATGTCTGCTATATGGGCGAAAAGAACCTCTCGCCTCAGGCAGGATTAAATGCTGGGAAGCCACAACTTGAGATGAAGTCGAAGGTTGAGGTTCCGAGTTTGGCTGAACTAGTACATATTGTTTCGGTGTTACTTTTGAGGTGGACGGCACTGCCTGCATATATCCATGAGGACGGGCCGTCTGGTAAGGGTTATACCTTCTCGCCTTCGTTGATGAGAAGACGCATCAAATTGGCGTTTAAAGGGAAGACCCCACCTCACTCTCAGACTTTGGTTAACCCTGGCTGCCTCGTGCAAGGTCGAGTTTATTTCCTCTTTGGGGAAGAGGTTTTCTCCCCAAATGGATGATTTAATAAGCTTATTAGGGTCATGTTTGACTGTAGCTCCAGCCAAAACATGTTTCCTACAGGCCCTTCTTGCAACAGCAAAGTCATGTAAGTCAGTTTGAAAAGTCTGTAAAAGACTTTTCGTCAAGACCCGAAAAACTGGTTCGTCTTCATAGGTCGTAGCTAACAACTCCGCCGAGGTGACGGAGTTGATAGTCCTGGTTAACCTCGTCCTTGCCTCGAACTCCCCCTTGATCAAATGGTCGGGGAGTTTGGGCAATTGTTCGGAGAAGAATCCGAAGCGCAATCCGGCTCCAATTTACCAGCAGTAAATGTTGCCGGAGCGTTTATCCAAATGTCCGTTCCTGTGGGCAAAAGCAAGGATGTAGGCTCTGTTTCCCTCAGGACCGGCATTGGTTTGTCCTCGTTGATGGCTTGCAATGTCAACTCCGCCACCTTAGTTGTACAAGGTGACGGAAGACCATTGGGGGTGACGAACATTGTGTACCCCTTATGTGGTGTCAATTTGGTATTGACACAATTTAATTCTGTTAGAGAACGGACCCAGGCAGCTTGGGCCTGTTCTCTGGGGAAGATCACCGTTTCCTTCGGTACTTTGTGTATTCTGACTAGCGCATGTTGCTAGTCTGACAAAGCCAAGGAACGGGAACTGCATACCGGCTGGGAATAGCTCATAATCCTCAATCGGTCTTGTTCCGCACCCCTCAATAGTTAGTCTTCCTTCTACGAAGGGAGCATTTAGGGCCAACCTCCAAGGATTTTCCTTATGAAAGAGGGGAAGCTTTGAAGCATCCGGAACCATCATTGATAGGGCTGGTGTTCCGGATCGAAAGAGACCGGAGAGCATCTCCTCAATAGGCCTAATTCTCTCCGTCAATGACGAGAGAGCCTGATTGGAGATGTCCGGTGTTGGCCCGAGGCGTGCGTCTAGCCTCTGATCAATTACTCCAGTAACCCTGGCTAACAGTTGGTTGAGTGAATGTCTACCGGGTCGAAAAGCTGTTCCGCCGCCCTTGAGAATGACCCTGTTCCTTCGGTAGGGGAAGGATTTATGGCAGCAGGCTAAATGAAGGATGATGTCGACGGCTGTGACACCGAAGACAACTCATTCGCTGCTGGCGGAACAGACTTGCTCTTTTTTAAAGTCTTCTTGACCTTAGGAATAAAACTGGACGGCATTCCTTGTTCTTAGTGGCGTAAACGTAAAACCCTTAAAGGATGGAGTAGAAGAAGGGAAGGAGAAGGACTGGGACTGGGATGGGAACTCGCCCCACTTACCTCCCCACCTACCTGTTCCATTGGCTCGACGTTGATGTCGATCGCCGCCACATTGTCCTTTAGTTCCTGCTGCTCCTCCAAGGCGGCCGTCGTCTCCAGACGTATGGCCTCGATGAGGGGTTCGGCAATCTTCCTGGGCACCACTGTTGTCATAGTGGCGCCCGAAAAAATCATAGCGCATAGGCCAGCATCCAACACGTAGGGTGACCTTTCGGCGCGTTTTTTGCCGAAACCCCCCACCCATTTATGAAGGGACACCCTAGCATCATGGAGAATCGCCTTATCCGCCTGTAAGTAATTCTTGTTTTATGGCGGATTCGTTTAAATAATTTATGAATTTATATTACTATATTCCTTAATATAAGTAAGACAATTTCGGAAAGTCCTTACCTGTTCATCAGTCATAATAGAGACTAGCTCATAACAGACGGTACAGGCGTCTGGGTGCCAGACCACGTAGTTGTCCAAGGGTACTGCACAATTGGCGTGCGAACGGCACACTACGTGGCCGTACGAATTCCCCAATGATGCGTGGCATCCCTCAGCCTGGCAACGGACCACCTGTAATGTGAAAAAACTCAATGAGTTTTCTTCCCTTTGATGGTTTGTTGCTAAATTGTCAACGAAATATTTCGCTGCCGAAATATTCCGTCTTAGGCATGCAGACTGGTACTTTCTAGAAAAATCATGCATTTTATTCTATTGGCGAAATATTTCGTTGCCGAAATATTTCGGTATTATTGTAATACCAGTTACTTACAAACATGTAACATAAGTAATAAACTCGTAAGTTTATTATTGGTTATATTTGTCGGAGAAATATTTTGTCACCGAAATATTCCGTGGTCGACTGAATAGTAATTATAAATAACTAGGTCGTAAAACTCGTAAGTTTTATGGAGTGTTTGGTCGGCGGAATATTTTCGTTCCCACGAAAATTTATTCCGTACTGCGTATATATTGCCTTAATTTTTTCTAGAAAATGTATTCTTATCTAGGTTGTCGGGGAAATACTTCGTTGCCGAAATATTCCGGTATCGACTTATTATTACTAAGTGGCTTAACCTAATGAAGCTTATAATTGAATACTTATCTAAGTTGTCGGCGAAATACTTCGTTGCCGAAGTATTGCGGTACCACCTACATAATAAAGCTTATAAACTTTAAAGTGTAATAGTATAAACTGAAAATTCCGTTCAGAGGCATGCTTGTAATAAAACACCGAACTTCGTCGATGTCGGAAAAAAGACATGGCGTACCTCCATAATTGCCGAAGCTAGGAATAATTCAGTCTGAATTCCGGCAATGCCGAACTTTGAATACTATTATTGTTCTACCCTGCCTCTAATCATTCCGATAAAAGTATTCTCTGTTCGCCGAGGCTCCAGAGATAATATAGTAGAGATATTATCGAAATATATCTTTTATTCAACTTTATGAGATTAGAGGTTTGTAAGCAATAGTTTATGTTGCTTGGCTCTACCCCTGATCTAAAGTGGATCCACTCTTAGGCTACGTAGCCTAGATCTATCACTGACTGGCCGTGGCTCGTCGCGATTGAAGTGGTCTAACCCGGTCAGGAGGTTATCCAGGTAGGCCGTGCACATAATACCATTACTTAGGGTATTTATTTGATCTAAATATAACAATATATCACAAGGTGCATATGAGTTATCTCTTAATATCTAGTACTAATCTACGTAGCCCATAGTATCACTTAAATTCCCATTCGTAATGGGCAATTTTCCCCGATCGTATCAGCAAAGTCATTTGTAGACCTAGCTCATTATAACGAGAAAAACTTGCATTTAAGCTTATTAGCTTGTCAATTTAAGCTAACTATATATAATTTAACCATGTATCCGGTTTAAGGATCAAATATGGTTACCATTATAAGACTAGCCTATTTTCGAGAATGGCTCACAAGCACCGAGATCTTGTCGTATCAATATATAAGCCATATTATTATGAAATGTAACTAATATCTCTTCTAACAGAAAAGGGATTTTGACGTAAGGAAAAATCTATTTCTGGGCGATTGGCTCGTGTCGCCAGCGAAATATCCTTTAATCTATTATTTCTAGGGTAAATGTACTAACACCATACCAGAGAATAAATAAATAAAGAAAAGGTCAGTATAACTGACTCGCTCACCCTCCAAGAGGGTGTCGGTATGAACACTATGGCGAGTGAGACCACTACCACGAGCCAAATGCCAAAAGAATTCTCCCACTACAAAATCCCCCAAGAGGAGAGCCGACCACAGAGTGGGCAGCACTTACTACTACTACTCCATCCCATGCTGCCGACTGCTGCGCCTCTGGTGGCCATCCTGAAGTTAGCAGACAATCTTGGCGATGGGATGGGTAGGGCGGGATTTCGCTGGCGACACGAGCCAATCGCCCAGAAATAGATTTTTCCTTACGTCAAAATCCCTTTTCTGGGCTCAGCTCGTGTCGCTGCGCGAAATCGTACCAGAGAAATAGCACAAGATTGTAAACAAAATCAACAAAATAAAAAGAGGTCTCAAATAAAGATAAAATAAAATAAAGTAAACGAATATAATTGCTAATAAGGATACATATACACAGTGATACAAAATAGAAATATTGCTTAACTTACACTTAATTCTAATAATATTTCTTAACTTAAGGTAATTTACATATATACAGGTGTAATATGGCATATATGTACCAAAACAAAATGGTATCTGTGTAAAGCTTATGTATCAAAATTTCTAGAGCAATTAACATAATAAGTTGAACAAAACAACTCAACAATAATAATATATAAAGGAATGTATATGACTTAATATACAAAACCGTAAACCATTACAATAAGATGTATCCCCTAGCATAAAAATAAGGGGATGACATCCACGAGATCAATATCCATCATCAATTGTGAGTGTCCCTAGCAAAAAAATAAGGGACACCCACCACATCATCATAAAAGCAGCTAAGACACAAGGTGACCGTAAATGAACAAGGCAGGAATAGACGAACTTGGGTGAGGCAGGTATAAAGAAAGGAGGACTGGATCTTCTACTAAAGATTAGTTAGAGTCAGGGGAAACTATGTTCCCCGCTGCAACTGCTGAAAATTTCAGAGCTTCCAAGGACTTTAAGTAATGACGTTTGAATACTGTCGGCGATTTCCATCCAGTATCTTTTTCAACTCATCGAAGTTCATATGTTGGAAATAGTTAATTGAGGTGGCTACTGCCCTGACATCATGTGCTTTTGGGAAAGAGTCAGGATTGGCTTGTTTAATGAAGTACAGGATTTGTTGCCTGATGCCTTTAATAGATAAAGTGCCACCTTTTTCTCTCTTAAAGAGAGGACCCGATGAGGATGAGGAGGTCCTAGATAGAAAGGCTCGTAAGGTTGAAAGCTGGGCAAAGAGATACATCTTGTGGAAGGGTAGTACCTTCATGGTTCCCACCTCATCAAAGGATCTTCATTCTTAGCTATAAAGCTACGTTCCGGAGAAAGTAGCACTTCCCCTGTGGGAAGGAACTGAATATGATCCGGATCTCTGGATAAAGCCGACAGTTCTGAAATTCTAGCTCCTGAGGCCAAGCTTAATAAAAATAGGGTTTTTCTTAAGAGCATTATAAACGAGCATGTGTCATTATTGGTTTCTGAAGCCAGCTTTAGAACATCGTTTAAGAACCATGATAACTGACGTAGGCCTTACAGAAGGTCTAAGTCTAGGCACACCGCCTTGGGGATAGACGAGAAGTAGGAATCTGTCAAGTCTATGTTGAACCCAAATTGAAAAATCTTTTTCAAGGCTGATTTGTTTGTCGTAATTGTGCTAGCTGCTAAGCCTTTTTCAAATAAGGATCTGAAAAAGGATATAGCTGAATGATTGTCATGATCCTAATATCTGATTCTTTCAGGAAGGTTAAGCTAACTTTTTGACAGCAGCATCATACTGTCTCAAAGTTGAATCTCTTTTATCGGATTCCAAGAAGAGAATATTCTGAGGGTCAATGTTCGCATCCCTTTTCGCTGCAAACTTCATGAAATCCATAAAGTTAGGGTTTTGAGAATCCCTGAGGAAGCGAACACAGTCTTCGTTTGTACTGACTGGGAGAGCCTGGGATTGGGATCCGAAGAGGGCGAAGACCCAGTTCCAGAATGAGAGGGTACCAATTGCTCTTCGGCCAGTCTGGGCTACTAGAGCCACTTGACCCTTGAATGTCCTGAGTTTGTTTAACACTTTCATGAGAAGATTCACTGGAGGAAAGACATAAATCTTCTCCCAGTGTTCCAGTCTAGAGCCAGGGCGTCCGTGGCATAGGCCAGAGGGTCCAGGTTGGGGGCCACATAACACGGAAGTTTGTGGTTCGCTTGAGATGCGAAGAGATCCACCTGTAGACCTTGGAACTCTCTGAAGAATCCATTGGAACGAACTGTTGTCCAGTGACCATTCCGACTCTAGAGGTACTGATCGGGATAGAGCATCTGCTATGACGTTTCTCACTCCAGCTATATGAGTGAGGAGAGATGCCAACTGAACTTGTCCGCCAGGGAGAAGATGGCTACCATGACATGATTTAGATGACGTGACTTGGAGCCTCCTCTGTTTTACACAATGTACTACCACTGCGCTGTCCAGGACTAGCTTTATGTGGGAGTACTTTGGCGGACGTAACCTTTTTAGAGTCAAGAACACTGCCATTGCTTCCAGTAACGTTTATATGGAACTGACGGAACTTGAGGTTGACCACGTTCCTTGAACCTTCTTGAACTGGGAATATCCTCCCCAACCGCTTAATGAAGCGTCTGTGTGGATGGTGATCCCTGGTGGAGGAAAACTGAAGGGGCAACTGACACCGACAAGTTCTTGACTTTCGCCCACGGCCGGAGTCGATTCTTTAGAATCAGAGGGACTGAGGATAATTTGTCCCTGGACCTGACATTTGCTCGTGAGCGCCAGATTCTGGTTAGGTCTTTCAGTTTGGCTTTCATTAGGATGTTCGTCACTGATGCAAAAACTGAGAGAACCCAGGATCCTTTCCTGAGATCTTCTTGAAGCCAGTTTGTGACTCAGAAATTGCTTGACTGACTTCGCTATTTCCTTCCTCTTGGATGATGGAATCGACAGAGTATGGGAGGATAGATTCCATTGAATGCCTAGCCACTGAAAGTTTGACTCTGGAGTGAGTCTTGACTTGGTCCGTTTATCTTGAAAGCCTAGATATTCCAGGAACTGAATCACTTTCAGTGTTGCTTTGTTGCATTCCTCGACTGTTGAAGCCCAGATCAACCAATCGTCGAGATACGCTACTACCATAACCCCTTGCGATCTGAGTTGTTGAACTACTACTTCCGCCAGCTTCGTAAACACCCTGGGTGCTACGTTGAGCCCGAAAGGAACTACCTTGAAGGAGAATGTCTGGTCTCCTATCTTGAAGCCCAGATACGGACGGAAGTGTCTTGCAATAGGGATATGATAGTAAGCGTCTGTAAGATCGATAGAGGTGGTGACGGCCCCACGGGGAATGTAAGGTCCGCACCTGCGAGATCGTGAGCATCTTGAACTTGTCGCAGCGAATGGCTAAGTTTAAGCGGGACAAGTCTAAGATTACCCTTCTTTTTTGTGAGCCTTTCTTTGGCACGCTGAACAAGCGTCCTTGAAATTTTAACCTTTTGACTCTCGCTATAGCTCCTTTCTGAAGGAGATCCTCCGCATACTCCGTCAATTCCTTGGAAGGAAGTTGGCGGAAAGGTCTGGATGGGGTGGGTTCGCTAACCAGCTCCAACCCAGGCCTTTGACACAATGCTCTGAGCCCACTTGCTGAAGTTCCACCGGTGGCGAAAGTGAAACAGCCTCCCTCCTACCTGAAATTCCTCATTGGTTCTGGTAGCCTCTCGGCCTCCCCACCCTGAAATGTTTTCCCCTATTGAAGGGACCTCCCGATCCTCTCCCACGAAAGGATCGCTTACCTCTGCCTCCAACCCTTCCCGAGCGGTCATACTTCTGTGAAGCTTGACCCTCGAAGACCTGGTTTGTAGGGCTTGGAGAGAGGGCGTAAGAAGGTGGGCGGGATGAGGCTGAGGGGAGATAACGTAAATCGGCTGCGATTGAGCCTTTGAGGTGGAGGTTGGGCTGTTTGCACCAAGGGAACAGCCGGAACTTGCTGAGAAAAAAAAAGCGTGGTTGCTTCTTCTGGTAGGGCTGGAAACGTCTAGGTTTCCTCTGAGCCTTACCCTTACCGACTTGGTCCTGTCGTCTCTTGGCCGTAAGACCCCAACGGTCTAAGGCTCTGGTTTCAATCTCGTAGCCTCTGACTGAACCTCCTTCACCATCGCTTCTGGGAAGAGGTCTGCTCCCCAGATGCTTGACGCAAGCAACTTATTCGGCTCGTGCCGAATAGTTGCTTCTTGTAGGACATGTTTCCTACAATTCGTCCTAGCAGTGGCAAACTCAAACATACATCTGACTGCAACCGTTTTAGTCAAGATTGGTAAGAAGCTTGAAGAGCGGTTTTCCGACCCATAGGCAATGGTAGCCACCTCGGTCATAGCCATGGAATTAATGGACCTGGCTAACCGCGATTTGGCATCGAATTCTGCCTGAATAAGGCTATCTGGAAGCCTAGGTAGCTTCTCACCAAACTGCTCCATAGCACAGTCTGGTTTGAGTTTGCCCGCTGAGAAGGTGTTAGGTAAGTCTTCCCACAATTCACCGGCTGAAGGAAGTAGAGGAGATGTAGGATCTGCTTCCTTCAGTTGAGGCATGGAATTCCCCTTCTGGGCTTGCTGGAATAGTAGTTGTCGCGATCTTTGTCAGGAAAGGGAGGGGGCGGGGTACTCTCTTCCATCGTAAAGATCGTAAACGGACTCTTGAAAGGTTGGATTTTCGTATGGAACAATCCATGTCCTCTAGACACCTGAGCCATTCTCTCTGAGCCTGGTCACGTGAATAGAGGACTGTCTCCTTTGGTACTTTATCATCCCGAGTCATGGCTGAGGCGGTGAGCCTGGCGTAGCCGATTGCCACGGAGGCTGGAAAGGAAGTCTTCCGGGGTAAGAACTCGAAGTCCTCAATCCTCCGAGTTCCACATTCCGGGATAGAGATGAGCCCGTCTTGGAAGGGGGTGGGGGCGTATGACGCTACTCTCCAAGGGTTGTTCATTGAGAACGGAGGAAGAGAGTCATACGGGGGGAAGTTGGGCTCCACCTGTGGCTGAAAGGTGGAGGAGAGGCTAGAGGAGCTTGGCTCAGTCCGGCTATAATGTTTGCCTGAGAGGTAATCCTAATCAGACAACCGAGAGAACATTTGTTCCATGCTATTTTTCAGAGACCCAACCAGATCGCCCACCTGTTGTAAGAGACCAGCGTTGGCGTCCAAAGCCGGAGCTGCTGCGGAGGTGGAAGGGTGGTCCCTGAACTGGAACCAAGGGTAGCGAACTAACGACTCCGCTGGGGTGTGAGATCTCTCCCTGGAGGATCTACTCCTCGAGGACTTAGAGCGGACCCAGAAGCTTTAGATCTCTCTGCTCCGGGATTCCCCAGCCGGAGACTTACGAGAAGAGGATGACGCCGAAGCCGTCTTCTTAGACGACGACGACGTCTTCGTCAAGGTTTTCACTGCCTGACCCTTGACCTTGGGTCTAACTGAAGCGTCAGGAGAAGTATATAACTCATTACCCGTATAAAGCTTGAAAGGATGGGAGAGGTTGCAGGAGTAGAAGAACCAGTAGCACCCAAGGGTTATCCCTTGGGTGTCCAACTTACCTACCTCGACCAACAGGTCGTCTACACCTACCATGGGTTCTACATTAATATCAAGCGTCGCGACTTCCGAGGAGATGTCCTGGCCTTGGTCTGTCAACGAGGCAGCCAGCTGTTGTGCTGGATGAATCGATAGTCGGGGGCCGCATCTGCTGGGTCGACGTAGCCTGTCGCCTTGCCTCCGGGGAAGATTAGTACCCGCCAACCTCTTCTCAAGGATGTAGGGCATACCCTTGGCGGCGTTCTTCCGAAACCGCGCCCCGGCCCGCAGGTTGCCCAGTTGCGGTATCCCTCACGGCCAAGCGCCTGGAAAGAGGGTATTGATTAGGATTTATATTTAAGAATAACTTAAAACTAAAAACAAACCTAACTTGAAGCGTAACTTAAATTATAGGGGCTATAAGACCCCCTGAATCTTACCTTAAGTTAGAGTGATTAATGTAAAAACTTAAGCGCTATAAAAAATGAGAACCAGTTAACGGAGTTGGAATACTTACCCCGTCTAAGAGCTGGCTCACCAGATCGTAACAGATGGTACACGTCTCGTGGTACCAGACCTGGAGTGTCCCCGTGCGTGTAGTCGCGCATGGAGCATGCGGACGGCAAACTTTCGTGTCCACATGGGTCCTGAAGTGTGGCGGCGCATCCCCCGGATGCCTCACAGTTTGGTGGTCTGTAAGTGAAAAGACACATGAGTATCTTAAAGACTATCACTTACAGGCTAAAGGACAAAGAAGAACTCCGTTGCATGCCGGAGCTTGGAAAAATTTTGGGCATAACCCCTCCCTTAATCGTCCGGCCTGAATAGGCTATAACCCCGGAGGGATCCGGTGAGACAGGCAAGGGAGGGGGGATGGTTTAAGGTACTTAAGATAAACTTAAATGTTTTAACATAATAGATCTTAAACCTAAAAACTCGAACGTACCGGACTAAGTCCAGTGCGTGCGGAGTGTTGTAACTCAGCGAGACGGAGTGGTTAGAAGGACCGACTGTATGTTCCGTCCACCCTGCTGGGTGGACTAGCACCTTTCCGCTGGATGCCAGGTCTCCGGTGGTAAGGAGCCCTAGTAAGGTGGGAAACGAGCAAGAGGACATACAGACTCGGGCTAGCAACGGAGGCGACGGGGTAGCAACGGAGGGGGGAAAGCCAGTCCCCCCCCCCACCTTCACCATCCGGCCGGACCGAGAAGCCGGAGAGGTCGAGTCCAGTCTGGGTCTGTCCCCTCCCCGCCCTCTACTCCCTCCGCCTGGGGGGAGAGAGGGGCAGGCTCGGGTATGCGGAGCGAGCATGGGCAGACCGACCCATCCCCCCCCGACTCTATAGAAGAGCGGAGGGGGGGAAGGTGACTGGACAGGCGTCTGGCTGCCTCGTATCACGTAGTGACCACGGGGGGCGATAAGAACAAACAAACTAAGCCTAGAAACATAACCAAACTGATCAGAGAGATGCTATCGGGAAGCATCCGAACTGAAGAGCGGTAGCATATAGGCCCAATGGGCCATGACCTAGGCTCAGCAAGCCAGACGCCTAGCTAACTAACAAATAACATATAAATCAAATGAATAATAAAAATGAAAAAAGAAAGAAAACAATATAGTAGGAGAAAAAATCCAGGAGTGTACGACTAACTCGAAGGCAAGTCTACCACTCAAGCTAGCCGAGGCCGATACTAAGAGCCGTGGCTAGGGTCTGGATGGAAGGAGCCTACATAAGGTAAAAGACATGCATGCATGACAAAACCGTGTAGACCGTACCCTAAACAAAGCGGATAAATAAAAATAAGAGCGTACTTAAGTAAGGGATGTTTCTGGGTATGGGCGACCAAGAACGAACCCACCACGAGGCAGAACCATGCTGCCATGCTTCCGACCTAGAGTTCGTATTTATACCTAAAAAACGGCAAATACGGGCTCAGGGCCGGAAAAAACCAAATAGCAATAAACACTGAGTACTTAACTTAGCTGCTGCGATGGCTGCACGCTCCATGGTAAATAAATCCAAAGGAAAGGGCACAAAAACACAGAGTAAAAAATGGCACGTCTGAATTGGGTGCGCTAAACTGAAAAGGATGGCCACCAGAGGCGCAGCAGTCGGCAGCATGGGATGGAGTAGTAGTTAGTAAGTGCTGCCCACTCTGTGGGTCGGCTCATCCTCTTGGGGAGTTTGTAGTGGGAGAATTCGATTTTGGCATTTGGCTCGTGGTAGTGGTCTCACTCGCCATAGTGTTCATACCGACACCCACCTCTTGGAGGGTGAGCGAGTCAGTTATACTGACCTTTTTCTTTATTATTTTATTCTCTGGTATGTGTTAGTACATTTACCCTAGAAATAATAGATTAAAGGATATTTCGCGCAGCGACACGAGCTGAGCCCAGAAATATCACATTTAATCATCTTATAAGCAAAACAAATAAGCCTATATATATAATTTTACATATGCCATGCGTAATTCGTTGTTGCTATGCTGACGCTCAAAATGGCGGCTCAGCCGGCGACACCCTCAACTCATAATTTGAGGGGCCTGGACTGATAGCATACTTAATATAACTAAATATGATAAAAAAACCAAATTGGGGTACTCAACTTCAAAGCAGCAGAAGATTGGGCACTCATAATTGGTTGTAAATTGCGTAAATCACAATGGAAAAAGCACAACAAAATTCGTGTCTTAAGCGCACGGCTCTATAAACAGGAATGAAGATGGCGCGTGGGTATTAGTAGTAGTGGCGAGCGAGGACGAAGTAGTGGGATTTTGTTGTAGCGGCTCCCACCAAAGAGAGGGATTTTGAAGGGAATCTTCTAAATGGCTGAAGTCCTGTGGTTTGTGGTAACACGCGCCCCTATACTATACCGACACCCCTTTGGGTGATCGCGCTGGGGGTAGTAACCTCAGCATAACTATGTTAGCTTTTTCTCTGGTAAATTATAGAGTTTATTTATACTAGAAAAATGAGTTACAGGGATTTTTCATCCGGCCGACACAGGTCGACACCAGAAAAATACATTTTACAGGAAATAAACACAGTTTTACATACAGAAACAATGAGAAATAAATATAAATGAATAATAAAACAAATAATGAACATTTAACATCACTCTTACCTGTATGGAAGATTCTTGTTAGTGTATGGAAGGTGGAGAGGAGGGGAGAGGGGGGGGGGGGGGGGGGGGGGGAAAAAGGAGGAGAAGGTTTGGAAGGGAAAAAAGGAGGATAGAAGGTTTGGCCAGGGGAAATCCCCTCCAAGAAGAAGTTCAGGTATCCAGAACCTATCTGGGGTTACTTCTCTATGTTTTTTAGTGGCACCGTCTGAGGTTATTTCCCTACTTTCTTTTTTACTGGCACTAGGACCAGCTTGAGAGTCACTGGACCCCTGTCGAATAGCAAAACTGTCCGGAGACATTTGTTTCTGATGTCTTCAATATCTACCTAAAATGATACAAAGCATCATTAAACATGTTAGAGACATGGATTGCAATGTCTTTGTTAGGATGGTATGTCTCGACAAAATTTTTTATATCACTCCACTTCGCAAACAGTTCTTTAATCACTGAAGTAGGCACAGTATCCCCCTCTCTCTTCCTCCTCCTAGGATTCCTCATCTGCCGTCAGTTGCTGTTCCTACTGATGGTCTTGCAGCTCCTCAGTGGTTAGCTCTTCTCTGTGGGCATCCACTAACTCTTCCACATCCTCACTACTCACATCCAAGCCCATGGACTTCCTCCTCAGAGATACAATAGATTTCACAACAGGCATAGGGTCATCGGGGTCAGCATCAAACCTTTTGAAATCCTTCAAGAAGTAACACTCTGGCCACAATTTTCTCCAAGTAGAGTTCATTGTTGTGGAAGTCACTCCCTGCCTCAGTGGCGTGGTTGGTATGGTGTTGGCGTCCCACCTCAGTGGTCGGGGGTTCGATTCTCAGCCATTCCATTGAGGAGTGAATGATGTGTATTTCTGGTGATAGAAGTTCATTCTCGACGTGGTTCGGAAGTCACGTAAAGCCGTTGGTCCCGTTGCTGAATAACCACTGGTTCCATGCAACATAAAAATGCCATACAAACAAACAAACAAACAATCAAACAAACTCCCTGCCAAGCCTTATTTATAAGGCTTATACAGTTGAAGATATTGAAGTGATCATTCCAGAACTCTCTTAGAGGGTTAATTCAGTGTCTGAGGTCACTTCAAAGCATCTTTGAAACTGCCTTGGTGTAGAGCTTCTTGAAGTTTGAAATAGTCTGTTGGTCCATGGCCTGAATGAAAGGGGTGGTATTATGGGGCAAGAACTTCACAGTGATGAATTTAAATTGTTCTAACAGCTGGTCTTCCAAGCCAGGAGGATGTGCAGGAGCATTGTCCATTACCAGGAGGCACTTGATGGGCAATTGATTTTCTTGCAGGTATTTTTTCACACTTGGGCCAAACACTTCATTGACCCACTCAAAGAAAATTTGCCTCGTGATCCATGCCTTTTCTTTGGCCTTCCACATCACACTCGTGGAATTTCAGAGTAATACACAAGTAGGGGCTTCACTTTGAAATCCTCACTGGCATTCCCACAGACCAAGAGTGTTACCCTATCCTTCATAGGCTGGTGCCCCGGCAATGAACTTTCCTCCTGCGTGATGTAGGTCTGTTTTGGCATTTTTTTTCCAAAACAGGCCTGTCTCATCACAATTGAAGAGACTTGTTGAGGGAGGAATCCTTCAGCCTCAAGATACTCTCTGAATTCACCAACAAATTCTTCAGCGGCATGTTTATCCAAACTCACAACCTCCCCATGCCATACAGCATTTAATATGTCTGGAAGCTGTCTGAATTTTTCAAACCAGCCTCTGCTGGCCTTGAAATCACTAAGAGCAGCACTTGTTGTAGGCATTTTCTTACTTAAATCAACGTCCTAGCTTTCTCACAAATGATCGTTTCAGACACATTATCCCCCACTAACTGTTTTTCATTGATCCAGACCAACATCAGCTTCTTGACATCTTCCACAAGTTGCGATCTCTGTTTTGATGATGACGTGACCCCTTTCGCAACATCAGCTGCCAGTGCCTCAGTGGTATGGCCGGTTTGGTCTTGGCCTGCCACCTCAGTGGCTGCGAGTTCAATTCTCGGGCATTCCATCAAGGGGTCAGAGATGTGTATTTCTGGTGGTAGAAGTTTACTCTCAACGTGGTTCTTAAGTCACGTAAAGCCGTTGGTCCTATTGCTGAATAACCACTGGTTCCTTGCAATGTAAAAACACTGTACAAACAAATAAATATCAGCTGCCTTGATTTCATGTTTCTTTGCTAGAATAGAGCTGATTGTTGACACTGACTTACCATACTTCTTAGCAAGATCAGCGACATGTGCACCACTTGTTACAAGTTCTTTTTTGTATTCAATTGTATTCCTGGTCTTTATTACCAAATGGCTGGCACTTGCAACCTTCTTTGGCCCCATGATGGCATCTTTGCAATGAGTTTTAATGGCAAAATTTGCAAAAAACACAACAAACACGTACAGTGATGTGAACAATGAGCGCGGTGACACTTGTTCAGTAAGAAACAAAGTCAGGATGGGTCACAAGAGAAGATGGGATGCTTTGTTTGGGTACTTGATACCGGTTGCATCACACGTTGGACCCCGGATGGAGTGTTTCCGAGTGTACAAAATTCGAGGAAACATACGATAACAGAGAGAAAATTTTGTAGGAAAAAGTCCACGGAATCCGAAACATACGAAAAGAGACGCATACCAAAACCGGGATTTGACTTTATGTGCATAGACAGACTAAAAAAATATGTATGTAATGCTGCATTACTGTATTAAGCACAGTACTGTATTGCATTAAGTAAATAGTATCAATGAAAATACTCTACCAACCAGAGAGGAAGTGTGTAGAGTTTCCTAAATAAATCCTATGTACAGTTGCCAAATTAGAATTGGCAGAGTTTCAAAATTTTTCAGTCACCTGCCTGATGGATAATTCATGCCTTATTGCGTATTCTATTTTTCTTTTCAAACATGGAAGAAATCTTAAGTAATGATGTTAAAAACAGTCACTGTTATCTTTAGAGCAACGTGTTATATATTATTGCATAAAACTGTTTTCTGTATAAAAAGATTGACGTGAACGAAACGAAGTGATAAACATCATATCACAACCACTGACATAAATTAGTTAATAGGAGACAGCTATCACTAGTAGTATCGCATAAGCATAGTCCATATATTATCATTTCAATATAAAATTGATGGTAGTTGAACAATTCCATTTGTTTAATTATATAGAAAACATTGGAAGCTAACAAAATGCTATCAAAGATAAAAAAGAAATGATAACCTTAACAGTGCGAACCATGCGACCTCACTATTGTTTTCAGTGTCATGATGTGCACAGGAATAAGATGTCACTGTCATTTATTGGTCAAACACCTGTTTTTTCATGCCTTTCACATTCACATCCCCTGCTCAGCGAGAGACAATTATTGCACTGCTTTTGATGCAAGTTCCAGTTAGAGAAATATCAAGAAGGCTTAATACTGTATACTGAAACTGAAGAGATCTATAGATATACAGTAGATGGATAAAATTGTTTAGAGAACTGCAAAGTTTAGAAAATAGGCTTAGAAGTGGAACTCCTTGAAGCACCACAAGAGAGCATGACAATATGATAGTTACATTTGTCAAAGAACAACCCCTGATTACAGCATTTGCTTTTTATTGTTTATGTCAGAAACACGTAGAATTAAATGAGAATGTTATCTTTCGTATTTTCTATCCTTTCAGCTACTTATAATATGCTTATTTCAGGAGGTCCAGGCATATACATGTATGTGAAACTTATTGTAATTAATTTTTATTGAGAAGAAATGAATAGCTACAGTAAGAATAACCCAAGGATGCTTTTATGAAAGGTAAAGTTTTTGTATTAATGTATTTGTCAGCCTTGACTCTCACAGCTTTCCAGTGTGTGCAGATGAAACAGGATGACATGCAAGGCTTAAGATTAAAAAAGATTAAATTGTATTAATTTAATTTCTTATGAATGCTTTTTGACATGAGATAACTAGGTCTGAGTAAATTATGTTAAGCAATAATGAAAAGGATAAGAAAAAAGGAGAACATTGCCAATAAAAAAGAATTCATAACAAGAATAGTCAAATAAAGCATATAAATCTATGTAGATATTGTCAATTTAAATATTCATTCATATTACATATCTGAGAGATTATACTGCTAAAATTAGACTTAGGCTAATTAGGTATGAGAATCAGAAATAAAATTTAGACCTGCTAAATATGTCATGCAAATTATTTTATTGAGCAAAGGAGGAAATTAGTTGAATTACACTTTGCTATTAAAGAATACTATTGACAAGATTAATGTATTATTTATTGGCTATAGGTGATGAACTGACTATACCCCAATACATCTAGTACCATACATGGAGTCAAGACTCAAGCGGCAGCAAAGCCAACTTCCAAATGCTTATGCTGTCACAAATCTAAACTTTTATTGAGAGTACAATTAGAATTCATGGACTTGTGGGTATATACTGTTTGCCTTACTCTACAAAATATCTTTGATAGGTTGAATAAATCTACTTAATTCCAATTTAATTTATTTCAAGTTTTATAACATCTTTGAAATGAGATATTATTTTTTGATAAGTAAATAATCTGGCACTTGCCATGATGAACAATGAATTAAGAAAGTACACCAGTTCTTTGTTGGCCAACTGTGCATATTTACACACACACACACATATGTACAGACGAATACTATATACAGAACAAAATCATACTTGTTCCTAAACAATATACAAAAATTCTTCCATAATGAACAATGAATTAAGAAAATACTGTACACCAATTCTTTGTTGGCTGACTGTACATACAGGCACATATGCACAAACTAATGTTATTTACAGAACAAAATCATACTTGTTCCTGCATGATATACAAACTGTCAGTCCTTTACATTAGGAATTACCTTCACGAAGCGAAGCTGGAAATGGCCGCTAGTTAAACTACCACCAGGGTGATAGAACCCCTCCCACCTTAGTATATGTGACCACTTTGCTTTCAGTCGTCATCGGGTTTGGACATGTGTTACATCACTCTCTGCTTGACTGTCGTGGTACATTGCAGTATGCAAACCCATAAATTTACTGAGCTGGTTTCTAAGGCCTCCCTTCCCAAGCGTGTATGCCCTTGAATTGGCGGCAATAGATGCAATTATTGGAGATCGTAAATGAATGTTGATCCTCTTGCTGTCTGCACATCTTGCAGGGGGTAGGATTGCAATCCAGAACTAACTTGTTGTGAGTGTGTTTCATGGTCCCCTGTGCAATGGGTGAAGTTTGCGTGGAGGAAATGTTACTGGAGGAAGGGCACCAGGGCTCCGTTGGAGGGTTACATGCCCCCAGCGACTCCCTCAGTACCAGACCCTTCTTCCTTGTTTTTACAGCCCAACAAACTAACCCTCCCTGATCCCTCTTCCATGAAGGAGGCCTCCTTCTCATCTTCCTCATCCGATTCGTCAAGTATGGAGAATGGGGAGGAGACAGGGATTCATGATGCCCTTGATGGGGAGGCCTCGTGTCACGAGGGAGCTGGTTTTCCCTCGGAGAAAAATGTGGCCTCCTCCCGAGGTTTGATGAGCGGAAACCCTATCGTTACAGGTTTTGCTGGTGCACCTGGCTGCCCCAGTCACTACTCACATTATGGAGACCCCCACCACCACCACGGTGACCACTACTGCATTTGCAAAGGTTCCGCATCTGGTTTACTGCCACCACTCCCCCCGCAGTATCTTTACTGGTACCTCGGGTTGTGGTTTCTACCCCTCCGGGTTTCATGACGCCTCCAACCATCAGTACTGTGTCCGATGTTCCAGAGGGCCCTGTTGCATTGACCTCCTCTATTGGTTGTTCTGACTCCAGTTGCCCAAGTAACACCAGTTCTTGAGGCGCAACTCCCACCCTGGATGAAAGACTTCACAGAATTACTGAAGAAGGCAGTGAAGAAGAAATCGAAGAAGAGGTCACGTAGAAGTCTATCATCATTATGGTTTTTTCTTTGTCGTCATTGTCAGCTGCTGACTCGCCTCTTCCTCCCCCTCCTCCAAAAACCTCTCAGCCTAAGAATGTACAAACATCTTCAGAGACTCACACAGCCCTTGCTAAGGATGGAGCTCCTCTCTCTGTACCAGTAAGGGTGCAGGACGAGAGAAAAAGAAGAGACACTCAAGTGCCTCGACTCTCCCTGCCAGTACCCGGCCAGAGGCCCAAACCATGACCTTGGTGCTTAATCACCCGGAGAGGCAAAGGTGAGGTCCCCTGCTCAGACTCCTTCTGCAAGGGCTTTGGTCACGAAGGACTCTTGAGCACATCGAGAGAGAGTCAAATGCTCTCGTCAGCAGGCAACTTCCTCAACTCCTCCCTGTTCCCCATTGCATATGCATGAGAGAGACGAGACAGAATCGTCTCGTCTCGAGCCGGGGCCTCGGCTCAGTGAGTACCAGTATCACTGAGCCAAGTACCCAGCTGGGTAGGACCTACAACTGGAGTCTGTGTGGGCCCTGAAGAAGGAACCCAAGGCATCAGTGGGGTTGCCATCATCTTCCCTTGCTGACAGAACCCTCAATCAGGTGGATGATCTTGTCTCCGGACAAGAGAGGTCTCTCAGGTCAAAGCAATCAGACAAGTTGCTTCCTCCTCCTCTACCTCACCAGAGGCAATTTTATCAACCCTCGGAGAAGGCATTGGCGGCCAAGTAGGTCAACCCGGGTCTGGTCCAACTGGACCCTAGTCTTTCATTGCAACAGTTGACTGCATAGGCAATCTCCCTCTCGCAGCAAGAAGCAGCAACCCTGGAGGCTACTTCCTTGGCAGCCTTCCAGGCAGTCTCTTGGATTAATCTGTGGTCCTTTACAGTGGCCAAGATTGCTTCCTGCACAGGGGCAGTGGTCCCTGAGGAGGATTCAGTGTTTGCGAGACTACCAGTCTGTAGGTAAGGCAATTTCCTACCTGGCTTGCCAGACCACAAATCTGTGGGCTAACCTAGTCCTGAAAAGGAGAGATGCTGTCTTGTCTCGCCTGACCAGGACTGAGCCCTGAGTCTGCCATGACCCTAAGGAATGAACTGTTGCTGGGTTTCTCCTCTCTCTTCCCTAGAGAGATGGTAGATGCCACCATAGACAAACAAAGGGTCAACGATAATGATTGCCTCATCTGACAGGCAGTGACGAGGGCATTTGGATCTTCCCGCACCACCACGTCATGACCTACTGGTCAAGCTCTCCCTCCCTCAGTCCCAAAAAAGACTCAAGCTTCTAAGAGCACTAGCAGAAAGACCCAGCAGTCTTCTCCTTTCGCTCAGAAATGTCCCTTTCAGCCCTCCTCTTCATCAGGAAAGGCAGGCAAGGCCACAAAAGAGAAGAGGAAGAAAAGGAAATGCTAAAGACAGCATTCCCTTCTAGCTGCTGCCACCAGTGGGGGCTGTGCCTGTCGTGCCTTTAGGCAACTTGGCGGTGACACTGAGCCAAGACCTGGGTAGTGGATGTCCAACTCCAGACTTATGGACAAGGTTCATGAAAGGACATGGCACTCGAGAAGAAAGTGCAAGCCATGCTGGCCAAGGGTGCAATAGAAGTCATCTCCAACTGATTGCTTAGTGCTTGCCTCTGTCAGGGAGAATGACTTCATGCTGACGGTGGATCTTAGGGATGCATATTTCCAAATACCCATCCATCACTCCTCTCGGAAGTACCTTTGCTTTATCCTTGGGGAAACTGTATTCCGGTTTGAGGCACTTTGCATCACTCTCAATTGCTCTTCAGGTGTTCATGAGAGTGTTCACCCTCATCTTGGCTTGAGCCCATTCACAGGGGGATACGCCCGTTGAGGTACTTTGACAATTGGTTAGTCCTTGCGAGCTCCCACTTGCAGTTGCTTCAGGACAGGGATTGACTTCTTGAGTTTTTCTTCACCCACAGGATTGCGATAAACTTGGAGAAGTCTGATTTCTTTCCCAAGCAGATGATAAAGTACCTGGGCATGCTGACTGATACGGTAGCAGCAAAAGTCTTCCCAACAGACTCATGCATCAGCAAGTTCACAAAGATAGCGCAATTGTTCCTGTCCCGGCTGGAACAACCAGCACGGCTATGGCAAGTCATAGTTAGTCACTTGTCGTCCCTGGAGAATCTGGTTTCTTACGGATGTCTCCACTTATGTTCTCTGCAATGGAGAATGAGGGAACATTGGTTCCAGTCTCAAGATCCACAATCCTTCATCATTACCCTACCGGAGGAGGTGAGGAGAGACCTGGATTGGTGGCTGGATGATAGGAACCTATTAATAGGAGTATCCCCGTATACTCCCCCTCTCGACATGCTTCTGTATTCAGATACACCAACACAACATACACCTCCACATCAACATCCTGGAACTCCTCGACGTTTATGCCTTCCCTCCATTCTGTCTGATTCACAAGGTAATCAGCTAGGTGCTGACCACCCCGAGCCAAAAAATAGTTCTGGTAGCTCCCAAATGGCCTCAGGCTGTGTGGTATCCTGACCTGCTGGCCCTTTTCACCAAGAGAGTTGCCCTTTGGCACAACCTTCTGTCCCAACCTCACATAGAATGGTGTCATCAGGCAGTGCAGACTGTGGCTCTTTATGTTTGTAGGTTAACCACCATCTCTTTGAGCGAGAGGCTTTTTGTGTCACGCTGAGACAGAGATGTCTGAATACCTAAAGAAGTTTTCTGCAGCTGTATACCAGAGGAAGTGGGCCATCTTCTGTGGTTGGTGCCATCAAAGGGGTATCACTTCGGTCGGAGCCACTCTTCAACAGGTCACAGACTACCTAGTCTTTGCCGGGAGAAGCTTCCCTCAGTCTCTGCAGTAAAGGGCTATTGAGCTGCCCTCGGCTTAATCCTGAAACTGAAACGAGTATATATATATATCTCTTCTTCCTTAAAGATACTATAAAGATATCTCTCTTGTTGAGAGTTTTAAAAGGTCTTGCCCACCCGTCTTAAGGAGTCTAACACATGCTCTTTATGAGAGTTGTCAGGCAGGCATCTGACACTCTAGACCATCTTTTTGCTTGCCTTGGAATCAGTGAAGAGAGAGAGTAGGCGAACTACCGGGAATCTCTTTCAATGTAAAACACTCTAGAGGATGGGGAATGGTTGTGTTTGAATTTGTTCTGGAGTTTGTAGCAAAGACAAAAATCCATCGGTTGCTGACGCCAGATGTTGAGTTTTATGATATGGATGAGATACTGCTGTGTTCTGTTAGGTCATTGCAGTGCTACCTGAGGAGGACTTGACACCTCCGGCTTGAGTGTCGATGACTCTTTGTTAGCACTGACTTCATGAGGCGATCCAAAGGGTGTACTCCTGGAGGAGATGACACCAATACCCCAAGGCTGAGAGCCCACAAAGTCAGGAGCATCACCCTTACCCTCGCATTCCGGAAGAATCTTTTGGCACACCAGGTACTGAAGGCGGGAGTGTGGTCGAGGCAGACCGCCTTTACCTTCTTTTACCTACAGAATATTGCATACAAATCCTGGGATACCCTTTCCTTTGATCCTGTGGTAGGTGCTCAACAAGTTAAGTAAACTTCCCGGCTCCTGTAACAGGTCAGATCAGCATTTTGCCTTAGATGTACAATTGTGGATAAGAGTATGAATGTGGATAACTGGCTCCCCTCTCCTCTATCCCCCATCCTCTTTTTCGTCCGGGCAGAGAGCGGATGGTCATTACATACTGGAACTGGCTGTGATGTAGGTAAGTGACATAAAGGAGTACCCATTCTTTGTCATAGACAATAGAAACATCCGCTTACTCTTTCAAGGGGAGTACAGTTGGTCCCAGACAATATTACAAGCACAATGCATACCTGTATTTTGCCTTACTGTCATTACCTATCAGTTTCATCCAAGCTTTTTTGCTCCTGTGAGCAAACAAGCTTGCCTTCCATAGAAGGAATGCCTTTAAATCTGATGAGCGATCTCACAGTTCATTTTCTCTGATCGGTTCATCAGATTGTGATTCATCCCTTAGCTCTCACAATCAGTGCCAAATCAAGGTGAGTGAGCTTCAGTTACCTCAGCTGACTTATATCAGAATCCTCCCTCCAACTATAAGTCTTTCTAATGTAAAGAACCAATGGTTTGTATATTGTGTAAGAACAAATCACAATTTTTCATAGGAAATTGTATTTTTCCTAACTATAGAAGCCTGAAGTCCTTTACATTTTACACCCACCTCTTGCTACCCCTCATTCTACTGTTCCTGGGCCAAAGCAAAGTTTTATCTGCATACCTGGATGGGAGGGGCAGTAGTTCAGCTACTGAATTACCTTGCTATAAAAGTCTATAGTGGCAGTTTCCAGCTTCTCTGAAGGTAATTCCTAATGTAAAGGACCTCAGGTTCGTATAGTTAGGAAAAATATTTACTTGAATAAACTGTGATTTTTAAGTTATTGAAATATAAACAGCAATGTATTAATTTCTGGATTCGACCTGTGTTCGCCGGTGAAAAGGATCCTGCTGCTCACTTTTCTAATATAAATAGGTTCTAAATATACCAGAGAAAAAAGTTAGCATGGTATGCTGAGGTTACTACCCTTGCGCGAGCACCCTAAGGGTGTCAGGTATAAAGTACAAGGCGAGTGAAAGCCACTATTCACAGGTCTTCTGCCAATTAGAGGTTTCCTTTCCAAAATCCCTCTCATGGGATGGGCCATTGCAATGGCCACACCTTCCCTCTCGCTACCGCTACTACTACCCGACCTGAGCAACATCTATAATCCTGTTTTAGAACTCGTGAACTAGTGACACACTTTTTCTTGCTCCAATTTATTTGGAGATTTTGTGATTAATTCGGGATGGCCGCTGCAGATGTTACTCTTGCATCGAAGTTGAGTACCCCAATTTAAATTTTTCGTAACTTATAAGGTTGCGGGACTTCCATTGCGGAAAGGCAGCGTACCCACGCCATTTTATAATCATGAGCAAGAACGCGTGTGAATTAGGTACACATTTTTAGTCGAATTAAAAATGAATCAAAAGCATAATTTTGCATTAAATGTACCTAATTCATGAGTTTACTTGTTACTATTAAGATTATTTTGTCGTAGAATTACCGATCGCACTCATGACATACCCTGGGGTAAATCTGGGGGCTAGGCAGGTGCGCGTAAAGTAATTTGCTCAACCCCCCCCCCCCCCCCAGCTCAAGAGCGCGTTTGAGCTCATCTCGACATAATATTAGAATATCATGTTAAGATACGCTATCAACAGCCTGTTGTATAGTGGGGGAGAGAGAGAGAGTTTTAAAAAACTCTTTCTCTCTTCCCAACGTAAATTAACATGAATTATTCTTTCAAAATAAATATATTTAAATATGTTAGTTAATTCACTGAACAGGTGGAAGAGTTGCCACCCATCAGTTTAACCAGTAAACTAATAAGGTAGGCTAACTGCCCTTAACCATTACCCTTATGCCTCTTGCCTAGATAGAGTTAAGGCTCTTCAAGGGGGGATATCAATGTTAAAAGAGCCCCCTCTCTCTCTTTTCACATTATGGGATCTATCCTCCTGGCCAGTCTGAATCGAATAAATTCGAGTTTAGTAGGTTTAGTTGAAGATTCTGTCCACATAACGATATCCTAGAGGAGATTTAGCCTAACTTTCTGAGTCGCTAGCGATATCGGTTGGTCAGCTAGATCCATATCGGGTAATTTCCCAAAGTATATATAGAACCCCTGGCAACTCTTCCATGGTGCCTCGTTGTCAAAAGTTGTATATATAGTATATTATATATATATATATATATATATATCTATATAATATATATATATATATATATAATATATATATATAGATATATAGATATATATATATATATATATATATATATATATTATATATATATATATATATATATTCATTATTGTCATTGTGCAATCTGTATCCCTTTGTGCGTAAAAGGTCTAATGAACATTCGTCTTGGCCTAGCCACCTTCGGTTTAACCTTAGTAGTAGGCTACACCTCTTGATCGAGGGCCACATCAACCGGTTACTGTACCAACCACGACGGGCCATAGGCCCAGTCACACTACCACCCCTACAGTGGTAGCCTGCACAACCGTCAATAGGTGGCCACTTCTGATCAGGTATGTGGCCAGGCGATCACGACCGACCACCCTCCCACACTCCCCCCCCCCCCCACCCACACACTAACTAGGTTCGGCTTAGCCGAACCATTATAACTCGCGGTACTAGTATTCTTAGTGAGGAACGGTCGCTTGAGTTTCATATAAGTGGAAGGAGGGTACTAGAGTTCCCAGCTTAAAGTCCCCCAGCTCCGCCGGATGACGGACATAGCTTCAGGGCGTACATATGTAGCTCCGCCGCTTCGTTGTCTCTTTCTCCAGGCCCCCCCTATCCATGGAAAGAGGGTGGGAGTCTTGCTCCCACCCTTCTACCCTCAGTAGAGGTAGGCAGTGTCAGATATGGAATAAATTTTCCCCTGAATCGCCACCTTGGCTCGTGCCACAGGCAGTGGCAAGGGCAAGGAGAAATGAGACCGCAAGTGAGCTAAGCTTTGAGGGACCGCACAGTGAACAGCTCCGGACCCTTGTGGTGCCGACGGAGAATGACTCACCCCCACATCTGCCACTGGAGTGTTGAATTAAACCTGCCATAGCTCAGTTCTCAATCCTTGGAGATTATGTAGATGCCTACGTTAACACGTAGCCCTCTGGTCCGGCCATCCATACGGAGTTGAGGCCCATCCTCCTCCCAGGTCCGGCGGGTATCAGATCTCAAATACTAGGCTTACATCAAACCCTGGAGCGGGATCGAGAGCAGGCAGTTAAATTTAAAGATATGATTTGAAGCTATTCAGTGAATTGAATATATATTAGTTAGTGAATTGAATATGTTAATGAGTAAAAAACTTGAACATTGTCTAGTTTAAGTTGCATGCCCTTGCCAGACGAGCTCCGGCCCTCCTTGAGGCTGAGACTCATTAACAATTACTATTACAGAAGGTGCGCTGCCAGTCACCGGGGTGCTCCGCCTCCCTAGGGGAGACCGTTGGGCACGAGGTGTGTTGTTCGCACGCCAACTGCTTGGTGCCGTTCGTAGCCGAGGAGGGGCAGCCAGCCTCCTTACATGGTTTGGCACCCGGAGGCGTGCACCATCTGTTATGAGATGGTGATGCTCTTCTTGAATGAGCAGACGGCCGAAGAAGCCCGCCAGAACGTGAGGTGGGACCTGAGGCGCTGGGTTTCCGGGTACGGAAGGAACGCGCCATCAGGTCACCCTTACATCTTAGATGCCAGCCTGGGAGCCCCTTTTGTTCAAGGGGTCCCCCTCGGCATCAGTATAACCTCATCTGGCGGTCTCCATCATCAACGCCATCCGGGCGGAGACGGCACCCCTGCCGGATGACCAAGAGGATTTGATGGCAGACGTGGCAGCCATCAACATCCATGTTGAGCTTATGGCCCTGGAGGAGTTAAGTGGAGAGGTAAGTGAGGCAGAGGCAGGTAGTCTCCTGAGTCCGACTCCTTCTTCTTCCCCTTCTTTCCACGGCTTCTTGGGACAGCTCACGGTCGGTTCGTCCCAAAGAGAAATCAGTTAGATCGAAATCCCTGCCCAAGGGATCAAAGCCGACTCCGTCAGCAGTGACTGAGTCATCTCCGGCCCCACGGCCGTCGACATCATAATATGACAAGTCGCCTGCTGCCAAGGGCTGTCTCCCCTTGAAGGGATCAAGATCAAAGTCCGCCATACCCAAGGCGACGGAGTCCGGCGTAGACCACGAATTGCTCGCTAACCTTCTCTTGTCGAAGGTTAGAGACACAGTAGACGAGAGGTTTGAGTCGTTGCGACACGCCTCCGGATCTGAAATCTCCGGCCAGTCAGTTTCTAAGTCAGTGGCCGAGAAGATCAAACCACTCAAGGATATGATGACCGGATTTCTCCACCCCGGATCTCTGGCGCTGGCAATGGCGGTGCCGGATGCCTCCAAGCTTCCCCCCTTCAATAAGAACAATCCATGGAGGCTTGCTATGCATGCCCCATACGTAGATGGGAAATTAACCATTGAAGGGTGTGGGACCCAGCCTCTGGAGGACTTTGAGCTTTCCCGAAAGGCCTCCAGTTCCCCTTCCCCGGGTTTGTCAGACTAGTAGAGCACGCGCTAGTAAGAGCTGACAAGGTCCCGAAAGAAACGGGGATCTTCCCGAGGGAACAAGCCCAAGCTGCCTGGGCACGCACCATGGCCGAGTAGGAGTGCGTTAACACCAGTTTGACGCCTCACAAGGGCACGTACACCATGTTTGTGACCCTGGAGCGAGTTCCGTCGCCCTGCACCGACAAGGTGGCGGAGCTAACTTTGCAAGCCTTAGCCGAGGATAAACCTATCCCAGCTTTGAAGGAAACAGAGGCTACCTCCCTTCTCTTCCCTGCGATTAGGGAGTTTTGGAATGAAGCCCTAGCCACGTTTACGGCAGGTAAACTGGATGTTGTCTATGCCTCCACCTTATCCTCCGAGAAGCTGCCCAAACTCCTGGAGAACCTGATTAAGTCCGAATTCGAGGCAAGGTCGAGACTGGCAAGGTCTATCAACTCTGTCACTTCGATGGCGTTGGTAGCCACCACATACAGGGACGAGCAAGTATTCCAGGTCCTGACGAAAAGTCTGTTACAGACTTTTCAGTCAGACCTATATGACTTTGGAATAGCAAGGCGAACTTGCAGGAAATATGTCCTAGTGGAGGCTTCTATCAGGCATGAGCCGAACAGATTGGTAAAAGCATCAATCTGGGAAGAGAACTTGTTCCCTCAGACAGAGGTGGATAATGTCTTGCAGGAAACCGCCAGGGCCAACCAGAGCCTCCGGGTTAGGTGGGGGCTTCCTTCTAAACGGAAGTTTGAAGCACCCGGCCAGCAAGCTAGAGCAAGAAAGAGGCCGAGGAGGTACAATCCCTATAAGCCCTCTCGACCTCAGACAATGGTTCAGGCACTCCCAATATCACAAGTTGGGGAGTCGTCAACATCAAAGGCCCAGCCACAGCAGCAGCTTGTTTTGCTACAGACTCTGCCTGCTCAGCAACCCTCAACCTCTACAGCCATCATAACCTCCCCCGCCTTTAACCCCACCTATGAAACTAGGGAATCTTTTCGTAGCTACCATAGGCATGCGGGTAGCAGCAGAGCCAGAGGTAGCTCCCGGCTACGAAGTGGCTCAAGGGGTAGAGGTTTCCGAGGAGGCAGAGGGTACAAACCTGCAGCCAACCAGTGAGAGCCCGCAGGTAGGAGGGAGATTATATCTCTTTTGAGACCATTGGACCTTCAGTCCATGGGCACACAGTATAATCTCCAAGGGCCTGGGATGGAAATGGAAGAAAGGGCCCCCACCACCTATAAACTTCTTCCAGATCCCAACAACGGACCTGATGGAATACACCAAAGATCTCCTACAAAAGAAGGCCATAAAGAAAGTAAGGATACTAAAATTTCAAGGACGTCTGTTTACTGTTCCAAAGAAGGAATCAGACAAAAGAAGACTGATTCTGGACTTGTCAAATTTCAATTCATACATTCTTTGCGACAAGTTCCGTATGCTGAGAGTCTTGCAGGTGCGGACCTTACTTCCCCGTTGGGCCGTCAACACCTCTATAGATCTTACAGACGCTTACTATCATGTTCCGATAGCAAGGAAATTCACCCCGTACCTAGGCTTTGGGCTAGGGAACAAAGCTTACTCATTCAGGGTGATGCCATTCGGGCTCAACATTGCGCTCAGGATATTCACCAAGCTAGGAGAGACTATAATCCAAGAACTAAGAACCAAGGGGATCATGTTGGTAGCCTATCTAGATGACTGGCTCATCTGGGCCGCCAGCGTCGAGGAATGCCGCAAGTCGACAGCCAGAGTAATAGAACTGGAGTTTCTGGGCTTCCAGATAAACAGAGAGAAATCACGGCTGGAACCGGCTTCCCACTTTCAGTGGTTGGGAATCCAATGGGACCTAATAAAACACAGGCTATCCCTTCCACCCAGGAAGGCCAAGCAGATAGCTGCGGCTACAAAACAGTTCCTCAAGAACAAGAGGGCCTCTCGTCGTACCCAAGAGAAATCTTGGTTTGCTTCAATTTGCCTCAGTAACAGACGTCCTACTAAGAGCCAGATTGAAGGATATCAATCGAGTCTGGAGAAAGAGAGCCAACATCAATCTCAGAGACAAAGTTTCAGTGATTCCACCCATTCTAGCAAAGAGGCTTCGGCCATGGACGAAGCACAGGAACTTGTCCAAGGCAGTACCACTGTAATTCCCTCCGCCGTCTTTGACAATTCATATAGACGCGTCACTGAGTGGCTGGGGGGGATACTCTCAGTTCAAGAAGATTCGAGGAATATGGTCGGAGACATTCCGTCAGTTCCACATCAATGTGCCAGAAGCTATGGCAGTTTTCCTAACCTTAAAGCGACTAACTCTGGCCAGGAACAGCCATGTGAGGATAGTCTCGGACAGCCTAGTGGTGGTACACTGCATAAACAGAGGAGGTTCCAGGTCAAGCAAACTGAATCACGTACTGATTGCAATATTTTCGTTAGCAGCGGAAAATCATTGGCACCTGTCAGCAACCCATCTGGCAGGAGTCAAGAACATGATAGCGGACGCACTCTCCAGGACTACTCCACTAGAATCAGAGTGGTCCCTGGACAAGAACTCATTCTAGTGGATTTGCAACCAAATCCCGGACGTCCAAGTGGACTTATTCACCACAGAATCCAACCACAAGCTGCCATGTTACGTCACACCCAACCTGGACCCTCTAGCCTATGCCACAGATGCGATGACCATAGATTGGAACAACTGGCAGAAGATTTCTCTATTTCCTCCGGTGAATCTTCTGATGAAGGTCTTGCACGAGCTACGATCCTTCACAGGTCAAGTAGCATTAGTGGCACCCAATTGGCCAAAAAGCAACTGGTTTCCACTTCTTCTAGAACTGAAGCTCCGATCCAAACGGATCCCTCGCCCGAAACTGACACAGATAGTACAAACTCAAACTGTGTCAGCTTCCTCAAGAATTCTGAATGCCCTAACTTTATGGACTTCATGAAGTTTGCAGCCCAAAAAAGGCACGAGTATCGATCCATGTAACATTGTATTTATAGAATCAGATAAAAGAGATTCAACTCTCAGGCAATATGATTCGGCTGTCAAAGAGTTGGCCAAATTCCTGAAGGAATCAGAGCCCCACAAAATGACTACTAATCTGGCAATTTCATTCTTCAGAACCCTGTTCGAGAAAGGCCTAGCTGCCAGTACTATTACAACAATCAAGTCAGCCTTGAAGAAAATTGTTCAGATCGGCTTTGATATTAACTTGTCAGATACATACTTCTCCATTCCGAGAGCATGTGCCTGCCTAAGACCAACTGACCGCCCTCATATGGTCACTTGGTTCTTGACTGATGTACTCAAACTGGCCTCAGACACTAACAATTAAACATGCTCATATATAACCCTACTAAGGAAAACTTTATTCCTAATGTCTATGGCCTCAAGCGCCAGAATATCTGAACTCTCGGCTCTCTCACGAAATCCAGACCACATAGAATTCCTCCCGTCAGGGGAAGTACTACTATCCCCACCGAAGCTTCCACGCTAAGAATGAGGACCCACAAAATAGATGGGTTCCATGGAAAATCATCTCTTTGACACAGGACACATCATTATGCCCTGTCTCTACCCTTAGATCCTTCTTACCCAGAACCTCCACAACATCGTCAGGTCCTCTTTTCATTAGAGAAAAAGGCGGCACTATTTCTCTTAAAGGTATTAGACAACAAATACTCTACTTTATCAAACAAGCCAACCCGGATTCAGTCCCATATGTCCATGATATCCGAGCGGTGGCTACCTCTATTAATTACTTTCAAAATATGAATTTTGTGGACCTGAAGAGATATACGGGTTGGAAATCTCCAGTGGTTTTTTAAGCGCCACTATTTAAAGAACTTAGAAGCCCTTAAATTCCCAGCAATTGCTGCAGGGAGCATAGTCTCCCCCGAATTGTGAATCTTATCATTCTTCTCCTTACCCCTTCCTCCTTCCTGACACTCTCTCCTTCCTACCTGCCTCGCTCGTACTCCCCACTATACCTCTCTCCTCCGGGTTGGGAGGGCCTGGGCGTCATCCTGCCACCGAAGATTGTACATAGATTATTTTGTCCACAATTATGTTATGGACCGCGCTGTACATATCCTGGGGATGTGATATTGCCTGAATATCTTGTCATTTGTATGATACATAGCTAAAGTCTTAGTCTAAGTAGTAAGTAAGTTTAAATTTAAATGGACCTAGTGCAAATATTAAGTAAGTAAATTTGAGTTGAAATGAACCTTAGGTTTCATTAACTCCTTCCTTACAAGAATATGTAGTATTTATGAGGCTTGGATAGGCATTCTCTAGTAACTTTTCACCGGCGAACGCAGGTCGAACCCAGAAAAGGGTTTTTGACGAAGGAAAAATCTATTTCTGGGGGAAGACCTGTGTCGCCCGGTGAACCCAGCCCTTCTAATTGGGTTCCCCATCCCTATACCAATCCAAGCCAAAAGGGGTCTAAAAACCAGGATTGTAGATGGCGCTCGGGTCAGGTAGTAGTAGCGGTAGCGAGAGGGAAGGTGTGGCTGTTGCAACGGCCCATCCCATGAGAGGGATTTTGGAAAGGAAACCTCTAATTGGCAGAAGACCTGTGAATAGTGGCTTTCACTCGCCTTGTACTTTATACCCGACACCCTTAGGGTGCTCGCGCGAGGGTAGTAACCTCAGCATACCATGCTAACTTTTTCTCTGGTATATTTAGAACCTATTTATATTAGAAAAGTGAGCAGCAGGATCCTTTTCACCAGGCGACACAGGTCTTCCCCCAGAAATAGATTTTTCCTTCGTCAAAATCCCTTTATTATACCAAATTTCACTGCACCAAAGACATTATATTTTTTCTTGAAATAAATCTAAAAAAAAAATACCTTGTAATTTAGAAGCTTATCTTTATTTTTTATTGACATATCCTATCATAAGGTTATGTGACCTCAAAATGAAGTGTATGAATTATATTTGGTTGAATATTAAATAAACGAAAGTTTAAAAAACAAAAACAAAACAAATTATGCAAAGCCAGAAAGATTCCTTCTTGTATAGGCAGACTATGGTAGACAAGTAAACATTCAAGTAGTAACTTTAAAGTTGTCATGCTTATTTTTGCAACACTATTGTAATCAGACACATTCATTTCATATTCATGTTGTAATCTTAGAAAATTTAGTGGTAATGGTATGCAAAATATTTTTAGATTTTGAAGATTGAAGTGTTTTTCATCAGGTAATATATGTATTGTGTTGATTTTAATCTTTATTCTACTTTTATTTTGTTCTATGTTTGGGATTTCATTTTCCTGTGGTGTTTTTCAGTGATAACAATACATACAGGAAAATGTCTGTGCCATGTTTATAATATTTCCAGTTGAGGTGTTTAGTTTTTCCTTTATTTGGGATTTGGAAAAATGATGCATAAGCCCACATCCAGTACTATCAAATTCTTAAAGTTCTCCAACAACTATGAAGCCATCCACTTGCATGCACCGAGACTGTTGTCCAAGAAAATTTTTAGGCAGTACATAGCTTAGCAGTTTGTACTGCATACAGTACTTGGGTAATCTGTTCAAGTTTTTCGGTTTACTGGTATGTCGACTTCAGAAAAGCATATTAAATATTAAAATCACCAAACTTAAAAAATCAGAGAACAAACTATTTTAAAGCAAATGAACTGAAAAAAATTACATTGATCAGTATGCAGTACATATCAACCAAAGCCATGATACTTTAATGCACTGAGAAAGTTAGATTTGCATAGCACACCAACCAAAACGTAGCTTTCAACTCTTATAACCTTATCTGTAATTTATTGTCAAAATTTTCAAAAACAGGCAAAGAACCGGGTAAAAGGCCGAGAGAGGGCAACCACGATTCTCACCCAGGTGATTAAGAAAAAGACTGAACGCGGTAGCGTGGGTGCGTGGTCCTTAACCAGTTTCCACCCAATATATGCACGCATTGCCAGATTTCACAAGATTCCTTACTTTTCATCTGCAATTTAACCAGATCCAGCTAGGCACTAGAAAAATTATCCTATTGTTAAGACCTCAGGTTTGTAGCTATGAAAAATACAAATTGTCCTAGAAAATTTGTCATATTTCACTCAAGGAACTGTTTTTATACTTCCAATTAACATTGATTTCCTTTGCTATAGTATACACACAATGCAATTATGTAAACTTCTTTTGTCCACACAACTTAAAATTTCAGAGCACTTGCTCACACAACGAAACAAAATCTTTCAAATAGTCTCATAAGAAAATGTTTTTGTATGCTTTGTTAACAGTGATTTGTGTTAGTGTGATAGACTATTATGAAATCCAAGTAAGTGGAACCCCGACATACGAAAGTTCCTACTTACAAAAAATCCAAGTTACGAAAGCAAAGACAAAGATTTTTTTGCCTCTGTATACGAAAATAATTCAGGTTGCGAAAGGGTAAAGTCTGAGATTCGCCCAGACCACCGAGAACAATTTTAAAACTCGCACGCTGCCAACTGAGTAGACTCGCCACCATCCTCCTGCTCTCCCATTGGTTCCTGATGCTGGTCACCGCCATAAGATCCTACTCTCCTATTGGTCAGCATCATGCCTCTATGTAAAGGTGTTCCTTGACCATTTTTTGTGGCAGCATTATTGGAAACACTGGAATTCGTTCCTTCACATATACGTATTTCGTTTGTTAATGTAAATTCGTGTTAGTGATTTCGCTTTCGTTGTACTGTAAGTTCCTTTATCGTGTTGTGTGTGAACTTAATTACTTACGTTATTAGCCATGGGTCCCAAGAATGTTGCTGAAGTTCACGGAAAGAAGAGGATGCTTTCTATGGAGAACGAAGATGGAGATAATCAAGAAGTGTTAATGTTTTCTGCCATTTGTTTATGTGCTTCGTAAAGTTTAGTGTCAATGTTTTCTGCCATTTTTTAATGTGTTTCGTAAAGTTAAGTGTTCATGTTTTCTGCCATTTGTCCTCCTCACTCGAAAGGTAAGGTTCCACATTTTACTACATATGTACGTGTACGTAAAGTATTTTTTGTACCTTTTAAGCATAAATTTTAATGCACAGCTGCTATATTAAATTTTATAATTATATTAACATGAGAAAAATAACCACACAAAACCAAAAAGACAAAAATACAAGATATTTTATTTACTTTTTCCCAGATTCGACAATGCATCTAGAAAGTAGTAAAATCCTATAAATTGAGGTGTTAGATATGTAGTACATTTAACAAATATTTTGTTCCTGATGAGGCCAAATTATGAAAGGATCGTGTGGTTGAATTATGGGATCTTGAGAAGCAGACATTAGGTGCAAGCGCTTTATGCTTGCCAGATTCACAAGAGTCATTTTTGAGTTCATTGTAAATATTTTTTTGGGTTTTTATAGAGTTTATTGTGTGCTTGTGTATTTCTATTTCTGTACCGGGCTACTTACCCAATCAGAGCCTTTATTTTGCTCTTCCAACAAGGGCTGCAGCATGACTGGTGGTAAAAGTTAGCATTTGTGACCATAGGTATAGTATTGCTTATAAAAAATGTAAGTACATACAATACTGAAAAATGAAAGGTAAAATAAAAGATTCTAAAGTCTGTTTTGAGGATAAAGAATTGTTTATGATGCTAGGGTAGAGTACAGCAGTATTAGTTTTACAAAGTTTATAAATATTCATTCTTGTTTAATTTACTTTGTATAGAAAGCTTTAATGATGTTATTTACTTTTTCATTAATTTTCTTATAACCATGGTTTTCTTCCCTTAGCTCATATCTATATCATCCTCAACAGATTATTTCAGATTCTTTTGAGTGACCAGGGTTGCCAGGGCAAAGATGTACATGGATATTTTACAAAACCAGATGACGATGATCATTCTAAGACTTTTAAAGGAGATGTTAAGTATCAGAATTCCTCAGTGCCGCCAGAATTTAAATTTGGTAAGCTGCATTTGCATTTACAAATTCTCAAGAGTTGCAAATGTGTTTTTTTTCCATTGCTTTCATGCCTTGTAAAAAGTGTTTGAATTTCTTTCATAACAAATAATGGCATTACTAAAATACAGTTTTTCTTTTGAACAGTGTACAGATTTCTTATATGTATATTATTAGTATTAGCTTTTGTGTTTGATTTAATTTTAAATGTGTTGTTTGTACAAAAGTTTAACTAACTTCATTTCTGTCAATTGTTAATTCTGTTAAATTTGTGAATTTCTTGTCCAGTGATATTCTTTGCTTATGACATCTAATCAGTAGGTAGTAATCAAAGTAAGCAAGCAGGATTCTGTGGATATTGTCACTGCAGTACTTATATGCATATATCGAGATCAACTTGGTGGCAATTAGTGTTGTTTAATTTGTAAAGTATTATTGTGAGGTATTGGTTAATGTATGAACACCTGATAGCCTCCACAACCAATGCATATCCAGAAATTAATTATAGTAGGAGAACATTGGCATTCCTAAATAATTAAAATGATGTTAATTTCGCTTCATGTATCACCTCATTTGTTCTGGAGTAGATGCCAATTATTCATGTAAGCCATCATCATCATCATCATCGTCATCATCATCATCCTTGTTTATGTTTGCTTTGAAGAAGGGTTAGAATACTCTCTAGGATTCTTCGTGAGGGGGCTCTTCTTGGAGCATGGGAAGTATAGAGTTTTCCAAGTTTGCCTGTAGTTAATAGGTTCATTGGTAGTGCTTTGTTACAGCACAACTGAAGGAGGGCCTCGCCTAGGAGACAGGAGGGTTTTATTCACTCAGTGTGGCAGCATTTGCAATGCACGAATGGGTAGTTTGTGATACCAATGGGCTGTCTGCCTATGGTGAATGGGCTGGCAGACTAGTTCAGAAGTTTTCAGTTAGGGTTGAAGTAGTTCTTACTCCCTTAAAAGGCCACATTTCCAATGCAAGGTAGTTTCCATGGTAAACAGAACTTTATAGTATTCTGTTCCATCCCCCCCCCCCAATTCCTGGCTGTAATAATGGTATAGGTATATTCCATTATTCTGGTAATGAACTTGATTCTGTGCTTTCTGCCATTCAACCTGTTTTATCCTCAATAGATAGTCAAATGTGTTGATCAATCATTTTTAGTTTGACTACTCATGGTCAATAGTCAAGTGTTCATCCAGTTCTTAACTGCTAACTCTTGTGAACAGAGGTCTCCCTCCAGTCAAGGCTGCTGGTTCAGCAAGTCCTGGATTCTTCATTCACTCTTGCTGAGACTATCTCCTGTCAGGCAAGACTATGGCTTACACCGAGCTGTAAGTTAGTCTTCAATCTAAAGACCTTGGATTTCCCCACTTGGATGAAAGTTTTCTACTCAAGACTGTTTGATAAATTTGGACTTGGGGAGAGAGTAGTGAGGAGTTTTTTTATGGCAACATGTCTGGTGTAGGAGGAATGGAGTTTCTCTCTCTCTCTCTCTCTCTCTCTCTCTCTCTCTCTCTCTCTCTGCTCTCTCCTCCTCTCTCTCTCTCTCTCTCTCTCTCTCTCTCTCTCTTCATCCATCTTGAACATGGAAGGAGTTCAGGACTAATCAGCTCCTGACGGGAGATTCAAAAGCTTTTCCTCTTGACTCCTTTCACCAAAAGTTCGATTGATGGTTAGACAAGATGCTTCTCTGGTCCACGGCCAGGTGTAAGATGCTTCATGATCATATTTGGACTATTAGGTTGTGGAACCAGCCTTTGTTTTATGCTATAGCGTAACGGAAGGTTGCCTAGGAACATCCATCCTTCTCTGGTTTTGTGAGGTACCCAACAAGTGTATGGCTCTTTTGAGAAGGACATCAACCTTTGTACTTGATTGTGAATGCAAAAAGTCAGGGTGTGTGACTTGCCTTGGCCCATTTGGATGGTCTTGACTGTGCTCCTAGGCAGTGAGGACAGGTGTCTAGGTTGTAAACATTGATTCCCTCATTCTAACTGAGGGACATTACCCATATCCATAGATTTTTTGGGTGGTGAGGGGGTCTGCAGTGGTTGCTCTATGAGAGGTTTAGGCATCCAGCTTCGCTTGGACAGAGTAGTATCTTGTCTGAGATATTACTGTAGCCTGTTTCCACTCCGGATTAGCATCTGGGCCAAAGTAAGTGGGTCATGCCAGATACAGGTACCTGCATGTTGAACATCCAATCTTAGCATAGTGTCTAAAATGCACCTCCCCTCTTCTCCCTTCAAACAAGGGGGAGGGAGCATAGATATAGCTACTTGCTTGAAGAATCTGCAGTTTAACCAGTAGAAGTTGTCTTGTGCATTGAATTCTCTTAAGGAGGTTTTCATGTTTTCTGATGTATTTTCCTTATTTGAGCACCATCCAATATTGCATGATACTCTAGCCTAGGGTCCTGGTGCTGTAGTGAACCTGAAATTTTCACCAAACCAGTAGGAGGTTAAGTGGTTTGTATTCCCTTGCAAGAAATAACAAATTTTGAAAAGTTTTTATTTTCATTTTTCCAATGTATGCAATATAGAGCCTTTTTGTATATTGTCAAAACTTTGATAAGAGAGATTGTTCCTAGCTGATAGTTGTAATGTAGTTTGTATATTTTTCTCTCATTTACGTAAAGTAGAAATGCGTACTATTGTATGAAAGAAAGATATTGTGCTTTGTTGCATTTGCATTTAGTTTGGAAAAGCGTTGGGTTTGGTTATTTTGTGCATATTAGTTTGTAAGTGTGTGTGTGTGTGTGTGTAATAGGACTTGGGTATCGATCATTAGTTTTGCTGATGTGATAGTTAGTCAGACGTTTGTTGTTGGTCAGCTTTGACCGTGAATTCAGTCTTGTCGCATTTCCTGTACAGTGTAGTTGTACTGGAAATGACTTAGTTAAGCTGCCATCTGGATAAGACCTTGTCCTGTGATCTCCGAAAAGTCATCGGATCTCGGAGCCTAAACCGCCTAAGTATTCCTATCTAAAAGCTCATTTGGGGGAATTTCTTTAGAGGAAATTCATCTCTGATGATGGGAAGAAATTTCCTTTGATGTTCTTTGGATGAGAATAACGAAAAGACCATGCCAAAGCTGATCTCAGACAATCTAGGCCAGGGATAACAAGTCCCCTTTTAATAAAGGGATTTTGACAAAGGAAAAATCTATTTCTGGGGGAAGACCTGTGTCACCCAGTGAAATATGTCCCTTTAGCACTCATTTCTAGGTAATAAATAAATGCTAAATATACCAGAGGAAAAACCCATATGGAATGCCAGAGTTACTACCTCCAGCTCACTCACCCTCATAGGGTGCCGGTATAGCACAGGAGTGAGTGGAAACCACTATCACAGATGCTTTGCCAATAAGAAGTCTCCTCTCTCAAAATCCCTCTCTAGAGAGGTGCCGTTACAACATCTACCTTCCGCTCGCTACTACTACCTCTGCCAGAAACCCTCATTCCTGAAATACGCACCCAAGCTTGGGCCAGCTAAAGGGTGGGGAAAGGAAAAAGGGAGGGATGGGTTCACTGGGCGACACTGGTCTTCCCTCAGAAATAGATTTTTCCTTTGTCAAAATCCCTTTTCTGGGCTCGACTTGTGTCGGCCAGTGAAATAGTAACAGAGAATTGGCCATACAAGCTTGGAAATAAAACGTAAACAAAAATTTATATGAAAGGAAAATAAAAATTTCTTAAAATTATTGTTTTAATAACCAAGGTAAGGATAACAAATTACAAATGGTAAAAAGCACCTAATATGACCAAATCCATACTATCACTAGGAAAATGTAACAGGTAATGAACATAGAAACAAATATATTAATGAACTATGTACATGTACAGGAGAGGGTTCATAAACAATCCAGTCCGGAACAAAAGGCAGAAAGACAGGGATTACAAGCGAGGCAGGTAGGTGAGCGTGAGTTCCAAAAGATAATTAATAGCAAAATAATAAAATACAGATTAGAGTTACATAACTAGGCCACTGCTGAATATTTAAGGGCCTCTAGAGTTTTCAGATAGTGGCGTTTAAATACTGTCGGGGATTTCCAACCCGTATATTTTTTAAGATCCTCGAAGTTCATATGATGAAAATAATTAACTGAGGTAGCCACTGCCCGGATATCATGGACATGAGGGACTGAATCCGGATTAGCTTGTTTAATAAAATAAAGAATTTGTTGACTGATGGCCTTCAAGGAAATGGTTCCACCATTCTCTCTAATAAAAAGACTTTTTAGAAGTTCTGCCCAGATAAGAATTTAATGTAATAATAGGACATGATGATGGGTCCTGTGGAAGAGGGACAATCTTCCATGGAAACCACCTTTTTTGTGGGTCTTCATTCTTTGCTAAGAATTTCCGATCTGGAGAGAGCAGAACTTCTCTTGACGGGAGGAAATCAATATGATTTGGTTCTCTAGAGAGAGCCGACAGTTCAGATATTCTGGCGCCTGAGGCCAGACTCATTAAAAATAATGTTTTCCTGAGAAGGGTTATATATGAGCATAATTCATTATCAGTATCTGAAGCCAACCTGAGTACGTCATTTAAAAACCAGGAGACCGGTCTCAGACGAGCACATGCTCTAGGCATAGGCGAGAAGTACAAATCTGTTAAATCAATATTAAAGCCAAACTGAAATATCTTCCTCAAGGCAGATTTAGTCGTAGTAATGGTACTAGCAGCTAGGCCTTTTTTGAACAGAGTTCTAAAAAATGAAATTATCAGATTTGTAGTCATCTTCTGGACATCTGATTCTTTTAGAAAGATGGCTAGCTTCCTTACAGCCGAATCATACTGCCTGAGTGTTGATTCTCTTTTGTCTGACTCCACGAACAGGGTGTTTAGTGAGTCAATACTAGCGTCCTTCTATGCCGCAAACTTCATGAAGTCCATAAAGTTAGGGCATTCAGAATTCTTGAGGAAGCTGACACAGTCTGAGTTTGTACTATTTGAGTCAGTTTTGGGTTGGGAATCTGTCTGGGATGGAGTTTCAACTCTAGTAGAAGAGGAAACCAATTGCTCTTCGGCCAGTTGGGTGCTACCAATGCTATCTGTCCTCTGAAAGATCTGAGTTTGTGTAGAACTTTCAGCAAGAGGTTTATTGGTGGAAATAGATAAATCTTCTGCCAATTGTTTCCGGTAGGTTATGGTAAACAAAATCGCATCTGTGGCCCGAGCCAGAGGATCCAGATTGGGAGCCACATAACACTGAAGTTTGTGATTGGACTCCGTGGCGAACAGGTCTACCTGGAGGCCCGGGATTTGTTGGCAAATCCAATTGAATGATTTTGTGTCCAAGGACCACTCCGACTCCAGAGGAGTTGTCCTGGACAGTGAGTCCGCGATGACATTCCGTACTCCTGCCAGGTGAGTGGCTGACAGGTGCCAATGATGTTCCATTGCCAACGAAAAGATTGCAATCATCACATGATTTATTTGGCTCGACTTGGAGCCTCCTCTGTTTATGCAATAAACTATCACTGCACTGTCCGAGACTAGTCTGATATGAATGTTCCTGGCCGGAGCTAGTCGTTTCAGGGTCAGAAAAATGGCCATTGCCTCTAGTACGTTGATGTAGAACTGGCGGAATGTTGTCGACCATGTTCCTTGAACCTTCTTGTACTGAGAGTAGCCCCCCCATCCGCTCAGAGAGGCGTCCGTGTGGACTATCAGAGACGGTGGGGGAAATTGTAGTGGCACTGATTTGGAAAGACTCCGGACTTCCGTCCACGTGCGGAGTCTTTTCCTTAGTATTGGCGGAATCAAGGAAATTTTGTCTCTGAACTTGTTGGCTCTTTTCCGCCATACCCGATTGATATCCTCCAGTCTGGCTTTCAACAGAACATCTGTTATTGAAGCAAACTGAGGTGAACCTAAGATTCTCTCTTGGGTACGATGAGAAGCTTGTTTGTTCTTGAGGAATTGTCTCGTAGCTTTCGCTATCTCTCTGCACTTCTTTGGTGGAAGAGATAGTTTGTGTATGGTTAGGTCCCATTGAATTCCCAACCATTGAAAGCGAGATACCGGAATGAGACAGGACTTTTCCTTGTTTATCTGTAAACCCAGGTAGTCTAGGAATTCTATTACTTTGGCTGTTGCCTTGCGACATTCCTCATCGTTGGTTGCCCAAATGAGCCAGTCGTCTAGGTAAGCTACTAACATCACCCCCTGAGCTCTTAGTTCCTGCACTACTGTCTCTCCTAGTTTGGTAAATATTCTGGGCGCTATGTTGAGCCCGAATGGCATGACTCTGAACGAGTAAGCTTGTTTTCCTAGTGTGAAGCCTAGGTATGGAGGGAAGTTTCTTGCTATCGGTACATGATAGTAAGCGTCTGTAAGATCGATAGAGGTGGTGACGACCCCACGGGTAAGTAAAGTCCGCACCTGCGAGACGGTTAGCATGCGGAACTTGTTGCATTGAATGTATGAGTTGAGACAGGACAAGTCCAGTATCACTCTTCGTTTGTCCGAGTCCTTCTTTGATTCACGGAACAAACGTCCTTGAAATTTCAGGTGACTGACTTTCTTTATTGCCTTCTTTTGAAGAAGGTCTTTGGCATAGTCTAGAAGGTCTGTCATTGGAATCTGATGGAAACTGACTGGTGGAGGAGGCCCTTTTTACCATCTCCACCCCAGACCTTTCGATACAATACTGTGGGCCCACATACTGAAGGTCCAATGGTCCTGGGAGAGGTACAGTCTCCCGCCTACCAGCAGAGACTCATTGACTGGTTGAGGTCTTACTTCCCCTGTCTCCTCTGAAGCCTCTGCCTCAAGAGCCAGCTCTCTGTCGGAGGGCACCTCTGGCTCTGCTACTTGTTGTATGTCTATTAAAGCCTCGAAACGCCCCTTGTGATTCAAAGGAGGCGTTGAAGGTTGGGGAAGTCACAAGGGCAGCCGAACTCGAGGACTGTTGAGTCGGTTGACTCTGCAGCAGAACAAACTGCTGTTGTGGTTGTGCCTTAGATGTCGAAGGCTTATTCATTTGGGAGACAGGAATTGCCTGTACCACTGCTTGAGGCTGAGAGGTCTGGAAAGGCTGATACTTCCTAGGCCTCTTCCTACTTTTGGCTTGTGGTCCGGGGGTCTCAAACTTCCTTTTGAAGGGAAGTCCCCAGCGGACACGAAAGTTCTGGTTAGCCCTAGCTGCCTCGCTGAGGACGCTGTTAACCACGTCCTCAGGAAAGAGTAACCACGTCCTCAGGAAAGAGGTTGGCCCCCAGATCGATACCTTTATGAGCTTGTTAGGCTCATGCCTGATGGAGGCATTAGCAAAGACATGCATCCTGCAGGCTTGTCTAGCCACTATGAAATCATACAGGTCTGATTGATAAGTCTGCAGCAGCGAGTTCGTCAGGACCCGGAATAGAGGCTCCTCTGCAAAGACAGAAGCTGTCAACTCTGCAGTGGTGACTGAGTTAATTGACCTGCTCAGCCTACATCTTGCTCGAATTCCGCCTTTATCATGGTATCCGGAATTCTAGGCAAACGTCCACTGAATTGTGTGGAGGCACACTCTGGGTCGAGTTTGCCAACTGTGAACGTTGCCGGAGCGCCAACCCAACACTCCAGATCTCCGGGAAAGAGCAAAGAGGTAGCCTCCATCTCTTTTAGCTGAGGCATGGGTTTATCCTCCATTCTGGCTTGCAGTGTCAATTCTGCGATCTTCGATGTGCAAGGTGTCGGGATGTTATCCGGCGCTACGAACATGGTATAGCAACTTTTGTGAGGCGTCAACTTGGTGTTGATGCACTCCCATTCCTTAAGGGTGCGGACCCATGCCAACTGAGCTTGATCTCTAGGGTAGATCACTGTCTCTTTCGGGACCTTGTCTATCCTGACCAACGCTTCCTCGGCTAGCCTAGCGTAGCCCGGGAAGGGGAATTGTAGTCCCGGTGGGAAGAACTCATAGTCTTCCACGGGTCGGGTTCCACAACCCTCAATTGTAAGCCTGCCCTCTGAAAATGGGTTGCTATTTTCAAATGGTGGGAGCTTGGATGCGTCCGGCACCTCAAAGGACTGCTGTGTGCTTCCGGACTGGATAAATCCAGCCACCAATTCCTCCTGGGTTTGCAATCTTTGGGCTAGAGACAGGATGGACTGTTCGGATGTCTCTAGACCCGAGGCGAGTTTAGTGGACATCGATTGAAGTCTCGAGTCCACTACTTCGCTCATCTTCTGCATGAGAAGAGTGGCGAAAGCCTCCTGATCGAAGCTGGACTCCGTCGGTCTGGCTTTAGAAGTCTTAGCTCTTGACCCCTTGGGTGGGGGAGTAGCTTTGGCCGAGGAAGTCGAAGGCTTGGGAGCCAATGACGACCTGGTGGAGTCTGCTGGAGAAGGCTTGGCTGGTCTAACCGCCTGTGGCAGAGACTTTGACTTCAAGGTTTTCACCTTGGGGATTACTGAGCCCAACCTAATCCCAAAGGTTGTGGACTTCCCAGGGAAGCCCTGAAAGGAAGAAGAAGAAGAAGGAGTTGGGCTGAAGGAGAGAACGTTAGCCTCACGATTACCTGCCTCACTTACCTCCCTACCTTCCTCCTGGTCCTCGATGGCCATGGGCTCTCGATGCAGGCTGATGGCCGCCACCTCCTCCGTCATATCATCGCACAAGCCCTCTTGGGTCCTCTGGGGGGGAGGGCTTGGGTCTCTTATGGTCGGATCCACTATTATGGGAGCTGCTACTTCCGCCGCTACTGCTGCCGAAACCTTAGCGTTTGGGTAGAGGAGGAGACACATCTCCTCCGACAGCACGTAGGGTTGGCCGAATCTGACGTTCCTCCCAAACCCCCCTACCCAGGCCTTAAGGGTCGTCAGTGAGGAGGCCTTGAGCATCAGATCAACCTGTAAGAGATAATCAAATCAGGTTCCCCAGTGTCTGTGACTTTTCCTCATTATCTAGTTTGACTAATGTGCAATCGTTAAGTCTAACATAGAATTCAGAGTAACAATGAGGCGAGGATGCTACCTACCAACTCATCTGTCACGTTCCTAACGAGGCCGTAACACACCACGCAGGCTTCTGGGTGCCAGACCAAGAGTCCCTCCAGTTGGATGGCGCAACTGGCATGAGACCGACAGACCTCATGCCCATACATATTCTGAAGGATGGCTGGGCACCCCACCTCCTGGCAGCGAACCATCTGTAAGTTGGAAAGATACATGAGTATCGTCAAATAATGCTGCCGGAGTTATTTCCGGCGGTATGTGTATGCTTAAACTAGTTACTTCACTAGCTAAAGGTAACATCAACTATAATCTTCAACTTACTTGTTATTAATAAAGCTCTGGATGTCTCCGCCTGCTCCGGAATCCATACTCTGGGTATCGCCAAAGCTATAACTGGCGGAGTTGGCCTGATACGAGCAGAACAGAGAAACAAGGCAAAACCTAAGCCTGAGTCTGATCGCACCGGAGTAGAGTAGCAATTCCCAACTAATTGGAAGCGCATTCTCTGAGCCCAGTTTGCCCCCACCGGAGTGGGCAGCAGCGATAACATAGAAGACGGAAAACAGAGCGGCGGGAACAATGGTACGTAGAACTCCAGTGAATACATCCAAGTGCATGTGATGGTAGACCACACTTCGCCGGAATAAACACAGGCCCGGAGACATACCAACAGAAGCTACATAATAAATTTTCTTAATATTAAGCTCTGAATGTCTCCGCCTACTCCGGAATCCATAATCTCGTTATCACAATAGCTATAACTGGCAGGGTTGGCCTGATATGAGCAGAACAGGGAAAATAGGTAAAACCTAAGTCTGAATCTGATCGCACCAGAGAAGAGTAGCAGTTCCAAGTCAATTAGAAATGCATCTCTAAGCCTAGTTCCGCCCCCACTGGAATGGGGAAGCAGCGATAACACTAGAGAAATACGGAAAACAGAGCGGCGGAACAGCGGTACGTAAACTCCAGAGTATAGCCTCCTGGCGGGTGTGATGGTAGACCACATCTCGCCGGAATAAACACAGGCCCGGAGACATACCAACAGAGATTACATAATCTACTAATCCCCCAATCTCCTCCGATTAATCCCCGGGACCATACTCTACACTCTAGCTGTTGTTCATTGGTAGGATTACTTTGGCAGCGAGCTAACAAAGCAGCACCGGAACGAGTCCGGGAAGGGGGGGTGGGGATGTCTGGAGGAGAGTGGATGAGTTGTGATCGCTTGGCCACAGCAACCGATCAGTGAATACCACTTCTCAAGACCCCATTAACTAGCCTACTACTAAAGGGGGCAGAAGACAGTAGGCCAACTGACACTCAAAGGGGGCAATGGTCCAGGCTACACTCAACAAAAAACAAAAATTAATTCATAAAGTAATTGATGAGGAATTATTGGAAGTACTGATGAAAAAAGGGGGGGAGAAAACCGCACCCAGCTAAGATCCCAGCCTAACCCTCCGAAATTGGTACAGATCCAGTCAGGTAGGCTAAGATGGCTCCTATGAGGACGTCATGAAGAGGACGCCTAGAACCTAACTCAACCCTCCAAAATCGAATCTATCGATCTGGTCAGGTAAGATAGGCCTAGCCCCTACATACATAACAAGAGAGGAACTCTAGTCCTGGGCCACCCTCCAAGCAAACATATCTGCCTGGTTGGGTTGGTGGTACTAGGAGCCACTGAGGGTGGTGGGATATACTCAACCCGCCTAGCCCACCCTCCAAAACCTAGCCTAGGTCTGGTCGGACAGGCTAGGGTAGGACATCATGAAGAACTCCCAACCTCATCAAATATAGCAATACAAGACTATAATCAAAAACTAAGCTAGAAATATACATGCATGAGCACCGCGAATGAATGAGGAATCTTCACCTCTTAAAACTAAACTGGCATACCGCTAGGCTAGCCTAGGACGCCTAAACCACAATACTCGCACATAACGTAGTATGAAGCATATCACTGTATGCACGAAAGGGAACCAACTCGCTCCTGAGTGACTGATGATAATGAAAAAGGCCCTATAATAGGCTAATAACGTAGGGATCAAACCGTAAAAAACAAGTCTCTCAGTATACGTCCGGAGCGAGACGGGCCCTATAATAGGCTAATAACATAAGGATCAAACCGTAATAAACAAGGCTCTCAGTATTCGTCAGGGGCGAGACGAAAAATATACGAAAACAGTAGCCTATACAGTGAAATGCTAAACGGTGAACATAATAACACAGCGAAATAAAATTCTGATACAATCGCACACGCCGCCAACCATGCATCCAAAATGGCGGACTCGTAAGAGCATCATGCCTGGCTCCCAAGAACAAGAGTCTTACAATAAGGCAAAATATGGATGCATCGATGCCCCAACGTGTTCAAAAAACAATAAATGGAATACTCAACTTAGATGAAGAAGCTTCTTGGTCAAGAGAAGACATGATGCTTCGCAAAAACACTTACTGGAGACAGCGAAAACGGTGCGCGTAGACACAAAGAGTGCTAATTCAGGAATGAGGGTTTCTGGCAGAGGTAGTAGTAGAGAGCTATACCGACATCCTATGAGGGTGAGCGAGCTGGATGTAGTAACTCTGGCATTCCATATGGCTTTTTTCTCTGGTATATTTAGCATTTATTTATACCTAGAAATGAGTGCTATAGGGACATTTCACTGGTTGACACAGGTCGAGCCCAGAAATTATATTAAATAAATATTTATATGCTCATTAATATACAAAATGCAATGTGTCTTGAATGTTATTTAGAATGAGTGAAGTGATCTGGGTGCTTCACTTATTATGAAGCGAATTGTAATAAAATGGTATTGTAACCAAGATAGTGTGATTAGTTGTTACATCAGTGATCTGATTCAGAGAGTAATTTGAATGCTGCAGAAGATCATTAGAAAGTGAACTGTTGGAATTAAGTGAGTTGTATACCATCTTGCTCTACAACAAACTACCCAGTAGTGTAAATGAAACAATAAAACGAAGGTGTGGAAAAGATTGGCTTAAATTTGACACCTTCAAAATATATCTGAAAAGGAAATAGTACACAATTTGAGGGCTTATCCACTGACTGAATCAGTGAAAGCTAATACTGTAACTACAGTGTCTACTTTCACAGTAGAACAAGGGCAGTCTGTAAAACCAAAAAAAACATCAGTGGGGCTTAGAAATACAAACAAAGCCAAGGTAAACTAGGTTAAAGGATGTGCACTTTGTGGAAGCAACCAGATGATGTAAGATAGAAAAACTTAAAACTCTGGGCCTGTGTTTCATAGGCACATCCAATAAACATTTCAGCTCCGATTGTGACAGGCAAGGTTGTAATAACGGTTGCAATGTTAGACATCAAAAGGCTATATGTAATTGTAAGCAACCAAAGACTAAGGAAGGTGGGGTACAAGTTGGAATGCTCTCTCTGACATATATTGGACAGGAAAAGAAGACTAAACAGTTGATCATACCTACAACCGTAATAACCTTAAAAGGTAAAAGAGGTCACATTGTGCGAAAGAGAAGGTTGTTGGATACCAGTGCCAAGAGATCTTTCATCAAGAGATCAGCTCTTGAAGGACTCCATTATAAGAGCTAAGGAGTTGAGAACATATCATTGAGAGGTTATTTGACTTCGAAACCAGTCAAAGAGTATGGGATGGTAAATATTGTTGTACCTCACCAGGGTAGTTTAATACATATGGATTGTATAGTGGTTGACGAACCACCAGAATATACAAAGAAATTCAACGTTTAGAAGAATTTATGGTCATTGTGTAAAACAAAAATCAGCTTGGTTGATAAAGATTTTGATCTATCCATTGAGAAATAATTATCTATAGAGTTGTAGATAGTGGTTGACTATGTGTACAACGTACTACATCCAGGGTTTAGGAAATTTGAGAATTTAGTATTGCTACTAACCATGGTTATGTGGTACAGAACCTGTAGTTCTCCCACCAAGGAGACTCGTATTTCTATTTTAAAACTGGCAGTGGAAACAGACGAGATAACTATGACTGAAGCGGCTACTCATTTAAAGGAACCAAGGGAAGATCTTGAAACTTTATGGAGTTTGGATCACTGAAGTATTAACTGCAGTGAGATAACGAAACAGGAAAAGAAGATATTGGAGAACTTTGAGAGTATGTACTGTAACCTGTTCTGAAATTGACAAACAGTATGTTGTGGTATTGCCTCAGAAAGGCAATAGAAGTAGAATAACTTCCAACTTTGGGTTGGCTTAGAATAGATTTAAACAACAGTAAGTTTCAGACACTCAGAATCTGGAACACTGTCAGAAAATCTTTAAAGGATCAGGAAGATAGGAGGCTCATAAAGAGAGAATGGAATCTTTTGAAACTGATGAAGACTGTAATTTGGCGCATCATGGTGTTAAAAAGGACAGTGCAACAGCCCCTAGGATAGTATTTGACTGTTTGGTCATATAGGGGAGAAATGGGTTAAGTATGAAAGATTTTTTGTGGACGTAACCATATATACCAGCTGACCCCCTCAAAGTTCTACTGCAGTTCTAGAAAAAAAATCGCTTGCCGGTATTAGTGACATGGAGAAGGCATTTTTAATGGTGCAATTTAGAGAAGTGTTAAGAACAGTTGCTCAAATTTATCATCCATTGGGAGCACTTCTACCTGTTACCATCAGGTCAAGGATATACTTGCAGAATTTATGGAAGCAACAGTTGGATTGGAATAATCAATTCCTGGACTCATTACGGAAGCACTTGGTCTAGTTATCCAAGGACTTATAGAAATGCCTTGATATTTCTTTTCCTAGGAATACTAACCTAGGTGAGGGGGGTCTCCTTACACATAGTCTGCAATGCCAGTGAGTCAACATATGGTTGTGTAACATATACAGAGGTAAGAATGAAAACTCATTTAATGATGGCAAAGGCAAGAGTATGTAGCACCCATTAAAGAATTGACTGTTCCAAAACTTGAGTTGATAGCATTGTTACTAGCAGGAAGAATGGCCAAATTTATTAAAGAATCTTTCGAGATAGATGAGTTTGTAGAACTGTTCATTTGGTCAGACAGTATAGTCGCTGTGAGTTGGCTAGTATCGAAAAATGTTCTACCTGCATGTATTTGTGAAAAATAGAGTACAGGAACTAAACTTTAATTCCTGGGGTGGTCTTGTCCTGTGTGCCTACGGATGATAATTCCAGTGACGTGGGAAAAGGACAGAAAAAATTCTTCTTGGTCAATAGTTAGGAGGGTGAATCGCTTGTGCAGGGTAGGGAAGAGAACATTTTGGTAGTACTGTAGGGGACAACCTGAATGATAATACTCACTTGCTGAATTTGGAGAAATTCAGCAAGGTCAAAAAGGTCAGTAGGGCCACAGCGTGGATCCTATGATTATAGGAGTTCAACCAATGTGAAAGTAATTGGTGAATTGACCTTGGAAGAAACCCAAGACTATTGTCCTCATGCAAATGCAATTTTTCCAAGACAATACGAGAGATTGATAAACGGGGTAAGAAATAGCTTTCATATACCAGTTGAATTTTTACCTGGACAACGGTTAATAAGGTGTAAGGGTAAACTAGAACACGGGCAGTTACTCAAAGCTACTAAATTTCCAATACTATTGCCAAAGGCTTGCTATGTAACTTGAATAATTATTAAAGAACATCATGATGCTGACACTCATATGGGTGTAAATGCAACTGTGGCAAGATGTCATTTGAGACAGAGACGTAATACATTCCACCTTGAAGTTAAAAGCAGAACTAAAGTCTGGAGATGCCAGATTCTAGTTTTAGCCAGTGTAAAAGTTGCCATTTGTTAATATGGGCTATAGAAGTATTGGCACCTCTCTCCCGCCCTATTCTTTCCTAATCAATGGCGCTTAATATTGTTTATCTACAGGATCAATCTGTCCACCACCCCAAACCTGTTATTACTACTCCCGAGGATCAATCCGTCCATTAAGGGTTAAGTATCAGTCGTCGGTTGTTTGCTGATTTGCTGGTTAGTCGGACGTTTGTTGTTGGTCAGCCATGACCGTGAATCCGGTCCTATTACAGTTCCTGTACAGTGCCTCCGAAAAGTCATTGGGATCTCTGAGGGGAAATTCCTGTAAAGGATATGCATATCTAATGATGGGAAGAAATTTCCTTTGATGTTTTTTGGATAAGAATAATGAGAAGGAGCCCATGCTGAAGTTGAGCCCGGACAATCCAGGCTAGGGACAACAAATCTGCCATTCACATTTACAGTAAGTTAATTATCATTTATATGCTCATTAATACACACAACACAATATAATGTCTTGAATGTTATTTAGAATGAGTGAAGTAATCTGGGTGTCGTAGTATAGAACTTAGGCTATGATTCGGTTAGTATGTTTCAATTCACTTTGGGCTATACGATCCCTTGTGATTTGAAGTGCTGTACTTATTATGAAGTGTGACGTAATATATATGCTTAAACATTCCTCAACTCCCCCACTTGGTTCCTGTGGCTATAGGAAAAGTGGCTAGTGTCAGTAGGTGAGCGAGGGGTATTCCCCCTCACTTACACCCTTTGCCACCCTTCAACTACCTTGTTACCTATTTCAACCACTGTCCCAGTTTACTGAAGATTAAACCTATTCTAAAAGACTATGGTGTTTATACCTATGAAAAATACAAATTACTTTTTAAAATTTGTTATATTTTCCTCTTTCACTTTTACTATCATAGGGATGGACAATTATTTCTTTCAACAATTCCTTAGGAACTTTTTCCTTAATCAGACATACTTTATTACACTCCCTGGTAAGCCACACAGTTTCTCAGCTTCTACCGTATTGTAGTATCTTAAAATGTCATTAACAAGACATATATTAAATTATCTACCCACAGCTTCAGTAGTCTAATACAAGCAGTGTTAAATACAACATTCAGATATGCATATCATCTACCCTTATTTTGAATTAATCTTCAAAATACTCACTCCATCAACCCAGGACTATATTCTCTTCAGAAGACTGCTCTGTTTCCTCTTCTTGTTTACATTTCTTCTCCACATCTTCCTCAAGTAAATAATTATTTCTCAAAATACTTTCTCAGATTTATCATTTATGCTCTATGTATCACTTTTTTCCATCAAGTTTGTACCTTATAGTACATTTTCCTGTATAGTCTCGTCATCTTTGCCCTGCAATTACACAGTAAAGCAATCTTCTTATAACTCCAGAACTAATCTCTTCATTCCCTTGTCCCTTTATCCATTACTTGTACACGTATTTCCCATCAGTTTCTTTATTCTTATTTCAGTAGTTGAAAAATAATGATGTTGTCTACAGTTTAATTGCTTTGGTTTTTATAAAAATGGTAGAAGGCTCTGGAACTTTGCGGAATTGTTTATCATGTAGTGCAAAATCTATCTGAAAGGTCTGATGCGTTGACCATGTGTTCTAGAAAAACATGGCATTTTAGTAATACTAAAGTCAAGCCAAAATGTCGTGGCAGGTGACATTAGGTTTCTCCCGGACTATATCAGTGGCAGTTAAGAACATTTTGGTCATTTTACCCATAAGAAAACCAAGCTACTTAAACCTAAAACCTCAGCAGTAAATGCAGATTAAGCACTCAGATGGATTGTTTGCTCTGTATTTATCCTGGATTTGGTTTTCATTTCCTCTAAATGTGACTTTGAGTAACCTTTGCGTGTGTGTGTGCTTGTGTGTGCACATATAGACTGAAAAGGAATTGTTAGTACTTGCATACATTTATAAATATAACTGCTAAAATGGAATATGTATGGACAATAATCAAATGGCTTGAAATTATGGCATTATTACAAGATCTGTAATTATTATTATTAAAAAACACAAAGAAGGAAAATCATTAAGAACAACCAAAATTTACTCTGTTTCTTTAGAAAATGAAGTATAGTAAATGACAGATCTTGGGTAAAGTCATAAACAAGGGATTAAACTTGAGGCTGAGATTAAAAAGGATAAACAGACCAGGCAGAGCTGTATTCTTTTCCTGGCCCCACCCTAGTGATCTTAGAATCTTGAAAAAGGGATTTTGACGTAGGAAATATCTATTTCTGGGCAAAGGGCCCGTGTCGCCCAGTGAAGTAGGTTCCTTTAGCACTATTTCTAAGGTAAAATATTATTATAATACCAGAGAACCACTAAATTGGAAATGCCAGAATATTCTGGCTCGCTCACCTTTATTAAAAGGCGTTGGTATGGTTTCTGGGGCGAGTGAAACCACTACCACGGGTCCTTCTCCAATTAGCCTCTCCTACATCAAAAAACCTCAAGAATAGGGGAGCCGACCTACGGCTCAACATTTTTTATACTTTTATTTCTAAAACGATAGAGTATCAAAGAAACACAAAGGCAAGGTATGGTTGACCCTTTACAGCATACAGATGTAGAGATTTGATAAGAGATAAACTTTTATAATATTTTAATACACTACCTAACCCACAATAAGACTGCCTCGAAACTCCCTGTAAGCCAAGTTGATCTTACTGAAAGATTTTATCAGGTCTGAGGTAACATCTTGAAAGGATTGAAATTCCAACTTGCATGATTAGGATTTAACTCTTTATTATAGAACCATTAGTTTACTGATGATGATGAAAAGCTGCAGGTGATGCTGAGTAAGTTAGACAAGTGAGTGAAAGTAGTAGTTATGCCATTTTGATGCCATTTTGGAAGACACTTGCCTCCTGCAAAAGCAAGATAGCCTTTTAGCTAAATTGTTAGCTGATCAGCACTGAAGGAACTTGTAAGATTTATTTTAGTAATATAATGGTTTGTAATTATGAAACTTAGCTTTTAAAATCATATTTTATTTCCATTATTTTGACTAAAGTTTCATTATCACTAAATATAATTTTATTGCCTCTATTGATGGTACAGTATATTGTTGGTAATGAAGCCTTTTCTCCCAACACAGATAACCTAGAGTCTTCAACTAACTATTTCTTCAAGTTTCGTATATATTCATATGAAAACTTTACTGACTCGATGTGCTATTCATTTATCACAGATAGTAAGTATTGTGGTTTACATTTACAGTATTTTCATTAGCAGATAACTGACTCAGTTTGATTAGTTTTAACGAAGTTGTTGATCTGTTACATATATTGCAGTACACTCCCTGAACACCTGAATTTGCCCTGGTCACTGAACAGCCCGAATATATCCATCACAGATTTACTCACAAAGTGGGTAATTTTAACTGTCAGCACTACCAATGCTGTAGGTAAAATCTAGTCAAATGAGTTACCTGTGACACCATTGAAGTAACAAGATGCCGTATAGTACTGTTGCCTAGTTCCTGCAGGTTCTTCTGGTCACAGCATACTTGTTACAGTTTTCAGTTTTCTGGGCACCAGCTTGAAGAGCCCCAATATATTGGGTTAGATTGCAGGACTAAACTGGCCCAAGAATCCCCTAAATTTTTTGGTATGATCCTAACTGGTAGTTTTGGTAAAATATGGTCTGTTATAATGTGCTATGCCATGAAAACCAGAATGGAAAAGTAATTTATTTTCTCTAAACAAAAAACCACAAAAGGGCTTATTTTAAATCAAGGAGAGTATTATTATACAAGTGAAGTCCTTCTGTATAAAATAGTTCTTTTTTAAACAAATGAAACAAAACTCAATAAGGTTAACGAAAAGGAACACTGGTGCACAAGAATTAAACAAACATTACTTTCTCAAGAACCTTCATCCCGAACATTTAAAATTAGATGACTCAGGTGAATGACATATCAAGTTAGTCACAAAATATTTGGTGTCCAAGTTTCAAAGTTCCAGCTCTTGAATAGGAAGCTCACCTGAATGGCAAGCTTCTACACCTGTGGGGAAGAACCAATTGACAGCAGTGGAATGAAATACTGACACATCACATACAACAAAACCAAATTTTTTAAACAAAATTAATTAACAACATAAAAATTCAGATAACTTTTGAGTCTTACTTTCGACTCACTAGATTCCCCCTCACCAGTTCCACTCTAACTGTATTTTTCTGGGCTCGGCCGTGTCGCCCAGTGAAATATGTCTCCTTTAGCACTATTTCTAGTAAAATATTGCTATAATACCAGAGAACTGCTAAATTGGACATGTCAGAACTCTCTGACTCGCTCACCTATATAAAAGGTGTCGGTATAAAACTGGGGCGAGTGTTAAATACTACCACAGCAACCCCTCCAATTAGCCTTTTCCTCATCAAAAGCCCCTAAATACAGGGAGCCAAACCATAGGTGACACCCTGCTACCCCGGTGAAGGCGTCTGTGACGTCATACTTTTCGATAGCCACCTTGCGTTTGCACTCTCGTGTAAAGCTATCTGTTCTTTTATTATATTTTGTGTTATTACTTCATTATGGATCGTCAGTCTGCTCTTCACCCAAGTTAAGTACTGGTTCCTCATTTGTCAATATTTAGGGAGTGAATTTGCCTTTTGTTTTGCCTTTATTTAGGGTTTTGTTAGGCGTCACTTGACCGTAGCGGCGGCGAGTCGCCATTACGGCGTACCCTTGTATTGTATCGGTTTCGAGTGGGCATCCATCCTGCTTGTAAAGTGTGGTATTTCAGTACATATTTTATCTATGTCTTGGGTGGCAGTTTTAGTTCGATCCTGTTTTTGTTTATGTTTTTGTTATTTTCATTATTTTCATGGTTTTGCACGGGGGTCTTCATTCGAGCACGTGTCTTTGTTACGTGCTTCGCCGTATACCCACCGTTATATTTTATTTTTATGTTTGGTATATTTCATTCAGTTATTTTTCCCTTATTTTCTTTTCGTCTGCCTACCGTTTCATATCGTTTTGTCAGTAGGCAAGTTAGGAGTTTCCCTTTTGCGCCCACTGTTATCGGGTGGCCTTCATAGCGGTTTTATATTTTACGAGATTTTATTTTCATACTCCCCCCCCACCCCCACCCCCCACCCCCCATGTTAAAGCATGATTTTCTTTTAGCTTTAAGTAATTGATTTTATTTTGTCTATGTATATGTTGGATGTTATGTCGGTTAGCCTACATAGGCTGTCCCGGCGTTTTCCTCATGATCCTTTATCCGCGGGGATACACTGGGTCATATGATCGTCGCCCCATCAGTCCTCCTTTCCTCCCCCTCACGTGGGGCTCAAAATCCCTTATTTGTTCTTCACATTCCCCAGGGTCAGGTGTAAAGACTTTTTTTTTTTTCTTTTGAAAACTAGAAGTATTCTAGTAACAAAATTATTTGGTACAATAAAAATTCTTAGACAGATATGTCCAGAGTTCACAGAAAAAATAGATATTGTAACCAAGGGATTCATACAAGCATCTTAGCCTACAGAATATATGAGGGCCTCAGAACCACAAGGTGGTAAACGCCACTTTTTAAAAAATGAGATAATTGCCCTCAAAGTCTAGCATTCATTACTCTGCTTCTAAAAAAGATATTGATTTAAACTAAGTTTCATATGAAAGCCCTACCCTTTATAAATTTTTTGTGAAAATTAAAAAAAAATTGTGGGGTGCACTTGTGCGCTAGCATTCAAAATATACGCCTAACCCCTCACATTTGTGTATATTTTATTCATAACCAGCACTTAAACCATAATTAAATGTGTAAAAGGATAATAAAGTGTTATTATATTCCTGTTATAACAACAATAGATGTAATAATAATAATAATAATAATATTAATATTTAAAAATAATATTAATATATAAAAATAATATCAATAATAATGGTAATACAGTAATATTGGTTAATAATATTGATAATAATAATAATGATAATAAAATGTGTACTCACTATGAAAATACTTTCGTGGTATAACAATCATGGATGTTATACTGATGATGATGATGATGATGATAATAATAATAATAATAATAATAATAATAATAATAATAATAATAATAATAGGAGTATTGATAATAATATTATTAATGATAATAGCAAATAATAATGATAATACGGTAATATTAGTAATAATGATGTTGACCATGATAATATTCCATCATCATAATGTTTAGCCATTAAAATAATCATCACCAATATCATAATAATAATCAAACACAAAAAAATTATAGAAAATAATAGTACTACACACACTACTACTTCTCTAAGAAAAGCAAATATTTTAATCTGGACTCACCATGAAAATATGTACATCCGCTAAAGAACTTGAAATTAAGGGGAGGTGGGGAATGTAAACAATAGCAGAGATTGTAAACTGTGCGGTGATTGGCCGACACTTACGGGCGCCTTATGGGGAAAAATGCTGATTGGCTTAGAACTGACTACCCACTTAGTGATGCGCGCTCTCATTGGCTCACTCTTAAGCTGCGCACGTGCTTCCTTGTGGTTCTAACTGAGCTCTTATGTGGCTGTAACCTCCGCACGACACAACTTTCATTCATGTAGACAAAATCGATAATTCCTACTGCTCAAGTAGGGATTTTGACCTTTTTGAAACTCGTGAATAGCATAGAAATGCAACAAATAGACAGAGGAGATGTTGCCAAATCTGCTGGTATGCCTAACTCAATATTGGTGGGGGTGGCGTTTACAACTGAGGCCCTCATATACAAATTATAATAATTTCTTTATACACTGTATGGTACATAATATGCTAGCACCTAATATTGTATGAAACTTACAAGTAATGAGCAAAAATTGTTTTAATTTTTTCCAAAGGACTTCACTCTCAATTCAAATTTGTGAAAGGGACAATTAACTGATTTCAATTACTTTTCCTTTCCAAATTTTCAGGCATAACTTGGGGTAATTGGGGAACTGAGCCCCTAGACCACATAGCAGGTGGACTTCCTTCTACTTTTCTCCCAAATGTTATAGCTCTTGCTTGAGATTCTGCTCTTTTCTGTTGAATGGTAGAGCGTGCCTCACTGAGCTCCCGCAAAACAGGAGAAAGACTCAAGCATCTTCTAGTTGTCTGGGATGACCTAGGCTTAGGTTGTTCAGGGTTTTAATGTTTGCTTAAGTAACTCTAGCTTCCAGGTAATACTTTTATCATGGGTTTGAAAGCCAACAAAATCAGCTACAGAGCTATCACAAACTGGAATGTCTGGTTCTAGGTACTAAGCCAAGTCAGCACAAGGAGTAGTAGAACCTTTATGTTCTTCTTGACTAGATATCAAAACATCAGAAACATCCAATGTGTCCAAAGGTTGATCTAACTCTCCATCCCTAAATGACAAAGTCAAAACTGACTGAGGTGACCATTCTAACAATGGGAGACCTGGATACTAGAGTCTATTAAGGTTTCAACAGTTTACTCAGACATTAAAGGCATCGAGATCAGATCATCCACAGCAAAAGCAATGCTTCCCTGCTTGACTAAACAAGAGATTGCTACTGGCTCAGGAGTGAGGATACCTGTCATGTCAAGAGTTGCAGGTTCTGCTTCCCACAATTCAAATACTGTAGGAGATACAGTTACATACAAATCAGGTATGTCAGCTGTCAAAGTTGACAATCCGGTAGGAGATAAAGGAATGGTCAGGTCCGGGATTTCAGGAGTATCTTGCCAACTATGTAGAGCTAGTCTCCTATCATATGTCTTGGGAGGTTTTAAAATAGACTTAGGCATTTTTCTTTGGTATGTCATGGTATATGATTTATTTAGCAGACTTGCAAGAACTGCAGTAACCTCTGAACAAGAGCTGGAATCGTCATAATTATTAATAGCACTAGGAACAGAAATTGAAGAGTATCCATTACGGCCTGGAATATGCTGGGACTCTCCAGCAAAATGGAATGATTTTGGGTACCACTGGAAATGCCTCTTTACATAGACTGGTGGCTCCAACCAAGCCTTCAGCTGAATATATGCCTTGGCTATCTCTCCAATGTCTAGGTGTTTTTTCAGAACTGAATCACTTCATAGGGACCATCAAACCTTGGACACAGTTTATTGGTTGTAAGATGACCCATAAGGACAACTTTCCTCAGGACTAAGGTACCCTTCCTGAAAGACTAGTGTCGTGGGTGACCTTCAGCCCAAGGATTCCTGGTTTCAGTGGACAAGAGAGGGAGACTATTCATGTCATGGGCTGTTTTTAGAATCTTATCAGCAGGTGTATAACCTAACTCAGAATGCAAAGAGTGGTTATAACTGAGGAGGGCTCTTGGCAAGTTACGAGCATCTTCAACTAGGACGTGTAATAATTCACCAATGGTGCGATTTACACGTTCAACAGCTCCATTACTCGAAGGTTTGTGGGGTGTTGTTTTAATGTGAATAATATTATACCTCTCCATCAGAGCACTGAATTCACAGGAAATGAATTCTGGACCATTGTCTGTCAGAAATCGGACTGGCACACCAGGAATAGACGGGAAAACATGTTCTTCAAATAGCCTGGCAGATTGTTCGAGTTTGCTTAATGGAGTAGTGGTTGACTATCATGAGGCAACCAACGTAACCAGTAGATGAAGTAGGAAGGCTGATGAGGTCCATAGCAACCAACTCGAATGGAGTCGAGGTGGAGATGCAAAGGGTTGGAGGAATAACTACTTACCTTGACACCTTACACATCTGGCACTCCTTACAAGTACGACACAAATCCCTAATGACTTTAGTCGGGGAACTCCTTACAAGTACGACACAAATCCCCAATGACTTTAGTCAGGGAGTGATACCAAACTAACCTTCTTAGCATGGACGTCATTTTGCCTATTCCCAAGTGAGCATTCTGTAGATGCGTCTCGGCTACCAAGTCTATTAGAACCTTAAACGATATAACTGGAACCAAGTGACCATCACTCAATTTCTTGAACAGATCTTGATATACCCTAAATTCCGACCACTTGCTCTTCAATCTCTTCAAGGAGCGAGGCAGTTGAGAGGTGGGTACTCCAGAGTGCACCATCCTTTTAATGGCCTGGAGTTGACGGTGTTCACTGTGTTTCTCTCAACTCATCACGGGAAATAAGGGTGTTACCATAAAAGTCAGGATTATTTCTACCATCCAGTATCAAGTTTGTCACCACCATGACAGAAATGGTTGATGTGACAGGTTGCATGTGAGTGTTCAACTGGATGACAACTCCAGTATCAGAACACAGTTGTCCATTTAGAGCATCTAATTTCAAGTTAGCTTTGGTCAGTAAATTCTTGCCAAGGATAACACAAAATCCATATCCCCAGCTGAGACAACGGCAAAGGGGAAAAACGATAACCTTTGCTTGCTTGATCCTTCCAAAGCTAGTTGGACTGTTCCCAGAACTCTACTATTTTGTCCAGTGAACCCCTCAACTACATCAATAGTTGAAGTGTCATATGAAATATTAGCCTCAGTAAGCACAGACTCATTCATCAGGCATACTTGAGCTCCTGTGTCTACAAGAGCACAACAATGAATACTTCCCAGGGTCACAATACCTACTGAAGGATGTCAGGTATTATGTTGACAGTAAGACACCAAAGGAACAGTGTCACAGGCATACAACACTTCAGGACACTCAGGATATACCCCAACCTCTTCAGCAGTGAAAACTTCTGGTCCATCTCCAGGTTTTGAACTTCTCATCTTACACCCTTCAATTACAGTAGTAGGGTGGACGAAGTTCTTTTGTTCAATGACTGGGTTAAAATGTATTCCAGCTAGACACTGAAGATGAATCCTAAGGGGATCCTTGACCATGGGATCGCAATATACCACAGGATGACTCAGTCCAAAATGAACCCAAATTTCCAGGCTGAATATTTTGGAAAATGCTAATAATAATTCTAGAGCAGGAACAGTGCCTGGATACTTCATGGACTTGATCTTCTTTCTACTGGCCTTGTTGAGTTTGAAACCTAGACGATCTGCATCTTTAAGGAATTGTTGCATCAAAGCTTCACGAAGTTTTTCTCCCTTCAGCAAGGAGTTATTAGGCAAGCCTTGTTCCTCACGCAACAGTTCCAGTGTGATTTCAAGAGACTCGGTCATAGAATCTGGACCACCACTGACTTTGGTGTATACTTTCAGGCCAGCAGGAAGTAGTGTCTGTCATACTTGGGCTAGGGTCATGAGAACATGTGGTACCAGGAAGTCAGGATAAATAGTCAGCTGCAGTGTTCAGGTCACCAGGACAATACTTAACAATAAAATTGAACTCTGACACTTCATCCAGTGTCCTAGCTAATCGACTATCTACCAACTTCATGTCCTGGAGATAAACAAGTGGACGATGATCTGAATAAATTGCAAAGAACTGGCCATATAATAAAAATGACCTGAATGTCTTTACACTCCACCTAAGAGCAGCTAGCTCACGCTCAATAGTGGAGTAACGGGTCTCACAATTAAGGAAGGACATTGAGTCATAGGCGATTGTAACCCGTAATCCATTCTGCTCCTGACACAAACAAGCTCCAGCCCCCTCACCAGATGCATCCACATATAGTTCAAGGGGCTTAGCTTCAGGAGAGTAGTCAGGGTATGACAGGGTAATTTCTTGCTTAATTAGCTCCTTCAGGCAAATAAAGGCACACTCCATCTCAGGTGTCCAAGTCAACTTCCTGGACCCAAGTCTCTTATGGCCTCCAGTAAGGGAAGATAATGGTTTAGCAACCACAGAATACATGGGTACATACTTCCTCTGGAAGTTCACTAGGCCAAGGAAGCTTCGCAATTCCCGCATCAGGTCAGAGTTTCTTCCACAAAGAATTCAAGGTTCGCCTTGAAACCTGCCAAGCTTAATCGGTGAGTCTGATGCATATGACGATGTCGAAATGCTCCTTCCAAAATTCACGCAAGGTGAGGTTTGTGGTATCGGTGATGTCGAAACATCTCTTGAAAAGATGTTTTGTATACAGCTTCTTGAAGTTCGATATCACTTGCTGGTCCATGGGTTGGAGGAGAGGGGTGGTGTTAGGCAGAAGATAAAGAACCTTGATGAAAGAATACTCCGCTAGTATATCTTCCTCGAGGCCAGGAGGGTGAGCAGGGGCATTGTCCAATAACAGCAGACATTTCAGAGGGAGGCGCTTCTCTTCCAAGAATTTCTTCACTGTCAGGCTGAAACACAAATTTACCCAATCGGTGAACAAAAGTCTCGTTACCCAGGCTTTCGCATTAGCCCTCCACATCACTGGAAGCTTCTCCTTTAGCACTTTGTGGGCCTTGAAGGCTCGAGGAGTCTCAGAATGATAGACAAGTAGGGGCTTCACCTTGCAATCCCCACTGGCGTTCGAACAAAGTGCAAGCGTAAGCCTGTCTTTCATAGGCTTATGCCCGGGTAGCTTCTTCTCCTCCTGCGTGATGTACGTCCGACGAGGCATTTTTTTCCAAAAAAGGCCAGTCTCATCACAGTTGAAGAGTTGCTGAGAACTGTAGCCTTCGTTGATCGTCATCTCGTCGAAAGTCTTAATAAAGGCTCCGGCCGCTTTCGTGTCTGAGCTGTCCGCCTCCCCATGCCACACCACTGAATGGATGCCAGTCCGTTTCTGGAATTTTTCAAACCACCCATGAGAAGCCTTGAAGTCTGGGGTTGGCGTCGATGTCCCTTCTCCTGCATCATCTTCATCCTGGGCAATCAAATCGCCGAAAATAGCGCTGGCCTTGTGGGAGATTGCCGTCTCGGTTATCGTATCGCCAGCAATTTCTTTGTCTTTTATCCATGCAAGAAGCATCCTCTCCATCTCATCGTGCACAGGGCTCCTCTTGTTGGACAAAATAGTCACTCCCTTGGAAGGTGTAGCTGCTTTGATGGCTTCCTTGTGCTTAAGAATGGTGCCTATATTCGACGGATTTCAGCCGTATTCTTGAATTTTTCAAACCACCCATGAGAAGCCTTGAAGTCTGGGGTTGGCGTCGATGTCCCTTCTCCTGCATCATCTTCATCCTGGGCAATCAAATCGCCGAAAATAGCGCTGGCCTTGTGGGAGATTGCCGTCTCGGTTATCGTATCGCCAGCAATTTCTTTGTCTTTTATCCATGCAAGAAGCATCCTCTCCATCTCATCGTGCACAGGGCTCCTCTTGTTGGACAAAATAGTCACTCCCTTGGAAGGTGTAGCTGCTTTGATGGCTTCCTTGTGCTTAAGAATGGTGCCTATATTCGACGGATTTCAGCCGTATTCCTTAGCGATCACACTCAACCGCATGCCAGCTTCATACTTTTTAATGATCTCCATCTTTGTCTCCAAAGAAAGCATCCTCTTCTCTTCATGAACTTCAGCAACTTTCTTGGGACTCATGACTATACTGTACGTAATTAAGTTATGTAGTATACTAATTGAGTTCTCACACAACACAATAAAGTAGTACAACGAAATCACTAACACGAATTTATGTTAACAAACAAAATCGTATATGTGAATGAACAAATTCCGCGTGTGTACAATAACAATGCTGCTACCGAGTGGCCGAAGAAGAACGCCTTTACATAGAGCACGATGGGAGAGATGCTGACCAATAGGAGAGCAGGATCTTATGGCGGTGACTAGCATCAAGAACCAATGGAAGAGTGGGAGGATGGTGGCAAATCTACTCAGTTGGCGGCGTGCGAGTTTTAATTGTTCTCGGCGGTCCGGGCGAATCTCAGGACTTTACAGCAACAACCTTTCGTAACCTGAATTATTTTCGTATGTAGAGCCAAAAAACCCTTCGTATTTGTTTTCGTAACTTGAATTTTTGCGTGAGCTGGGACTTTCATATGTCAAGGTATCTCTGTATTACCTTTACTAGCATTTTTAAAGCACCATGAACACACAGTGCGCATGTGTGTTAATACCAATTGGTTAAAGATACTCAAATTAGCAGTATCCTTTCCTGAGAGAAAGAGAGAGAGAGAGAGTTTTCAGCAGTACAGGCTGTCCCCAGTTATCAGTGGGGTACAGATAGTCAAAATCTGCCATTAACCGAAACTCGGTGATTTATGGCACGATATCTGGTTAATGGCGCCGATAACTGGTTAATGGGGCCTTCATTAGTTATGTTCTGGCACCATCAGTGTTATCAGCGCCTTATGGCGCCAATAACCAGAACAAGGCCAATTTTTATGGGGTTAGACAAGCGCCATTAACCGAATCCACCGATAACTGTGGACTGCCTGTACGCATATCCTTTGACTGCTAAGTTGGCAGCGCTTGGACCCATTTAGTTGTTAACACACCCCCATCCTAGCTTTCAGGTGTCTTGACATTTCTGACATGCTCACCCTCCCTCCTCTCTCCAAATTCTCAGCAAAAAGATGTTTCCTTTATTTTTTATATGATTTATTAGTTTATAAACTAAAATCTTACTAATTCACTATAGTATTTTCTTTAGTGAATTTATATTATTGCTGTTTACTTTAATATTAATATTTGAAAATTAGTAAATGATTTATTGATCATACAAAGAACATACATCTCAGTAAGAGAAAGAGAGAGAATTTTTACTTTTATTATTTAATATCATTTAATCTTATTAAACTTAATACACTATTTCTGGGTTCAACCTGTGTCTGCCGGTGAAAAGTTCCTGTAGCTCACTTTTCTAAGTATAAATAGATCCTAAATATACCAGAGAAAAAGCTAGCATGGTATGCTGAAGTTACTACCCTCAGCTCGAACACCCCAAGGGTGTCAGTATAAGCATAAGGGCGAGTGGAAACCACTACTCACAGGTCTTCTGCCAATTAGAGGATTCCTCTTCAAAGTCCCTCCCACGGCAAGAGCCGTTACAAAGGCTAGAGCCGTTACAAAGGCTACTTCCCTTACCTTCCCCTCGCTCTCGCTACTACTACTACTATCCGCCCGCCATCTTCATTCCTGTAATTAGCATTGTGAGTGCAACACGCATCTCAGAGCTCCCTTAGTGCTTTATCCAGAAACCAGCGATGTCCTCTGTGGAACTTCCTCCTTCATCTAAGTTGAGTATTCCAATTGGTGTTTTCGTAATTTGTATTGTTACGATACATTCCATTTGTTGCCTTCGGCCCCTTAGAAAACGTTTTGAGGGCACCGCTAGTTCATCCGCCATTTTGGGTGCACATCAGAGCACGTGTGTTGTTATTACACGTTATTTCCTTTTTATTTTTAATTTTGTTAATTTTATATTCATTACAGTTATCAGTGACGTTTTTTCGTATCACGTATTTAATTATTTAGCCGACCGAGTTCAGATTGGTTCGGAAGGAAGGCCTAAGACGCTCACGACGTCCTCTGGGGTTTTTAAAGAAGGGTTGATTAATTTATATTCTAGCCTCTGGCTTTCCCCCAACTTCTCAAGAGCGTGTTCGTGCCTCTCTGTGCGTAATTTTATCACATATTGTATATGTAAATTTATCAGGCTACTAGTAGCCTATTGTATTTATCATTGGAGAGGAGAGAGACCTCTCTCTCTCTCTCCCGATGTGAGACATGCATGTGTTATTGTTTAACGCGAACCAGATAGGTACTTGATTTTATGCACGTTGATGATTTTCATATCACTGAGAGGTTAGAAGAGTTGCTTCCCTCCCTGGCTTACCCAATCAAGCCTAGGCTAGGTTTTGGAAGGTAGGCCAGGTGCCCCTACCCCTATACCCCCTTATGCCTCTCCCCCTGTCTGTGCTACAGTGCTAGCGGGGAGGATATCAAGGATAGAGAGTCTCTCTCTTATCATATTGTTGGACCTATCCTCCCTACCTGTCCAGGTCGGTCGAAAAATTCGAATTTGGAGGGTTTGGTCGAGGGCCACCGTCCACACCATGATGTCCTTGGAGGTTATCTGGCCTACCTGACCGGTTCCGTAGTGATCTCAGAAGGTTAGGCTAGATCCATACTGGGTATTCTCCTTTCACCTTATGTTCCTTTTGTAAATCTTCCATGATGCCTCATTATTATTATTATATATAATTTATTGCATTGCTTGTAGATTAAGTGGTCTGGTATGTATATCGTCCTGGCCTAGCCTCCTTTAGTATAACCTTTAGTAGTAGGCCATGACCTCCCGTTTGAGAGTGATCACCGATAGGTCGCTGTACCAACCACTACGGGCCATAGGCCCAGTTGGCCTACTACCCTTGTAGTAGTAGGCTACACAGCCTTCAGTAGGTGTCTACATACATACAACCCCTCCCCCCCTTCCTAGCTTGGCTCTGCCTGACGCTGGCTTATAGCTCGCGGTTCTAATAGTCTTATTGATGAACGACCGCTTGAGCTTTTTCACTTAGTGGGGAAGAGAGGGGTTGGAGCGGTGGGGTTACTGGTATTATATGTAATCCCTTATGTCTCCGAGTGGATAGCTCCGCTGGCTTTACAGTAGTCTAGTATCGCACTAGCCGTCAGACATTGCACCGGATTGTACATTTATACTGCTCCGCCGCTCAGCAGTCTCTCCCCCAGTTGTCCTCCCCCGGCTACGGATTCGGGCTGGGAGTTACGCTCCCCCCTAGATGCGTTCAGGTTCAGATAGAGGAATTACCTTCCCCTGATCTGCTCGTTTCAGCCCGTTTCCGCCGGCATTACTTATGACAATGAGAGATGAGACTTTGAGTAGGCTAAGCTTTGGGGACTACTCTGTAGATATCTCCGGACCTTTAAGGTGCCGACGAAGTGTGACTAACCCTCACACGCGCCGCCGGAGTTATTGTACTAAGTTGCTGCAGCTCAGTTTCCGTTCTTGTGTCGTTCCCCACTCCGGTGGGGACGGTGGATGGGTCAGGTATTCGACTACGATAATTCGTAGCCTTCTGATTCAGCCGACCGTCATAGAGATTAGGTCCTTCCTCTTCTCTGGTCCAGCGGGTCTCAGATCCCACATACTGGGCATACATCTACCTTCCGAGGACGAATCAGGAGTGGGCAAATACACCCAGAGATTTTCTTTTATTCATTCAGTGAGTTGAAATCATTTAGTGAGTAAGTCTTGAACCAATATCTAGGTTAAGGTGCATGCTCTCGCCGGAGTTAACTCTGGCGTTTTGTGCTAATACTCATAAGAAATTTTCAACTTACAGATGGTCCGTTGTCAAGCGGTAAGGTGCTTCGCTACCCTCGGCAAGCCCTACGGCCATGTAGTCTGCCGGTCGCACGCAAACTGCGCCGTGCAACTTGAGCACTACATGGTCTGGCACCCGGACGCATGCACCGTCTGGTATGAGATGGTGTCTATTCTCTCTGATGAAAAAGTAAGTATCCCTACTGTGTCATTTACATGGAATTTCTGTTACAATAACATATGAAGTTTCTTATAGGTACTATTCCCTGAGTGGAATGTTAATTCGATTTCCTCTCTTACAGGCTACCTTGTCCCTCCGGCATGAGGCAAGGGTGGCGCTTAGGGGTTGGGTGTCAGGTTTTGGGAAGAATGCGGCGGCGGGACAGCCGTACGTCCTGGCTGAAGATCTGTGCTCCCTTCTGTACCCGGGGGCCACGGCTATGACGGCTGTTCCGGCGCACATTGCCAACCCCATCATAGAGTCCATCCGGAGGAACAAGATTGCGATGACGGAAGAGGTGGCGGCCATCAGCCTTCACCGCGAACCAATGGCCACTGAGGAGGAGGTAGGTGGGGAGGTAAGTGAAGGCAGGTAGTCTCTTAAGTCCTACTCCTTCTTCTTCCTCTTCATTCCGGGGCTCCTCTAAGTCCACCCCTGCTTGGGAAGGATCACTTTCGGTCATTCCCAAGCTTAAATCGGTAAGACTGAAATCCCTTCCAAAGGGATCGAAACCGACTCTGTCAGTGGCGACTAAGTCGTCGTCGGCCCCGTAGCCGTCGACTTCTACTGCCAAGTCGCCTGCTTCCAAGGATTCTCCCCCTCCTAAAGGGTCGAGAGCCAAATCCGCCAAATCCAAGGCGACGGAATCCAGATTTGACCATGAGGCCTTCACTAACCTTCTAATGTCGAAGGTTAGGGAAGTGGTTGACGAGAGGCTTGAGTCGATATGACTCGCCTCGGGCTCAGATTCCTCAGGCCAGGCAATAACGTCCCTGACCGAGAGGATCAGGCCCCTGTAGGAGATGATGACCGGATTCCTCCATTCCGGAACCCCGGCTCTGTCCATGACAGTGCCAGATGCGTCAAAGCTGCTGGCCTTCAAGAATAACAACCCGTGGCGGTTGGCTTTACATGCCCCATTCTCAGATGGGAAGTTGACAATCGAAGGGTGCGGAACCAGTCCGGTGGAGGACTTTGAGTTCTTCCCGCCGGGTCTCCAATTCCCATTCCCCAGACTTGTCAGGCTAGCAGAACATGCGCTAGTCAGAGTAGACAAGGTCCCGAAGAAGACAGTGATCTTCCCTAGGGATCAAGCTCAAGCTGTTTGGGTTCGCACCCTCTCCAACTGGGGTTGCATTAACACCAAATTAATGCCCATAAAGGTAACTATACAAATGTTTGTTCCGTCGCCTTGTACATCCAAGGTGGCGGAACTAACTATGCAAGCGGCGGCGGAAGATAAGCCCTTACCAGCGCTAAAAGAGACAGAGGCTACCTCTCTACTTTTCCCCGCAGATGTGGAGTTCTGGAATGACGCTCCGGCTACGTTTACGGCAGGTAAACTTGATCCGGATTGCGCTTCCACCCTATTCACCGAAAAGCTACCTAGGATTCCGGACCACTTGGTGAAAGCAGAATTCAAGGTAAGGACCAAATTAGGAAGGTCTATCAACTCCGTCACTGCGGCGGAGTTGGTAGCATCAACCTACACTGAAGAACAGTTCTTCCGGGTCCTTACGATAGCTCTGCTACAGACTTTCCAAACGGACCTGTACGATTTCGTTACAACCATTTACACCCATATGAGCATTAGCATCGTGATGTTCTATAATAATTACCCGAGTAACATAGCAACTCTTTAGCAGTAATATAGGAAACTTAATAGCTTCAATTAACTGTGTGTAATAGTCTAGCATTACATTATATTACCCAGTTGTCCAGGTAAAGATTCAACTGATGTACGAGACTAGTTTTAGATTTCTTACCCCCTTCGTCAAATTCTTGTATAATCCTCTTAGAAAAATTCCTTTTGCTTGCGGACAATAGTCTAATTCTTTGCCTCTTGGAGATTTACCAAGGTTAATTCACCAGTTCTCTTCCCATTGGTTGAATGCCCTACAATTATTAGTATCATAGGATCCACGCTGTGGTCCTTTAGATCTTTTTAACCATGCCATCACTGCAAATCCCTCACTTCCTTCAGAACACTTACTTGTAGCTTCATCATCATTGACTGTGGTTTGGTGAGATGAGTTGGAGACTTCATCCAAAGGCATCTGTGAGATCAGTTTCTTCAGAGAAACTATGTGGCCGATCATAGTGCCAAGTATTGCTTTGACAGTTTGGACTCATAAATTTGCTGGACCATGTCACCTGAAAATGTAGGTGGTTTGCACCCTAACCCTAAGTCATTATAACTGTGAACATCTTACTCTCTTGGGTAGAGGTGTTTGGTAGGTTGTCTGCTTGGGGATTCATGGAGTTATGCCATCACTGCAAATCTCTCACTTCCTTCAGAACACTTACTTTTAGCATCATCATCACTGACCATGATTTGATGAGACTAAGTTGTAGACTTTATCCAGAAGCATCTATGAGACCAGTTTCTTTAGGGAAACTATGTGGTCAATCATAGTGCCAAGTGTTGCTTTGACAGTTTGGACTGGCAAATTTGCTGGACCATGGATAACAATCTCCTAATCCGGTTGTTTGTTGGACAAATTAAAATTAACTTTAATTTCTTCTAATTTATTTGCATGTCCAATGATCAGCAAATTGTAACAGGATAGACAGGTATCTCTGTAGCTTAGCGAGTGAAGATACCAAAGTCTGCTATTTGTAGAGGTTCTCCCTTCCCAGATGAATCAAATATACTTTCTTGAGGCTTGCATCTGTGCATTGACTCATCAGTTTCCATTCTCAAGAGTTAAGCTAGCATTTGAACAGGCTGACATTGGTGAATAATTTCTGATCCCCTCTCACTTTGAAATCTTGAAAAGACAACTATAAATACCCGAAGACTCATTTTGAGTGTCTTCTGTTGCCTGTTTGTAGATCATGAACCTCACTTCACCATTCAAAGCATAAAATCCCACTGGTTGTCAAAGGAAGAGGGTCTTGAATCCAGATGGAAAGGAAATAGCTGGTTTTAGAATATGTAAGTACTGCTCTTATTTTGATGTCCTTCCAAGATTTCCTGAATTTCTGGAGACAAGTCTAATTGGAGTACAAATTGTGGATGGGAGAACCATATTCTCCCCTCCTCCTACTCACCCTTGTCAAGGGACTTTCCCATAGTCCGTCCATCCTGTAACAAGCTTAAAGGATGGTTGTTACCTCTTTGCTGAAGTGTCTTTTTGCAGTTAGTCAGATACAGATGTATAAATCCCATCGAAGAAAATCGAGTGCTTAAATCTCTTAAAACTCTATTTTCAAATCAACAAAATCATTTAGGTGGTTTCCATGTCTCACCTGATTCATGTCTGTAGTATAGAAATATAGATTGTACCAGACTAATGTAGACGTAATCTGATTTTCATATTCAGTTATAGTATACGTATTCACTTCCTAAATTTTGTTGAGCCCGTTTGTTATTTGAGTTAGAAAAATTTCAACCCAAAAGAACTGTACTGGATATCATTGTTCGTAACTGTCTGAAAGATTCAGCCTCCTTGATCATTTCTCCATCTTGTGTTATTTCATCACATTGTGCATTTGTCTTTGTAAATCTTGTGTTGTTTTGTTGATTAAAACAGTATTCTTTGCATATACTTCGTATATAAAGTTTCTGCCATTATCTAGTCAAAAACTTCTTTCTAGTCTAAAACTTTTCTTCAAACTCTTACCACTTATTATAAAATTCATATGAAAGCCAAAAAGCAAATTTGACAGCATTCCCCTAAAGCACACCATTATTTACTGCAAATTCACTTAAAACTTCTTCATCGGTAACTTGACATCTAGTGAGAAAAAAAATATGCTGAACAACTAGATTTGGTAATATGGTAATGAATGTGACAACTAGGTGTACTATGTCCTGTGTAAACTGCAAAAAATCGTATTTGGAAGATTTTTAGAACAGATTCTATGAAAATAAATGTTATAAAAAAGGGAGTGAGGCACTAATAATACTGTTACACTTAATCGAATACAACCCCAAAGCTAAGCAGAATCAAATACAACTCCAAAGCTAAGCAGTAAAAGAGCAGTATACATATTATTGAGCAGAATATATACAAAAGAAAATAAAAGATGTTGCTATAAAGTCATTCACATAGTTTTACTGTAAGTCAAAGAAATTACAGTTTTTAGTTGATCTACTTTATTCAGGTATTAAATTTAGAAAATTGACTCGTCAGCCTTTTAACTGCATGGTGTTTTAATGTATTTTTGTAACATAACAGGTGCCCAGTCCTATGCGTGTAATATATAACGCTGATCATTTAAATAATTAGTGAAATTTATTACTATTTCTCAAAAACATTGCTTACCTCAAAGTAATTAGGTGCCTTTAGGCAGCAATTTTTAATTTTAGTATAACTGAGTTATGACTATGGTATATTTTCATAACAATAAGAAGCTGTATCTGGAACATGCTCAATATTTATATGATTGTCTGATCTTTTAAAGAAAAATATAATTCTTCTAAGGACTAAACTTTGAAGATATGCTTAAATAATCTTATATGTTGAAGATATATTGTGGGATTTTCTTGACTTATAGTAGTACTTGCTGTGAAGTAAAAATTTAATACCTATTGATATTTAGTAATCATTATCAGATGGAGCATATTTAGTGCACATATAGTAATACCTCGACATACAAGTATTCCGAGATACAAGCCAGCCTCTAAGCAAAATTTTGCGTTGAGATACGAGCACGCTTACAGATGCTAATGCTAGATGGCCGAGAGCATGGGAGTGCTCCAAGCCTGCTTCAATCGTTCAGTTCGCATTGTCGTCGACTTCCGTACACATCTCCCGAGCATCTCCCATGTTGTGTTTGCGTTATTTACGTGATTTTCACTGTATTTGCGAACCTTCTTTGTAATAAGTGATAGGTCCTAAGGAAGCAAGTGGTAAGGTTGACAGTGAGAAGAAGAACGCATGATGATGGAGATGAAGCATGAAATTATAGAGAAACATGAACATGGTGTGTGCATGAGTGAGTTGGCACGTGATTACAAGCAGAGTACATCGACAATACAGTGATACGAAATTAATCCGTTCCGAGGCAGCCTTCGTATCGTGAGTTTTTCGTATCTTGAACCACATTTTACATGTAAAATGCCTAATCCGTTCCAAGCCCTACAAAAACACCCCAGTAAATTATATTTCCAGGCCTACAACACATGTTCTAGGGTTACGACACCGATCCGATGGAAGAAATATGACTCCAAAAAGGCAAAATACTGTACATACTTGAGTAATATTCAACTGCATGTAATGTTCAACCCCATTTTTACTGCATATATTAGGACTTTAGCATATGTCCTTTAACAATAAGGCTAGCCTATGTTAGCGGTTGCTACTGTAGCCTAGTGTATGATTCTGACATCTAAACCTAAGAAGCTAAAGGCTTAGAATATACCAATAAAATGTATAAATAATCAGTATGTACTCATTTCAAATAATTATTAATTAATCATTAACTATAATACACAAACAAACGAAAAAAAACCTTCCAATCGATTGTTTACATTCAGCTCTTATGAGTACTGAACGAATGCCAAGCAATCACTTTTCCTAGGACACAGTAAGCCATAAATTTTCATTATTATCTCTCTTCAACTAATTAAACTACCAAACAGTATAATAACCATTCATTTCTATTCTTTATTCTATCTTTACCTAATGGAGATACCGAGTTACTGACAGCTATAATGAAACATATACGTAACGTAATATTAAAACAGAAGAAAAATTCTAAAAAAATACGTATTTGTTGGCTTCGATGATAGCAGTCTGATTTATTTTATATTTTATGATATCTAATTCACAATTTTTTTATTAAATGTATTGCATGTACTCATTTCAAATAATTATTAAGTAACCATTAACTATAATAAACAAACAAACAAAAAAGCTTCCAAACTTCTGTTTACATCCAGCACGTATGAGTATCGAACGATAGCCAAGCAATCACTTTTCCTAGTACACAGTAAGCCATAAATTTTCATTATCTCTCTTCAACTACTGAAACTACCAAACAGTATAATAACCATTCATTTCTATTCTTTATTCTATCTGTACCTAATGTTTTTTTTTTATTAAATGTATTGCATGAATAAGTTTTTCAATTTACAGCATCCTTTTACCAATAGAATAGTTAAAGCACAAGGGGTAGATGCTGACCAATAGGAGAGCAGGATCTTATGGGGTGACTAACATCAGGAACCAATGGGAGAGCAGGAGGATGGTGGCGAGTTTACTCAGTTGGCGGCGCGGGAGTTTTAAAATTGTTCTCGGTGGTCCTTGCAAATCTCGGGACTTTACAGCAACAACCTTTCGTAACTTGAGCAATTTTCGTATGTAGAGCCGTAAAATTTTTCGTATTTGCTTTCGTATCTCGAGTTTTTCGTAAGTTGAGCCTTTCATATGTCGAGGTACCACTGTATGTACAATTCTCAAACAAGGATGCTATCAGGAGCACAAAGGCTTCCAAAGGCATAACTATCATGCCTTAGTTATGGAAAAAATATAAATGACGAGAGGGAGAGGCTCCTGTTGCTGTGGATTAAAGAGAAGTAGCTGGCAGGGTGATTTTAGAGGGGCAGAATGGATTAAATTTTTGTCAGTTAGTTTATATGGGAAAAATTGAATTCAGATAAGAGCAAATTGACTTACGAGCTCGGTCCAGGAACGAATTATACTCGTATCTCAAGGTATTACTGTACTCTTTGTAAATCTGCACATTCTGACATTTATGCAAGTCTTATGTCTATTATTTCTAGACTGATAATGCACTAGTTGTTCACTTTTGTTCTGGTTGGTAGTTTATCTGAAAATTTATAGTGATAATTCAGCAACTGCTGGCTGATAATATCTTGGAGAATTGAACAAAATTGTTAACCAAATACTTCTGTTCTCTTTTTACTATAACAGGTAATTATGTAAGAGATAACGCAATCAACATCAGTTTGGTGGTCATCGTACTGCTGTTCGTGACATGTATTGCATTAATCATCTATAGACGACTGTACTCTCCTGTGTATGTTACTCTGCTAAAATTTCTACTATTTAGATGAAAGACAAGGAATTTTTCCTTGCTGTCAGTCCCTGTATAATTAGTATTGTTAGTTTGTCTTATAAATCTAATCCTGCAGCTAGAGACTTGTTATAGTAATAGTAGTTGTACTTAATGACTGTCAAGTGAAGATAATGAAAATTACTTCAACATAATGCACTCATAATTAAGAACTTTTTTACAGCCTCAAGTCAGGTGATGCCATGGAATTACCATTATTGTTAATGCCTGTGGTTGATGAAGATTTATCCAAGCCCATTCGCCTGTCAAACATATCTGATAGAGTTCAGCATCTGATGGCTGATGGTAGGTTTTTCTCTTTTGTATTCATGTCATTTTGTTTTTGAAAGAAAATGTAACTATAAAGTTCGTGTTTTACTTAAGAACTCTTTCCATGAGCCTTGACTTTTTTTAGAAATCCATACAAAATATCTTCTACTTTTTCTTGAGTGCCAAGTTGAAATTACAATTTTTTATCAGTGAGCCAATACATCTGCTATTTTCCCATATATATATAACCAGAACTTTTCTAACTCTAACAGTAAGAACAGTTTCATCCAGAGGTATTCTTCGTCAAATACATTTGTCATTTTAAGGACAATAAATATTCCAAATACCCCCAAAAATCTGAATTTTTTGTTATCTTCTGAAAAGGTGCCTTGAGAGTCCTGTTCCCAAACTCATAAAAGGGATTTTGACGAAGGAAAAATCTATTTCTTGGGGAGAGACCTGTGTCGCCCGGTGAAATGGATCCTGCTATCCACTTTCCTGATATAAATAGTTTCTAAATATACCAGAGAAAGTTTGCATTGGTATGCAGAGGTTACTACCCTTGCGTGAGCACCCGAAGGGCATCGTGTATAAAGTTCAGGGCGTGTGGAAGCCACTATTCACAGGTCTCCTGCCATTTAGAGTATTCCTTCTCAAAACCTACATATGGGGTGAGCCATGCCAACAGCCACACCCACACTGCCTCTGTACTGCCGCTACTAACGCCCGACGCAAACGCTATCTATCAATCCTTGCTGTGTTAGATACCTTTCCTGGCTTGGATAGGTGTAGGGAAGGGAAGACTTATGATAGGGGTCGGGTTCACCGGGCGACACAGGTCTCTCCCCAGAAATAGATTTTTCCTTCATCAAAATCCCTTTTCTGGGTCGACCTGTGTTCGCCGGTGAAATTTTACCAGAGAATACTATCCAAGCCAATGAGTAAAGTAAACTTAATGGGAGAAATGAAAATGGAATTCATTCAAAATAAGTTTACTTAATGTAAAAGACTTCCGTAACAATAGAAACTTAACCTATTAATACTTAATAACTAAGACTTAAGTTATGGCGTAGAATTAAATATGCTTAATGGTAATACAAAAATGTTTATACAGGTACTATGCAAGGAATTTGCTATAAATCTGGATATGTACCTTACCCTTTATAAAACACGTCCGTGACCAATGAATTATGTACAAAAAATGTGGCAGAGTGACGCCGGGGTTCTCCCAATACCGAGGAGAGAGGCATCGTGGCAAGTACAAGTGAGGCAGGTAGAAAGGAGGAGGGGTGGGAAAAGGAAGGGCAGAAGAAGATTGAGAAATGTTATTCTGGGGAGACTAGACTTCCTGCAGCTATAGTTGAATATTTCAGTGCTTCCAAATTCTTTACATAATGGCGTTTGAAAACTACTGGAGATTTCCAACCTGTGTATTTTTTAAAATCCTCAAAGTTCATATTTTGGAAATAATTAATTGAAGTAGCCACTGCCCGAATGTCATGAACCTGTGGAAATGACTCCGGGTTGGCCTGTTTTATAAAGTAGAGTATCTGCTGTCTAATACCTTTGATAGAGATTGTACCACCATGTTCTCTAATAAAGAGAGAACCTGACAACTTTGTGGAGGTCCTGGCTAAAAAGGACTTAAGAGTTGTAACAGGGCATAGAGATGTGTCCTGAGGCAGGGGAATAATTTTCCAAGGGGACCACCTGTTTTGGGGGTCTTCATTTTTAGCCAGGGAGCTCCGGTCTGGGGAGAGTAGCACTTCTCCTGATGGGAGGAAATCTATGTTGTCTGGGTTACGTGAGAGAGCCGAAAGTTCAGATATTCTGGCACCTGAGGCCATAGCTGTTAGAAATAAGGTTTTCCTTAAAAGAGTGATATATGCGCAAGATTCATTAATGGTGTTTGACGCCAGTTTAAGTACATCATTTAAGAACCAAGTGACCTTTTGTGGGCGGGCAGTTGGTCTAAGGCGTGCGCATGCTTTTGGAATGGAAGAGAAATATGTGTCTGACAAATCTATGTTAAAGCCGACTTGAAAAATCTTCAAGGCTAATTTTATTGTTGTAATAGTACTGGCGGCTAGGCCCTTTTCGAATAAAGATCTGAAAAACGAGATGGCCAGATTTGGGGTCATTTTATGGGTATCTGAATGTTTTAGAAATTCAGCTAACTTTTTAACAGCTGAATCGTATTGTCTAAGAGTTGAATCTCTTTTGTCTGATTCTATGAACATGACATTACACGGATCAATACTAGCATCTTCTTGGGCCGCAAACTTCATGAAGTCCATAAAGTTAGGGTTTGGAGAATTCTTGAGGAAGCTGACACAGTTCGAGTTTGTACTACCTGTGTCAGTTCCGGGCGAGGGATCCATCTGGGATGGAGCTTCAGCTCTAGAAGGAGTGAAACCAGTTGCTTTTGGGCCAGTTGGGAGCTACTAGAGCTATTTGTCCTGTGAAGGAAGGTAGCTTGTGCAACACCTTCAACAGAAGATTCACTGGAGGGAACAGGTAAATCTTCTGCCAGTGGTTCCAATTTATGGCTAATGCATCTATGGCATAGGCTAGAGAGTCCAGATTGGGAGCCACGTAGCATTGTAGCTTGTGGTTGGACTCTGTTGCGAACAAATCTACTTGCAGGCTGGGGATTTGACTGGAAATCCACTGGAATGAATTCATGTCCAGGGACCATTCTGACTCTAGCGGAGTGGTCCTGGAGAGAGCGTCCACGATCACATTCCTGACTCCTGCCAGATGAGTTGCTGACAGGTGCCAGTGTTTCTTTGCTGCCAAGGTAAATATTGCTACTAGTACATGATTCACTTGTTCTGGAGCCCCCTCTGTTTAAGCAATGAACTACCACTAGGCTGTCCGAGACTATTCTCACATGGTTGTTTTTGGCCGGAGTTAACTTTTTCAGAGTTAGAAAAACTGCCATGGCTTCCAATACATTGATGTGGAATTGGCGGAACGTATTTGACCATGTTCCCTGAACTTTTTTGTGCTGAGAATATCCCCCCCAACTCAGTGACGCGTCTGTATGAATCGTCACAGATGGAGGAGGGAAGTGCAGTGACACTGACTTGGTAAAATTCTTGAGTTTCGACCATGGGTGAAGTCTCTCTGCTAGTACAGATGGAATTACTGAGAGTTTGTCTTTGAGATGGTTGTTGGCTCTCCTCTTCCAGACACGATTGATATCTTTCAATCTGGCTTTCAGTAGGATGTCTGTTACTGACGCAAATTGTAGTGAACCGATGATCCTCTCTTGGGTACGTTGAGAGGCCTTTTTGTTCATAAGAAATTGTTTCGTAGCCATTGCTATCTCCTTGGCCTTCTTGGGTGGAAGGGATAGCTTGTGAGTCTCCAGGTCCCATTGGAAGTGGGAAGCTGGTTTCAGCCGCGACTTCTCCTTGTTTATTTGAAATCATTGAAGCTCTAAGAGTTCTATGACTTTGGTAGTTGACCTGCGGCATTCCTTGACTGTGGTTGCCCAAATGAGCCAGTCGTCTAGGTAGGCTACCAGCATTATTCCTCAGGTCGTGAGTTCCTGAACTACTGTCTCTCCTAGTTTGGTGAAAATTCTGGGCGCGATGTTGAGCCCGAATGGCATGACTTTGAATGAATATGCCTTGTTGCCTAGTCGGGAGCCTAGGTATGGAGAGAAGTTCCTTGCTATTGGAACATGATAGTAAGCATCTGTAAGAACTATAGAGGTGGTGACGGCCCCACGGGGAAGTAAGGTCCGCACCTGCGAGACTGTCAGCATGTAGAACTTGTCGCAAAGAATGTAAGAATTGAGTTTGGACAAGTCTAGAATGACTCTTCTTTTGAATGAGTCCTTCTTTGGGACAGTGAACAGACATCCTTGAAATTTTAGGTTCTTTACTTTCTTTATGGCTTTCTTCTGCAAGAGATCTTTGGTGTACTCTTCCAAGGCCGTTGTGGAGTCTGGAAGAAGTTCACTGGTGGTGGTGGGAATCCTCCCTTCCACTTCCATCCCAGGCCCTTGGAGACTATGCTGTACGCCCAAGGGCTGAAAGTCCAATGATCTCGGAACCAGTATAGCCTCCCTCCTACCTGATACTTCTCACTGATTGGTTTTGGGTTTAAAGCCCCTGCCTCCACGGAACCTCCTGCCTCTTGACCCGCTACGTAGCCGGGAGTGGCCTCTGGCTCTACTACTACCAGCATGCCGATTGTAGCCGCGAAAGGAACCGATGGCTTCGTAGACGAGATTGAAGGTGGGGAAGGCCATTAGGGCTGCAGAGGTTGAAGGCTGTTGGCCTTGTGGAGCCTGAAGCAGCACAAACTGCTGCTGGGGCTGGGCCTTTGATGTCAAAGGCTTTGACATTTTGGCAAGGGGCATTGCCTGTGCCATTTGTTGAGGGTGAGAAGTCTTATATGGCGCGAAGTATCTTTGTTTCTTCCTAAATCTGGCTTGACGTTTGAAGGGCAGACCCCAACGGACATGAAGACTTTGATTGGCTCTGGAGGCTTCCCTCAAGACATTATCTACTTCTTCTTGAGGGAAGAGTTTTTCGCCCCAGATCGAGGTCTTAATTAGTCTATTAGGCTCATGCCTAATAGTAGCCTCCGCCAAGACGTACTTTCTGCATGCTCTTCTTGCGACACCAAATTTGAATAGGTCCGACTGATAAATCTGTAGCAGACTTTTTGTCAAGACCTGGAAGAGCTGCTCGTCCTTGTAAATGGAAGCTACCAACTCAACTCCATTGAGGTAACGGAATTGATAGATCTAGCCAGTCTAGTCCTGGCCTCGAACTCAGATTTTATCATGTTCTCCGGCAGCTTGGGGAGCTTATTGGAGAACAAGGTCGAGGTACAGTCCGAGTCCAATTTGCCGACCGTAAACGTGGCCGGAACATCTTGCCAGAAGTCTCTGTGGCAGGTATGAGGAGGGAGGTAGCCTCTGTCTCCTTCAAGATTGGGAGAGGCTTCTCTTCCATGATTGCTTGGAGGGTTAACTCCGTAATCTTGTCCGTGCAGGGAGACGGAACCTCGTCTGGTGTCACAAACATGGTAAAAAAGCCTTTGTGAGGCATTAACCTGGTGTTAACGCACTCCCAGTCAGCCATAGTACGAGCCCAGACAGCTTGGGCTTGTTCCTTCAGAAAGATCACCGTTTCCTTAGGAACTTTGTCCACTCTGACTAACGCATGTTCCGCTAGTCTAGCGAACCCCTTGAAGGGAAACTGGAGGTCTTTTGGGTAGAACTCAAAGTCCTCCAGTGGTCGAGTACCACAACCTTCCAGGGTCAGTTTGCCATCCACGTATGGGGCGTGCATGGCAAACCGCCATGGGTTGCTCTTATGGAAGGGTGGTAACTTTGAGGCGTCCGGAACCTTCGAGGCTAGCGCCGGAGATCCGGAGTGGAGCAAACCCGACATCAACTCCCTTATGGGCTTTATCTGCTCAGCCACTATGTCCGATACTGACTGGCTGGAGATCTCCGATCCAGAGGCCCGCCTCAAAGAGTCGAATCTTTCATCGACTGCGTCCCTAGCCTTCGACATCAGAAGGTTAGCAAGGAGATCATGGTCAAGGCCTGACTCCGCCGCCGCCTTAGATCTTGCAGACTTTGTTCTCGGTCCCTTTGAAGAGAGAGAACCCTTGGCAGCAGGCGATTTCGCAGAGGAAGTCGATGGCCTAGGGGCCGGAGACAACTCTGACGCCGCTGGCGGAGCTGGCCTGGGTACCTTAGGCAGTGATTTAGTTGCCTTAAGGGACTTCTCCCTGGGACGGACAGATCTCGAGCTGTCCCAAGTAGTAGGGGTGGACTTGGTAAAGCCCCGGAAAGAGGAAGAAGAGGGAGTGGGACTGAGGAGGCTACCTGCCTCACTTACCTCGCCACTTATCTGCTCATCCAGGGCCATGGGTTCCGTATGGATGTTAATTGCCACGACGTCTCCCACCAGATCCTGATCGTCTGGCAGCGGGGCTGTCGCGGCCCGGATGGCGTCAATGAGGGGAGCTGCCAGACTTGGCTCAACCGAAGCCGATGGCGAACCCTTGAAGAGGCGAGTCCCCAGGCTGTAGTCCAGGACGTAGGGGCGCCCGGACGGAGCGTTCTGCCCATAAATGGAGACCCACTGTCTCAGGCTCGTCTTGGCCAACTGGCGGCTGTCATCATCCGTCTGTCGGGGAGGAAGGGAAATTAACCTTCCTGCTATAGACGGTTTGTTTTATATAATATTGGAAATTGAATATGCTATATATACACAATTTGTAAACAAAGGGAGAAAGAAGGTTATCTAGTGCTTACCTGGTCATCGGCAAAGATCATGACTAATTCAAAGCACAGGGTGCACCCCTCCGGGTGCCAGACCATGTAGGGCACTTCTCCCTGCTCCGCCACGAAGGCAGTGGAGCAGTTCGCATGCGACCGGCAGACTTCATGTCCCACCGGATCGCTAAAGGAGGCGGAGCACCCCGGAGACAAGCAACGCACCTTCTGTAAGGGAAATTATTTATGAACAAGATTTCCCCGGGAGAAATTGGAACTTAAGACTACAGAGGTACCTCGAGATACGAAATTAATCCGTTCCGAGGCGCCCTTCGTATCATGAGGTTTTCGTATCTTGGACCACATTTTACATGTGAAATGGCTAATCCGTTCCAAGCCCTCCAAAAACACCCCAGTAAATTTCATAATAAAGCTAAATTGACCTATAAACAATGAAATACTACAACAATTTGGACCATTCAATACCTAAATTAATAAAAAAAAAATGCAAAATATAGCCTGTAATTAAAGTGTATATTAGTGTACATGGTAACAAGAAATATACTGTACGTAAAATGTGGAAGCTTACCCTTTCCGAGTGAGGCTACGTACATACGTAACTATCCAAGGAAGATTGCTTCTGCCTACTTTTCACAATGTTCCTGTGTGAGCCTTTTCGGGGGGTGTCTTCTACAAATGATTGCACTTTATGAAAAGCGGCTTTAACTTCTGCCGTTTTATTTTCTTTTGTACATATGTACGTATGTACACTTTAAAAAATATATACGCACGTACTACATACGTAACTATCCAAGGAAGATTGCTTCTGCCTACTTTTCACAATGTTCCTGTGCGAGCCTTTTCGGGGGGTGTCTTCTACAAATGATTGCCGTTTTTTTTTCTCTCTTTTTGATTTTTAACTTTTTTTTTACTTTTTTTTACTTTATGTAGGTTTTTTTTTCACAGAATTTCAACTTTCTCTTTTTTATCACTTGGTTCTTTTTTTGCACCTCATGACTCTGTTGGCCCTGGTGTCCATCAAAGCCCTGTTCAACCAAATGCTCTCTCTGCAACTGATTTGGGTACTGAATGTTCGGCTGCTGACCTTCAACATAAACTGAAGTGCCTTGATTATACGTATACATACTGGTATGCATGTTGTAAATGATTGGTCTACACCCTCTGTTCAGCAGGGAGTGGAGATTCTACCAACCTTGCCAAGTTTCCAGTTATCCCATGAGAGAGACCTTGATCACTTATCCCATGAGAGAGATCTTGGTCACTTTTTTTTTTAAATATTACGTACACATTGACGATCCCGAAAACGAATACGGACCAAAAATAAGCACTTAAATTTCAAATTTTAGTGATTCCATAATCCTCAAAGAAAATCATTAAAGATCAAAATGTTTTTAGTAAGGAGCACTGGCTTTCCACTTAGCTTTATGCTGCATGGATTAGAAGAGTAATGGTTCTTGGTCTTTTTAGTGGCTCGATCATAAGCAAGAAGGCCAACGCGGCTATACAATAATCACTTCTTTTGCAGTTTTTACGTAGGAAAACTGGTTACAGTTTCACTGGAGACAAAACAAAATGCCCTCTTGTCCTTGTGTCTATTATATATACTCTATCATGTGTCATGGTGTTTATATACATTATGCACAATACCTGCCTACAAGTCCAGTCTATAGATATTTCTTTGATATTAGTCTAGTCACCATGGGGCGCTGGCTCACCATGGAGAGGTTACTCCTTTGAGGACGAAACGACAATTGTGCTATCAAAGATCAATAATGTAATATATAAACAGTCTAAGATGTCAAATAAAACAACCAAGCATAGCTAAAACCTGGTGAAAAGAAGAAATAAAACAAATTAACAAACTCTCAAGATTGCCAGTTACTAGACATATCACAAAATAGTCAAGGGATTAGCTAACAAAAGACACAACAGCAACGTGATAAATCAATGATACGTATAACATATAAACAGTCTAAGATGACAAATAAGGCAACTAAACTTACCTAAAAACAGGCGACAAGAAGCAAAAAAATAAACAAACAAATGACTAAGATGACCATTGAAGTACTACTTATGATGGGTAGTTGGCATGAAAAAAAAAAAAGTCATTCTCGATAACTCACGACTTCCAGCAGCAAGTACCACTTATCACAAGATATCTTGTGATAAGTCCAAATTTTTAAAAACACTGATCCTAAGATATCTCAGGTTGGTCTGTTAAGGGTTAAAAATGGTAATAAAGAGTTTTGGAATACTGATCTCAACTAAGAATTACTCGGATATACAGTGGACCCCCGTATTCCAAACATTCGCGGGTTCTAACTATTCACGGGGGGGTCTGGTACGCATCCCCCGCGAATACGGGGGGACCACTGTACATGTATTCTAATCAATTTTGTTGGCACAACTTGTTTTAACAATGCCACACTTAACAAAGCAAAAGAGTAATTTCGATGATGGAGGATGCTAGAGAGGAATAAGATGAGCCAGCTTTGCTTGATGCAATGTTATTCATCAATTTAAATATTAAATTTGAAAATAAAAACGGTTTGACTTGGCGAAATGTGTAGCAAGTCTGAATTGGCATTTCGCAATAAGCATATTTGTGATTTAAAGGACGAAGCTAGTTTTCACTTAGTTTATCAGTATATCATAAAAAGGTCATTTTACTCCATCTCAGTCTTATTTGGAATTTTTATGCTGAACAGAGTTACAGAAATTTTCTTACTGATTACTTAATATTTTCATATTCTTGTGTTTCCTGGTACAAAAGTGGGCAATTTAAAAAAACTTGGCAAAATATTGTATTGAGTCTACACACATGAATGATTTATGTTGCATTTATGACACTTACGTAAGAATATGAAATGTATAGATTATGTTTTTCTGTTATTTTTATGCGGTAACTTTTACATTTCAGAATTGGGAAATTGATAACTTTAAATAAACTTTTTTACTTCTCCTAGTACATCATGCATTTCACAATGAAGTGTGAATAAATTATTTTGCAGAGAATAAAAATCACAAAGTTAGATTTTTATGTGCTAAATTTATAATTTATTTTTTAATGTAAAGAATGGTGCTTTTTGTCCAGTATAAAATTCCTTTATTGCTTTTTGTTAATATGGCATTGTTTAGCACAATACCATTGCGTAATGTGTTATTAAGGTTGAAAAATATTTATTTTGGTAATGGGTAGTACTATAAGGACTACTGCAGGCGTAGGGATACATATGGGCTTTTCACTGTATCTGTAGGGACAAAGTGCCCCAAGATGGACATTCAAGTTGGCAACACTGATTTCAGCTCTTTCATCTTGGTACTGTAAAGGCCAATGATGAGGAGGTTTAGCATCATCGTAGGCAAAGTGTAGGGAGTGAAAGATGTGTAGGCTCAAGCGATTACTGAAACTTTTTGTGAACTAGTTAAACATGGCTACCTATTTAATGGATGATCCTGTTTTAGTTTGGTACCATGTGACTCCTGAACTAAAGACCTATCAAATGGGCCTCTGATGAAGTCTTCCATGTTGGTTCTGCCTGTAGTACCTGCATTGTGAATTTTACAGAGCTTCAGGTCGTGCTTAATTATGAACGTCGTGAATATCACTATAATTTTCTGCAGCTTCATTATTGGTCACTAGGATTTACATTCATATCTAGTTGCCTTATTGGATTATGGTTGGTTCTTAAAATGTCTCAGTCATCCTTATGAGAAGCCACGTGGCTCAGTCTTAATATCTTGATGGAACACGTTTGCCTCCTCAGTATGTGCATACCAATGAACTGATTGTTTAGTACAGTTGACCCCAGGATTTGGGAGAAACGCATACCACAACCTGCCGGAATCTAAAAATGCTGATACATAACTGCCAATTTTGATAGTTCAAACACCCAATAATCCCTTTAAAAATGCCTATACCTCACTATGTTGATAATTTAAACATGAAAAATGTATTTAGTCACGAAAATTATATGAAAATACAGTAATTATTGAATATTTCTCTGTGAAAAATTCGACAAATAGGCAAATATTTTGGGAATAATGTGGATTAATGTTCCACAGAAAAATCTGTGAATAGGTAAGGATGCAAATCCAGAATTGCGAACAGGTGAATCCACAAATCCAGAACCACAAATAGGTGGGTGTCCACTATACTTGGTCCAGCTTTTCTATCTTTGCATTTGCCTCACTGTATTGCAACTGAAATTCCCTGATTTGTGTATCGAAAGTTCTTCCTTTTCTCTAACATGAAATTTGGAGAAGGTAATCTTATAAATCCCCCATTAAACACATTAGTATCAACTTCAAGATTCCTTTTTATCAGTAATTCAGTATATTTGTGGATAAGCAATGCAATATGATGATTCCCCTTCATTCTCTCAAAACTGTTCCTACAGGCCATTTTGATACTTAAAAGTAGTATATTGTTCACAGTAATCAGGGATAAAGTTAGGAGGTTTGTAACTACCACTGAACACAGTTGTAAATAAAATTGCAAAGAAATATCACATCCTACACCCATTGACAAGGGTTGCATTTACAAACAATATCTTCCAGTCATAGGATACTAGACTCAGAATCTTGGCTTTCTCTTAGGGACCTAGATGCAGGAATTTTGCTACAAAGCCTTTTGGTAGGTGTTTTGCAGTAATACATACTTAACTTGTCACAAACACCCTTCTGAGTACACGTCTTCCTCAGTCAAAGATAATTACAGCTCTTTATATGGAATTTTGTAGCTCAAGTGTAATAGCATTTGAGATCATATTTATTTGTGATACACATATATATATATATATATATATATATATATATATATATATATATATATATATATATTAGCTCGAGAAAAATTAATTTTTTCTTAGCAGCACTGTATACGTACTACATACCTTGTTTCTGCTTAGTAAATGCCTAATCTGAGAAGTGACATTGAAGAAAGCTTAAATATTATCACCTTTAATTTTTTTATACTTCAAATGACAAGTATGTATACAGTATTAATGGCTTATGTGAGTAATATTAACCTTTTTGTTGAGGTATAGCCTATTTAAAAGGCTTGCAAATAGATATTTGGGAGGACACTGAAGGTACTGAATTGTAGTGTACCTTGAATAATCTTACTCACTGTTGTAGCCAATTGTATATTTACTAAAATATTCAGTTAGCTGTAAAACAGGGGATTTTCTTGTAGAGTTGACTAGTCCTGTACATAATGGAGATGTAATGATATGACTACATTGACCATTGAAGATTAAAGCTCATGATAGTCCAAGTAATTCAAAACACTGTTGTTCACTTTAATGTCTCTCAGTTCGCTAAAGAAATGATGTCAGCAGAATTGTCCCTGCATTTATGGATCATTGCAGTTACTATTACATTAGATTAGATTAATTAGATACACTAACCTTATAATTTGTTATCCCAATATACAGTAGTGTCTTTCTTTTTTACAAGAAATAAGTATTTTGATAATGATTTATTTTTTCAGATCAGACTGAGCTAAAGATGGAGTATGATGAACTAGGAAAAAAATGTCTCTCCAAACCAACTACAGTAGCAAATAATCCATTGAACAGGAGTAAAAACCGTTACATCAATATTCTCCCATGTAAACTAAATGTTTCCTACAGATGTTGCTTAAATTGGCTTACATATGCTTTGAAGGCTACACAGTGTATCTCATCTTGCTTGAGCTACTGATAACACTTGTAAGTGTAATTAATTCATAAATATTTGAACTATACTGTAATACTATCATCATAATCAGAGCTTTACACTGCAGTTATTTATGTGTTTTTCAGAAAGACTTAAAGCTTTTGACCGTGTATTATATTTGTCACAATTATATGCAGTAATTACAGGAAATTTTATGAAACCAGTTCGCCCAAAACAAATGTAATGGAAGACATTTACTTGAAAATATTTGTAAGTAATCAGCTAGCTTTTGTGTAAGTAATGACATAACCAGGACAGGACTATAGATAATAGTACGCATATTATCATCGCAACTCCATCAATCATATTGGACCACATTCATGGTCTTCAAATTTTCTAGTTCATGTAAACTTTTCTCTATCAGACATAAAGAGAACAGTAATGGCTGTAGCTCATATGTCATCAGAGCTTCTGGTATGTAGCGCTACTTTTAATTGTTTGTGGTCAGCAGTGCTATGAATAGCTGTTCTGAACCTCAGTGATGCTGTACCTCCATTTGCGACCTCACTGTTACTTTTTACTTTTTGCACTATTCAGGCTTCCAGGATCTGCAGTTTTCCAGTTTTCTTTTACGGTCACAAGGGATCGTGTTTTGTTCTTTATATGACTATCAAGTATGGTGCAGTATGGAGTAGGATTAGAAGCAGTCAATGAACGCACAAGTTGTGAGAGTCTTATCCTAGAACAAGCCCTTAGCCCTTTTTGCTGAGGCACCCTCTCCGTTAGTGTAGGTCATTGTTTTTCACCTAGAATCCTGCTTTATTTTTGGGAGAATCTCTTTATACTTGTGAATGAACCTTTACAGAAGACTTCTTAATGAACATTTACTGAAAACTTTTTTGGGGGGTCTCCTCTGCAGGTTCTCCACCAGATTCTCTTATCGGGCAAGTTTTACAACTTAGAGGGATATTAGCAGATTCAGACTTTTTCAGAAGAGTCTGTAAAGGTAATAATGATTTTGCTCTGACAGTAAACTTGTAGTGAAGACCTAAGTACAGGACATTCATGTCTATACCTTTAGTTGAATTCTCCAAAGAAGATAGTATTCCTTTGGTGATCTTCCATACTTTGTTTACTTTAACTTCATCATTCAAGACCCAAAAAATAAAGTTTCCTTCAAATGTAGAAGCACTTTCTTGACCTTCTTTTAGATATTCATAGTGAGGAGCAATGCAAGTAAGAATTCCAATCTTTGTTTGTAAGAACCTTTTCTGCATTTCTTGAGTTTTTCAATGCCTTTTTTTCTGAGCATGCAGATAACTGATGAAGCTAACTTAAGGTCTCATTTGAGCCTCTCACATTTAACAGCTGCTTTCCAGTTGTCCTAGTATTAGTGGAAAATTTAAACCAGCAGTGGAAATACATCCTTGAGACACTAGAACTCTGGGAAATCAGGCTATATATTTACATGATGAGGTGAGTATCCTGTTCTTCTGTTATACATTATCTTCTGTATGATTCAAGCATATTATTTACCCAGTAAGAATCTCAGCTTTACTCTTAATGACCCCCTACATTATGGAGTACTCATTCACAGGTTATTCATCTTGTCTTGTTGCTGTCTTAAGTCTTTCAGTGCCCTTACAACACTGGGATATTTAGATCAATCTTTCCACCTAAATCTTTATTCAGGATGATATGATTGATGGGCTGTGATGAAATGAACTGAGTTTTATAACACGAGAATTTGTTTCTCTATAAACCCATCAGCCATGCCCTGAGGTCTCTCTCAACCCCTCAGGTCTTCTGTTTCACATTCAGCCTACACAGGCAAGTGAAACATAGATTATGAGTACCTGAAACTGTAGCGGAACAGTCAACATGCCTGCTACGATCTTTTGTCTGATAGACAAATAAGCATTTTCTTATTGTCTGCCAATTCTTCAGTCATGAACTACAAACAGTTTTCAATGTTGGCTGCATCTAAAATTGGTAAATTGGTGCAGCTGTGAATATTAGTAATAACCCACACTGTACACTGCCTTTTTGTAAAGCTTCTTTCATTATTACAGTAGAAAGAGGATCTTTATTTATCTTCTTACTATTATTGAACTTTTTTTCCCTCCCTGGTATTAATTATCTTGGCAAAGCATAGCTGTCCCATGATGCCTCACCTGTCCCCTTCATCAATTAAAGAACTTCTATATTATAAATGTGGGATGTAAAATCTAGTTTAAACATTTTTTTTGTCACTACCTCTATTGACCTATGGTTTACAGTTCATGTTTTTTCTTCTCTACTACTTTCCTATCATAAGTTTGATACTCTCCATGTTATGATTTATTACAATAGAGACTTACAGATTAAAAAAGCTAATTAATTTTACATACTGTACATTTGTGTGATTGGTACTGGAGCTCTTGTTCATCATAGCACCTATGATTGATTTACAGGATTGTAATCCATGGTGTTCATCAAGGTATTTATTCTTGACTGGTCATGTCTGCTTAATTAGATATTGGAAGTTCCAAGATGGCAGGCCATTTTTTTGTTAAACTACCAAGTCATATTCTGATTTCCACTACCGTCCACACCTTTTTAATCTTAGTGATATGAATCACCCCTCACTTCTGATCACTGTTATTCATGGTCCTCAAAGGGATAAGCATTTGGATCCAGAGAGTATCTTTCAGAGATAAGAATCTCATCATAATGTGCAATAAAAGCAAAAATTACCATAATGATATTATCTAGAAGGCCTCTTTAAAAAATTATCTACAGGAATCAAAAGGACTTTTACTCCATATGTTTTACCCACAAAAGAGGAATAGAAGAATATTTACACCTTGATTTCCTAGGAAAAGTACTACTCCTTTATCTGCTGACACCCCATACCTTTATTAAGAGTGTATAAAAGGGATTTTGACGTAGGAAAAATCTATTTCTGGGTGATTGGCTCGTGTCGCCCTATGAAACCCACCCTGTATTGCTTGCCCTCCCTGCAGGACAAGATGTTCATAGATTAAGGATGACCGCTAGGGGCGCTGCTGTCCGTGGCGTCCCTAGTAGTAGTAGTAGCGGCCGCATCGCCCGTTGGTATCAGCTCTCTCTAGTGGGGATTTTGATTGGAAGGTCTAAATGGTGAATGTCTCGTGGTAGTGATCCCACTCGCCCCTATTCTCATACCGACACTTCTTTTAAAGAGTGAGCGAGTCAGTTTTACTGACATTTTCTTAATTTTGTTTTTCTCTGGTAATTTTAGATTAATTTTACCTAGAAAGAATGATATTAAGGATCCTTTCATAGGGCGACACGAGCCAATCACCCAGAAATAGATTTTTCCTACGTCAAAATCCCTTTTCTGGGCTCAGCTCGTGTCGGCCTATGAAAGAGTACCAGAGAAACAGACAAGATGGGAAAAAGGACAAATGAAAATCAGTTGTAAAAAAGAGGGATATAATATAAGTGAATCAGTTATTACAGAATATAAACTAAGTACTTAAAGCTAACTTATTCTAAACAATGACATAAAAGAAAGCCAGTAATATAAAGTACTTAAAATTAAATTATATTAAACTAGTAAAAATACAATAATGCAGTGCAATTTAACAAAATAGATTCACTTAAATAATGTATTTACATAATATACAAACACATTGTGTCCTACCCTAGCATAAAAATAAGGGTAGGTACACTGAAGTACATTATAAGTACATAGTGTGGATGTCCCTAGCAAAAAAATAAGGGACAATCCACCAATATGATCTCAGCGGCTAAGGCTAGAGTATCCGAGTAGCATGGCGATAGGGTGAGGCATGTTGGACGAGGTAGGTAGAAAGGAGACCTGGATCTATACTATGACTACTATACAGTATCAGGAGAAACAATGTTTCCCGCTGCTACTGCAGAAAATTTTAAAGATTCCAAGACTTTAGATAGTGACGTTTAAAGACTGTCGGAGATTTCCATCCAGTATACTTTTTAAGATCCTCAAAATTCATATGTTGAAAGTAGTTAATTGAGGTGGCTACTCCCCTGATGTCATGTGCTTTTGAAATGAATCAGGATTGGCTTGTTTAATGAAGTAAAGGATCTGTTGTCTAATACCTTTTACTGATAAAGTACCACCTTTTTCTCTCATGAAGAGAGAACCTGAGGATCTTGAGGATGTACGAGATAGAAAGGCTCATTAAAGTTGATACTGGGCAGAGAGAAGGATCTTGCGGAAGTGGGATGACTTTCCAAGGAGCCCACCTTGCAAGAGGATCCTCATTTTTAGCCAAAAAACTACGATCCGGAGCAAGCAGAACTTCTCCTGAGGGGAGGAATTCACATGACCCGCATCTCTGGATAGAGCCGACAGTTCTGAAATTCTAGCTCCTGAAGCTAGGCTTAATAAGAATAATGTCTTTCTAAGAAGCATTATGAATGTACAAGACGAGTTGTCAGTATCTGATGCTAGTTTGAGGACATCATTTAAGAACCATGAGACTGTAGTAGGCCTTTGAGAAGGTCTAAGTCTAGCACAGGCTTTAGGGATAGACGTAAAGTAAGATTCAGTCAGATCTATCTGGAAACCTAACTGAAAGATCTTCTTCAAAGCCGATTTATGAGTAGTAATAGTGCTAGCTGCTAAACCTTTTTCAAACAAGGATCTGAAAAAGGATATAGCTAAGTTAACTGTCATGGTTGTAGTGTTTTATTCTTTCAGGAAGGATGCTAATTTTTTAACAGCTGAGTCATATTGTCTAATAGTTGACTCTCTCTTATCTGATTCTAGGAAGAGGATGTTTTGTGGATCAATGTTAGCATCTTTATTAGCCGCAAACTTCATGAAGTCCATAAAGTTAGGGTCTGAAGAATTCCTGAGGAAGCGAACACAGTCCTCATTTGTACTGATTGTGACAGCTTGGGATTGGGAATCCGTTGAGGTCGGAGACCCAATTCCAGAAGCAGAGGATACCAGTTGCTCTTGGGCCAGTCTGGAGCAATCAGGGCTACTAGTCCCTTGAAAGTCCTCAGCTTGCTCAAGACTTTCAAGAGAAGATTCACTGGAGGAAAGACATAAATTTTTCTCCACTGATTCCAATCTAACGACAGGGCGTCCGTGGCATAAGCCATAGGGTCCAGGTTGGGGGCCACATAGCAAGGGAGCTTGTGGTTCGCTTGTGAGGCGAAGAGATCTACTTGGAGACCTGGGACTCTCCGGCATATCCACTGGAATGACCTGTCGTCTAGGGACCATTCTGATTCCAGAGGGACCGACCGGGACAAAGCGTCTGCTATCACATTTCTTACCCCCGCCAGGTGAGTGGCGGACAGATGCCATTTGTGTTTGTCTGCTAGTGCAAAGATGGCTATCATGACATGGTTCACATGTTTGGATTTGGACCCCCCCTCCCCTGTTGATGCAATGAATACCACTGCACTGTCCAAAACTAGTCTTAGATGAGACTTTTTCGGGGGAAGAAGTCTCTTCAGGGTAAGAAATACTGCCATTGCTTCCAGAACGTTTATGTGGAGCTGGCGGAACTGAACTGACCAAGTCCCCTGAACTTGTTTGAATTGAGAATATCCCCCCCACCCGGACAGGGAGGCATCCGTGTGAATGGTTAACACTGGAAGGGGATATTGAAGGGGTACCCGTTTGGCCAGGTTCTTCACTTTTGTCCATGGACGGAGTTGATTGCGAAGGATCTGTGGAATTACTGACAACTTGTCTCGAGATTTGGCGTTTGCTCTCGATCGCCAAACTCGATTTATATCTTTCAGCCTTGCTTTCAGGAGGATGTCTGTCACTGAAGCAAACTGAAGAGAACCTAGGATTCTTTCCTGGCTTCTCCTTGATGTTTGCTTGCATTTGAGAAATTGTCTCACAGACTTGGCTATTTCTTTCCGTTTGACCACTGGAATTGACAGATTGTGGGAAGACAAATCCCATTGGATTCCTAGCCACTGAAAACGAGACTCCGGAGTAAGTCTGGATTTCGTTTTGTTTATCTGGAACCCCAGATGTTCCAGAAATTAAACTACCTTTTTCGTGGCTTTGAGACATTCCTCGACTGTTGGTGCCCAGATCAACCAATCGTCGAGGTATGCTGCTATCATTATTCCCTGAGTTCTCAATTGTTGCACCACTACTTCTGCTATTTTCGTGAATACCCTGGGGGCTACATTCAGACCGAAGGGCATCACTTTGAATGAGAATGTCTGATTTCCTTAGTCTGAATCCTAGGAATGGGCGGAAGTGTCTGGCTATAGGGATATGATAGTATGCGTCTGTAAGATCGATGGAGCATGTGACGGCTCCACGAGGAAGTAAGGTCCTTACCTGCGAGATGGTAAGCATTTTGAACTTGTCGCAATGAATGAAAGAGTTTAGCCTTGACAAGTCTAAGATTACCCTTCTTTTTGTTGAGCCTTTCTTTGGCGCGCTGAATAAGCGACCTTGAAATTTTAGATGCTTGACTCTCGCAATAGCTCCTTTCTGAAGGAGTTCCTCCGCATAATCTGTCAATTCCTTTGATGGTACTTGATGGAATGATTTGATTGGAGGAGGATCTTTGATCCAACTCCAACCCAATCCCTTGGACACTATGCTCTGTGCCCAATTGCTGAACCCCCACCTGTGACGGAAGAGGAACAGCCTCCCTCCTACCTGGGGAGCCTCACTGTTGTTGGGCGGGTTGACCTCCACGCCCTCCTCTGAATTGCCTACCCCTTGTCGCTCTTCCTGTGCCACGCTGGCGAAAGTGGCCTCTCGCTCTGCTACCTCTCGACTGCCTATTAAAGGGAGGGTAAGCCTGACCTTCATACATAGGGTTGAAGGCCGGCGAGAGTGCGTAGGAGGTCGAGGGTTGCGACTGAGGAGACAACAGGAGGATGGGTTGGGTCTGCTTCGAGGTTGAAGGTTGTCCCTGTTGGGTAACTGGGATGGCCTGAACGAATTGCTACTGCTGCTGATGTTTTTGGTAAGGCTGGAACCTTTTACCAGACTTCTTTAGTTTCTTACCCGCAGCGGGGGCGGATTCTTGTTTTCCTTCTTAGGAGGATACCCCACCCCACCTAGCTCTAAGGCTCTGGTTGAGCCTAGCAGCCTCGTGGTGCACCTCATTCACAGCGGACTCTGGGAAAGGTCCGCTCCCACATGCTGGAAGCCAGGAGTCTATTAGGTTCGTGCCTAATAGTGCATTCCTGCAGAACGTGCTTTCGGCAGTTCCTCCTAGCTTGGAAGAAGTCGAAAGCATCCGTCTGAACCGTTTGAAGCTGGGACTTGGCCAGAATCTTAAATAGAGGTTCTGTGCCATACGATAGAGCAGCCATCTCCGTGATAATTAGAGAATTGAGGGATCTGCCAAACCTAGTTCGAGCGTCGAACTCTGCCTGGATCAAGGAATCAGGCAGCCTTGGGAGCTTTTCGCCAAACTGGTCCATTGCACAGTCCGGCTTGAGCTTACCAAGCGTGAAAGTGGCAGGCAAGTTCTCCCACAATTCTCCGAAGGCTGGAAAGAGCGGAGAAGTAGAATCCGCTTCCCTCAGCTGTGGCATGGGCTCATCCTTGAGGACTGCCTGAAGAGTCGCTTCCACTATTTTGGTAGCGAACGGAAGAGAAGCCTCCTCCTCCGTCGCAAAAATAGTAAAAGGACTCTTGAAAGCCTGGAGCTTAGTGTTGGTACACTCCCAGTCCTCAAGGCAGTGAACCCATTCCCGCTGAGCGTGCTCTCTACTATAGAGCACGTTCTCTCTGGAGATCTTGTCCTCCCTAGTGAGGGCCGCTACGGTCAGCCTAGCATATCCAATGAAAGGCTGCGTCAATCCCGGAGGATAAAACTCGAAGTCCTCAATCCTTCGAGTTCCACACTCCGGGACAGAGATCATACCGTCCTTGAATGGAGCGTAAGCGGCCACTCTCCATGGGTTCTCCATGGAGAAGGCTGGTAGCGACTCATAAGGTGGTAGCTGGAGAATACCAGCACTTGCTACTGGGGAGACTGGATGAGGAGCCTGAGCAAGCCCAACTACTCGGTCCTCATTCTCTCTAACTCTGTTAGAGAGATCCTGGATGGACTGGCCCGACTGAGTCAAAGTGCTCGACAGTTGTGCGAACATCTGTTCGAACTTGGTTCCGAGGGCGGAGACCTGTGAGCCTACCATCTCTCCTACCTGTTGCATCACCACTGCTGAGAAGGCAGTGGGATCAAAGGTGCTTGGTCCCGCTACTCCAACCGGCGTTGCCGGAGTGGATGCGGTGGAGGCCGGAGAAGACATTGGCTCAGCAGGAGCGCGAGCCTTCTCCTTAGAAGCCTTGCTTCTAGAGCTCTTTGAATAGGAAGAGCTCGGCTTAGCCTTCACTGCGTCAGCATAGGAAGTCGAAGACTTCTTAGCGAAGAAGACGACGACGACTTTTTAGAAGTCGTCTTAACAAGGGTCTTCGGTTCTCTCTGTCCTTCACCTTTGGGGGTACAGAGAGAGCGGGAGAGCGGCAGGGATCTCAGATCCCGAAAAGCCTTGGAAAGAAGCAGTAGAAGAAGGGACAGGAGAAGATCCAGGAGCGCCCAAGGAAAGACCTTGGGCACCCGACACACCTACCTCAACCAACAAATCCTCCGCACCTACCGCCATAGGCTCAATATTAAGGTCCAAGGTTGCGACGTCTGGGACCGTCTCCTGCGTGGCCACGGCCCCGAACGACTGCTGCACCTCTTGCTGGATGGAGGCGATGAGAGGGGCTGCAGAGATGGGGTCAACATATCCTGTTGACTTGCCGCCGGGGAAGATCTGAACGGCCAGCTTCTTGTCCAAGATGTATGGCTGGCCCTTGGCGGCGTTCTTCCCGAAGCCGCCCACCCAAGCCTTCAGGGTTGCTAGGGCGACTTCCCTCACACCGGCAGCCTGAAAGAGAAGGTGAAATGAAGCTTCTAGTGGCGGGGACGGGGTTAACAAGCTTATGACTAAGTGTTGTTAGTAATACGATAAAGAAGTCTACAATCGACTTACCCCCCCCACCAGCTGACTGACAAGGTCGTAACAGATGGCGCAGGCTTCCGGGTGCCAGACGATCATGGCGTTGTGAGTCGTGGCACACGGGGCGTGAGATCTGCACTCATCGTGGGCGCAGGGGTCGTACAAAGTCGCATTGCACCCTAGGACCTGACAGTTGTAGCCTGTAAGTGGAAAGATACATAAGTATCAGGAGAACACTTACAGCCTAACAATTGCTCCGCTGCATGCCGGAGCGAGAAAGTTAGATTAAACCAGAGCCCCGCCATAATACGTGTGGTAACAAGATGGTTGGAGTTTGTCCAAGGCTACGCCGGAGACAAGAGAAAGAATCCAACCAGATGTGGTGGTGAAATATGAAACCACGACGGAAAACGACGGAGATGGAATACACACAATTATATAAATCTAAAAATTCATCGTAAAATTAGGGTATATCCTTAAAAATAACGAAATAAATATCAAACTTTTCCCCCCGTCTACTAGAAGAGTGCCCGGGTAAGAAGCAAGCTCTCTTCCGGTAGCGGGGAAAAAAGGGAAGGATATAGTAGGCAAGCAATAGACCACTAGTAGTGACCACCCCGCCCGCTGGCGGAGCCAGCGAACTATAACCAAACGTGCCCCGGCTGCGGCGGAAGGCTCCGTTCGTTATAGTGGGGGAGAGGTGGGACTGAGCAACTGGGGGGGGGGTTCCCCGGCGTAACGCGGCGGGAGAGAGAGGGGGGGGGTTGGCCTACTCCTCCCCGTCCCAACAACTACCCGCTCGGTGACCCGGTACCCGATACAAGTGGTCGCCCTATACCCAGCTGGGAAGAACCCCTGGCCTCCTCAGAGAAGGAGGGAAGAAGGTACTGAGGTTGTCATGGCAACCAAGGGGTCCCCCAGACCCCTCCCTCCCTATACCTGGTAGGGGGGAGGGAAGGGAAGGGTAAGGTGCGATGGAAACACGTGACCGCAAGTGGCCTAAGCCGCGATAGCAACACAACCGTGAAGGGCCACGTGAACCAGGCTGTACCAATACATGGGACATGCACCTAGGCTAGCCTAACACCCTAAATAGAAACTAAAATTACATCGTAAAGATGGAAAAGACACTTTTAGTAAAAGAAAAAGAAGCCCAGGAGGAGGCAAAACTGTTCCGAGGAACAGAAGCCTACTCGGAGCCAGCGATAGCCGATGAAGAGCAAGAGCCGGGATGCTGGGCAGAAACACAGAATAGCCCTAAATACCAAACTAAGAGAATTGGTAAACGGGCTAACCTAGCTAAAAAGGCGATGTAAAAAACAACGATGAACGTGATATAGTAAGCCCATAAGTATAAGAAGTCCCAGTATGGAAGACCGGGAATTCTTAAACATGAGGCAGCATGGTGCCGCCACGAGTCGACCGGGAAACCAAGTATATGACCTATTAGAAGGAAAATACTGGTCCCTGGAAGACTAAAATACGGTAAAATTACTACTTATGAGGCACTTAACTTAGCCGATGCGATGGCAGCACGTTCCATGATGGAGAAGGAGGTAAATCCAAGAAAATTAGCACACGAGCAAAAAAATGCGTAAAACGCGTACCGCTAATAATTAAGGATGACCGCTAGGGGCGCTGCTGTCCGTGGCGTCCCTAGTAGTTAGTTAGTTAGCTGGCCGCAATCGGCCCGTTGGTATCAGCTTTGACCTCTGTACAATGGCCTTCTTGTTTCCTGGACTTCAGTTTCCCAGGCTTAAAGTTATACTCAAGCTTCCCGCGTTCAAAGATTCAAATTTCCTGGTTTGAGTTGCACTAAAGCTCACTTTCCATTGAAGGTACACTTAAGCACATTTTCCAGGTCTTTTTTCTTTATTTAAATTTTTATTTGTGTATTGATTTGTTATTTGACATTGATTACACACTGTTTTATTTTCATCTTTCAATGATTGCTGAACATACTTTTTGATATTTAAACTTCTATCATTCAACATTTACTCCCACTGCACACTGTCTCTTGTTTTATTTTACCTATGGGTCACATGTGGACACTGTAAAGTGGCAATTTCTTTGCAGTTTCATGATCTTTTGGTTTGTTTTTCAAGAGTATATGCTTTTTTTGATGATAAAATAATAATTACAAAAGACTCTACTGTTATGGAAAAGCAAAATTAGAGAGTAGAACTGCTAAAACAACTAATAAAATGCACATGTGGAAAGGTATATTTTCTGTGCCATATCTAGGTAAAACAAAGCTAGAGATATTACGTATCTTGAATTTATATACTGTATCAGGAAATTTCCCATTACAGCAGCTTTAAAAAGACTACATGTATGTTCTCAAGCCTCTAAAAGGTTATAATGGTGCCGTAAAGAGCTTTTAGGAAGAATTTCAACATTACCTCCCAAAATTCTACCAGTATCTCATCCCAAGGAAATATCTGAACATACCTGTCTTATGCAGATTTTGGAGGCTTGATTATTCCAGAACAGATGGGAAAATGCTTGATTAGGCATACTCATGACTCACCAGGAATACTCCCTTGCTCCTATGGACTGGATAGGTTATAATGATGTCAAAGTTTCACAGGCTGTCAACTTCTAGATTGTTTCCCATCAGCCCACCAACCATTTGCAGTTTAGTTTATTAATCATCATAGTTAGTTCCATTGTGCCTTTCTTCTGACACTGCATTTATAGTTACCCCTGGAATTTAACCAAGTAAATAAAAAAAGGATTGAGCGTACCATGAAAACTAAATTATTTCTACAAAAGATCAGGAGGTTTTAGGTGTCTGTCTTGCATTTTCTCAATGGCGAGAGATATTTCTGATTTTCTTATTCATGTACCCATAGACTCAGGAACTGGTTCCATAGTGCACTCTTTATTCACGCCCATATATAGTACATACTGTATTTGCTGCCATATGAAACTTACCTATAATTTGGCCAGATATACTTAGGAAAAATAAGAATATGCATTTCCCCTGAACTTCATAGCCCTCCCTACAATCAGGCTTTGGGCCAAGACTGTAGGGCACTGGATAGTCTCTTACTAAACAACTTAAGGAAAACATGCACCTATCCCTATAAATACCAGTAGTACATGCACCAAACATTGTCAGCTAAGACCACTTTAAATAAATTATGGCCATAGTTTCAGCAGAAAACTATACATAACCTTAGATTTACCAAGGGTTTTATTTTTTATTCTCAGAGTAACAATTACTGGGCTGGGCATTTTAACCATTTTAGTGGTTTATTGACATTACTGTTTACCAGTGTAAATTCACTAATTATTGTGGCTGACAACGCTGTGATGTTTTGTTTTTGTAAGGTGTTAGAGCCAAAACACAAGTGACCATCTCATTAGTACGGCATCAAGACAATAATCGAATATTTTTTAATTGAATTTTGTTTTAGATATTCAGCTGATGATTCATCCATATGCAGAAGTAAAGAACATTATGTTATGGTAGTGAGGTGATTCACAAAGTGTTGGGAAACAAATAATAGAAGGCTATCGAACATTGTGTTTCTGAATTATGGGAGTCTGTTTTATAATTTTAGTATTAGTTTTATATTTGCAATTATTATCTAATAATTTATAGACATGTATTTTTCACACTAGGGTTATCTGGAGCTATTGTGTCAAACAGCGTATTTAAGTGTTTGTATTGCCACAGTATATCTTTTGAAAAAGTTTTTATACTGATTTTATGAGCTCACTCGATGTACAAGATACAAAATGTGAATGTATATGTGTGTGGACTGTTGGCCCCAGTTAGACTGTTATGTACACCAACAATATCCATTTGCAAAAGTCAAGTACAGTTGTATTTTAAAATAATGATTGCTTACATTACTGTCATTTCATTATTGTACAGTATTATAAAATAGGTACATTGTGATCAAGTGCCATTTGTATCTACAAGATGTCTATATTTTCTAGCTTACAGATATTATCATTGCCAAATGATATCTGAGAATTACCCTATATTTTCTAGCTTACAGATATCATCATTGCCAAATGATATCTGAGAATTACCCTATATTTTCTAGCTTACAGATATCATCATTGCCAAATGATATCTGAGAATTACCAATATCCTCATGCCATTAATTGCAGACTGAAACTTGATGCACTATTTTTTTTTAATTAGCAGAGCTATTGTGAAAATGCAGTGTTCCATATTAATAAATGCAGTCTAGTTTAAATGAAGTAAAGATGGGATTTTGCCAATTTCAGGCATTGCTTTTCTCTACTCCAAGAGATTTTGCAGCTTGCACTTTCATTTTTTCAGCAGCAGCATAAATTTAGTGGTATACTTTCTTAAGACCGTTTGCATTACATTAAGAAAAATTAAGATATTATTTCTGCTTATGGAAGTCACCATTGAGAATTAGCAGTTTTTAACAAGTTGACAACTGTAATGAATCTCTTAATAAACTTGTGATAGTTAAAGTAACTAACATTGGCAAACTACTTTCTTGATTTGGTTGGTTATGTCAGTACGTGCTGTTGTTTATACCAATGTTTTGCATAAAATAGTAAATGGTTGTAGATTGTAAGAAATAGTAATGAATGACTTTTGACAAGCCTTAAGTTTGGTAAGGTTGGTTGATTGTATGGTGAGTTGATGTATTATACATTATCAGCATAATTTTCTGATACCTAGACTAGCACGATTTACTGAAAAGGAAACTCGCACACCAGGCATAGTCTAGTGGTGAAATCAACTTTTTATAGCAGACTTCAAGGTTTGCATGGTATGCAAGTATACACAACAGCACTGGTAACCAGTGCCTCTAGGCCTACCCAAACCCATTGAGGTATAAGATGTGGGGCGAGTTTTTTTTAGGGAAAATTGTGTCGTATATGGCAGGAAATATGGTATGTTTGTCTTGACAATGGCAGCTTGAGGAATCAAGTTGTGTCCAAATTGTTTGAGTCAACATGAGTTCATATAAAGGTGTCAGCCACCCCTCCATGATACAGGTAGAACTTATGTAATCTTAAGGATTAAGGATAGATTGATGCTTTCAACTTGTGCCTTCTTTAGATGCATTGCTTGTTGCGCATTTTGATTACATATAATTTTTTTCATCATCTGTGGTGAATCTTCCTGCAGCTGTCTGTAGTACCAGACTTGAAGAACATTTTTTTTGGTACTGTACTGTGTACATTTACCTTAGTGAGAATATACATTTTTTTCAGATTTATGACTTGGCAATATCATTTTCAGTTGATAAATATAGGAGCAAGTAAGCTATGTTACCTTTAGCATATTTTCTGTTTGTTTACTGTTTTGTGTATTCATTATGTCCATGCAATGATCTGCAACAATTTATAGCATTTTTAATTAACTATCAAGATTATCAGGTAGTATGACCAAACTTCAATATTAAGTAATATGTCCAAACTGCATTATTAGGTAGTTTGACCAAACTGCACAATCTTCAGATGATAGATGTTTGTATTTATTGGTTTTTAAAGATATGAGATGCTAGTTTTTTCTTTTAGCACTTTGAACTATTCGTTATCAGCTTCAGTATAATAGTTTGCAGGATTTTACAGATTTTTTATTCGTTTTTATATAAACGTTTTACATTTGAAATCATTACATATTTTTGTCAATTTCCTGTATTTAGAATTACTCTTATTTTCTCATTTTTAGTTGATGAAACGCGGGTAATCTTGAACGAATATCGAGGGATCCCTCAGAGTGACTACTACAATGCTTCTTATATCCATGTACGTATGGAGCTGAGTTACTATGCATCTTATGCTTTTTAATAACTGTTTTATACACCTATTGCCAACCAATTCATGTGTACTATTCTGGTTATGTGAAGTACCTTGCCACAGGCATAGCTGCAATATTTGTTTTGATAGTGATTTTTATATACTAGCAATTTACCAATCCTTACTAAAAGCATGTTCATCTGCTGCTTCATATAAGTGACTCGCTAGTGTTTTTTAACTATTTTGTCATTGATGTTTACCCTATAGTATTCCTTTCCAAATGATAAGTCATATGTATACAGAAATTATGTATGGTAAAATCGTAAAGTAACTAAGTCTACGGGCATAACCAGCCCCTGTTTCATGGGCAGGACCAGTTCCGTTTCAGGGAATACCTTCTCACCCCCACCCGCATTGAGGGTGGAGGGGGGTGGGGTGGGGCGGGTAAGGTAGGATGAAACCCCATTATAAACCAACTTTTTGGTCCCCACTATAACCCTGCCAAGTTTCATGCCCCTCAACATAGTCAGATTTCAATGGAAAATTTTGAGTAAATTTTGCATCAAGAGCTCAAAAGAAAAACTGGAATCCGAACCAATGAATCATATGATTTTTTTAAAATAAAAGTGTTTCGGTCAGTTGCTGCTAGATGGCGTTGTTTTCATGTGTCATTTAAAGCCAGCTCACTCTGCTGCTATTGTTTTGAGCAAGTAGTACATGCTTGTACAGGTATTGCCTTAGTTTTTGTGGTTTTCTATACTGTACTATTTTGATTCAATCATTGGTCCTAACAGCCATCTTAGACAAGCAGAAGAGGAAAACGTTAAGAACCACAGTTGAACTTAAGAAGGAGATTATTGAAAAGTATGAAAGAGGCATTCATGTGACAAGCTTATATCCTGTGAGATTTTTGAAGGGATTTTGATGAAGGAAAAATCTATTTCTGGAGGAAGACCTGTGTCGCCCAGTGAAAAGTTCCTGTAGCTCACTTTTCTAAGTATAAATAGATGCTAAATATACCAGAGAAAAGCTAGCATGGTATGCTGAAGTTACTACCCTCAGCGCGAGCACCCAAAGGGCGTCGGTATAAAGTATAAGGGCGAGTGGAAGCCACTACTCACAGGTCTTCTGCCAATTAAGAGGATTCCTTTCCAAAATCCCTCCCACGGCAAGAGCCGTTACAAAGGCTAGAGCCATTACAAAGGTTACTCCACTTACCTTCCTCTCGCTCTCGCTACTACTACTACTACTACTACTACTACTACTACTCTACTACTACTACTACTACTACTACCCGCACACCATCTTCATTCCTGGAATAGACCCCCAAGCTTGGACTGGTTAAGGGTGGGGAAAGAATAAGAAGGGATGGGTTCACCGGGCGACACAGGTCTTCCCCCAGAAATAGATTTTTCCTTCGTCAAAATCCTTTTTCTGGGTTCAACCTGTGTCTGCCGGTGAAAAGGTATCAGAAAATTCCCATCCAAGCTTATCAGATACCAAACAAGTATATAAAAGGGGATAATGAAACCTAAGGTTCACTTAAAGAATAAATTTAATGCGCTGCAATAAGGCAGGAAATTTACTTATGTACTAATTACACTAGAACTTAAACTATGGCTTAATATAATAAGACAATGTAAAAGCATGGTATCTGAAGCAATATACAAGGGTATGTACAGACAGGTCCGTAAAACCAATACGGTCTCAATACTATATACATGTTCCGGTGGCGGGATGGCAAGCGAACCAGCCCTGCCCGGAAGAGAGAGGTTCAGCAGGGAATACGAGCGAGGCAAGTAGGAAGGAGAGAGTATTAAGGGAAAGAAATGACAAAAGGCTAAGGGAAGGAGTTGGTAAGACTCGGTCATTCAGGGGAGACTATGCTCCATGCAGCCACTGTTAGGAATTTAACGGCCTCTAAGTTTTTGAGATAGTGGCGTTTAAATACTGCTGGAGATTTCTAACCCGTATATTTCTTCAGGTCTTCGAAATTCATATTGTGAAAATAATTAAATGGAGGTAGCCACTGCTCGGATGTCATGGACGTGTGGGACTGAATCCGGGTTGGCCTGTTTAATAAAGTAGAGTATTTGTTGTCTAATACCTTTAAGAGAAATCTAATGAACAGGGGGGCCTGAAGATTTTTCGGAAGTCCTGGCTAAAAAGGATTTAAGGGTAACGACAGGACACAATGATGTGTCCTGTGTCAGAAGAATAATTTTCCATGGAGCCTATCTGTTTTGTGGGTCCTCGTTCTTAGCCAAGAACTTCCGATCTGAGGATAGTAATACTTCACCTGACGGGAGGAATTCAACATGGCCTGGATTTCTAGAGAGAGCCGAGAGTTCAGATATTCTGGCACCTGAGGCCAGGGCCATTAAGAATAAGGTCTTTCTAAGAAGGGTTATATAGGAGCATGACTCATTATTAGTGTCTGAGGCTAATTTAAGTACGTCATTCAAAAACCAAGAGACCATATTAGGGCGGTCTATTGGTCTCAGACGGGCACATGCTCTTGGAATCGAAGAGAAGTATGAATCTGACAAGTTAATATTAAAGCCAATCTGAAAAATCTTCCTTAAGGCCAATTTGATTGTAGTAATGGTACTAGCGGCTAGGCCTTTCTCAAATAGAGTTCTAAAGAACGAGATTGTCAGATTTGTGGTCATCTTAAGAGCAGCTGAATCCTTTAGAAAAATGGCCAACTTCTTTACTGCTGAATCATATTGCCTGAGCATTGATTCTCTTTTATCTGATTCTATGAATAAGATGTTTAGTGGATCAATACTAGCGTCCCTTTGGGCCGCAAACTTCATGAAGTCCATAAAGTTAGGGCACTCAGAACTCTTGAGGAAGCTGACACAGGCTGAGTTTGTACTACCTGTGTCAGTTTTCGACGGGGGATCCGTTTGGGCTGGAGATTCAGTTTTAGAAGAAGCGGGAACCAGTTGCTCTTTGGCCAGTTGGGTGCCACTAATGCTACTTGTCCTGTGAAAGATCTTAGCTTGTGCAGGACCTTCATCAGAAGATTCACCGGTAGAAATAGGTAAATCTTCTGCCAATTGTTCCAATCTATGGACATCGCATCTGTGGCGTAAGCTAGAGGGTCCAGGTTGGGTGCCACGTAACATGGTAGTTTGTGGTTGGATTCCGTGGCGAATAGGTCTACTTGAAGGTCTGGGATTTGATTGCAAATCCACAGGAACAACTTCCTGTCAAGGGACCACTCCGATTCCAGTTGAGTTGTCCTGGAAAGTGCGTCTGCGATAACATTCTTTACTCCTGCCAGGTGAGTTGCTGACAGGTGCCAATGATTTTTCGCCGCCAAAGAAAATATTGCAATCAATACGTGATTTAGTTTGCTTGACCTGGAGCCTCCTCTGTTTATGCAGTGGACTACTACTAAACTGTCCGAGACTAGCCTTATGTGACTGTTTCTGGCCGGAGTCAGTCACTTTAGGGTCAGGAAAACTGCCATCGCTTCTAGAATATTGATGTGGGACTGGCAGAACATATCCGACCACGTTCCCTGTACTTTCTTGTATTGCGACTATCCTCCCCAGCCGCTCAGAGATGCGTCCGTGTGGATGGTTAGAGGCGGCGGAGGGAATTGCAGTGGTACTGACTTGGCCAGGTTCTGTCATTCCGTCCATGGACGGAGCTTTTTTGTCAAAATGGGTGGAATTATCAAGATCTTGTCCCTGAGATTGATGTTGGCTCTCTTCTTCCAGACTCGATTGATATCCTTCGATCTGGCTTTCAATAGGACGTCCGTCACTGACGCAAACTGTAGCGAACCTAGGATTCTCTCTTGGGTACGCTGAGAAGCCTTTTTGTTCTTGAGGAACTATTTCGTAACCTTCGCTATCTCCTTGACCTTCTTGGATGGAAGAGATAGCTTGTGTTTGTTTAGGTCCCATTGGATTCCCAGCCATTGGAAGCGGGAAGCCGGAATGAGCCGAGATTTTTCCTCGTTTATGTGGAAACCCAGAAATTCCAAGAATTTTATCACCTTGGCTGTTGCTTTGCGGCACTCGTCAACGCTGGCTTCCCAATTGAGACAGTCGTCTAGATAGGCTACTAACATTACCCCTTGCGTTCTTAGTTCTTGAACTATCGTCTCTCCTAGTTTGGTGAATATCCTGGGTGCAATGTTGAGCCCGAATGGCATGACTGTGAATGAGTAAGCCTGCTTTCCTAGCTTGAAGCCTAGGTACGGAGAGAAGTTCCTTGCTATTGGAACATGATAGTAAGCGTCTGTAAGATCTATAGAGGTGGTGACGGCCCCACAGGGAAGTAAGGTCCGCACCTGCGAGACAGTCAGCATGCGAAACCTGTCACAATGAATGTATGAGTTGAGATGGGACAAGTCCAGAATCACTCTTCTTTTGTCCGAGTCCTTCTTTGGGACACAGAACAGACGTCCTTGAGTCTTTAGGCGTTTTACTTCCTTTATAGCCTTCTTCTGCAGGAGATCTTTGGTATAGTCTATAAGGTCCGCCGTTGGCATCTGATAAAAACTGATTGGCGGAGGGGGCACTCTCTCCCATTTCCACCCCTTTTGAGACTATACTGTGGGCCCATGGACTGAAGGTCCAATGGTCCCGGAAGAGATATAATCTCCCTCTCACCTACAGGCTCTCACTGGTTGGCTGCAGGTCTGCTACCTCTACCTCCGGGGAAGCCTCTACCCCTTGGTCCGCCTCATAGCCGGGAGCCACCTCTGGCCCTGCTACTTCTGGCATGCCTATTGTAGCTGCGAAATAGATCTCGCGCTTCATAGGCGGGGTTGAAGGCTGGGGAGGTCATTATGGCTGTGGAAGTTGAAGGCTGTTGAGCCAGCGGAGTTTGTACTAAGACAAACTGTTGCTGCGGTTGAGCCTTAGATGTTGAAGGCTTACCAACCTGGGATACCGGAACCGCTTGCACAGCGGTCCGGAGGTCTCATAGAATTTCCTTTTGGAAGGAAGACCCCAGCAGACACGAAGATTCTGATTAGCCCTAGAAGCCTCACTGATGACGCTGTTAACTACATCTTCAGGAAAGAGGTTATCTCCCCAGATTGCCGCTTTAACCCTTAAACACCGAAGGGGTACAATAAAAATCGTCTCCCGTATGCCAAGGGGGTCTCGGAGTGAGCGCCGAAGCGGAAAAAATATTTTTTTTAAAAAATCACAGCGCGCTTAGTTTTCAAGATTAAAAGTTCATTTTTAGCTCCTTTTTTTGTTATTGCCTGAAGTTTAGTATGCAACCATCAGAAATGAAAAAAATATCATTATCATATATAAATAATGCGATATATGATAGCACGAAAACAAAATTTCATATATAATTGTAGTCAAATCGCGCTGTGAGCAAAACGGTTAAAGCTAACAAGTTACTTTTTTTTCGTTGTATTGTACAATAAATTGCAATCATTTTGGTATATAACACATTGTAAAACGATCAAAGCAACACAGAGTAAATAATATCACAAAATGATGCATGAATTCGTAACGCGTGGACGTAAAATTTTTTTTTTTTTAAATTCACCATAAATCTAAATATTGTTCTAAAGACTTCCAATTTGCTTCAAAATGAAGATAAATTATTGAATATTACTATACTGTAAGAGTTTTAGCTTACAATTGCAGTTTTCGACCATTTCAGACAAGTTAAAGTTGACCAAATGTCGAATTTTTTTATATTTTTTCTATATGCAAATATTCGAAAATGAGAAAAGCTACAACCTTCAATTATCTTTTGTTGTATTCTACATGAAATTGCGCACATTTTCATATATAAAACTCTATGAAACGCCTAATGTGAAACGGAGCAAATATTCCGAGAATGCGATGTACGCATTCAGGAGATTTGCGGCGGAGAATCCGCACGCGGAGGGAAGGCAAGTTTATTTTAAAACTTCACCATAAATCTAAATATTGTGCTAGAGACTTCGAATTTGTTTCAAAATTACGATAAATGACTGGATATTACTAGACTGTAAGATTGTTAGCTTACAATTACGTTTTTCGACCATTTCGGTGGAGTCAAAGTTGACTGAACGTGGTTTTTTTTTATTTATCATGATTTATATGCAAATATTTCAAAAATGAGAAAAGCTACAACCTTCAATTATTTTTAGTTGTATTCTACATGAAATTGCGCACATTTTCATATATAAAACTTCATGTAACGGCTAATTTGAAATGGTGCAAACATTACAACAATCACGCGTATGATTTTTTCGGAAGAGTTACCGCGCGGACGTAAGGAAAAAGTATTTTTCATAAATTCACCATAAATCGAAATATTGTGCTAGAGACTTCCAATTTGTTGCAAAATGAAAGTAAATGATTGAATATTACTAAAATATAAGAGTTTTAGCTTACAATAGCGTTTTTCAACCATTTCGGTAGAGTCAAAGTTGACCGAAGGTTGAAATTTTGGCACTTATCGTTATTTATATGAAAATATTTCAAAACTGATAAAAGCTACAATCATGAGTATTTTTTGTTTTATTCTACTTGAAATTGCGCACATTTTCATATATAATACTCCATGTAACGGCTAATTTAAAATGGTGCAAAAATTATGTCAAAGGGACGAAATAATTTCTGAGATGTGTCACTGATACTTTTTAGTGCGATAAGAAAGAAATTCGCGCTTGCGTGCCTTCGTAACGATTGTAAACAAAACAACAGCTTGATACGTGAACTCCCAGCATCCCCCAAGGCGCGTCATTCAAAAGTTTTCGGCTGATAGGCCTATAAGTATTTTTCCGCAAATTTTTTTAAAAACTTTTGTATGTCGACGTAAAATACGTCCAATCGGCACCCAACAGACAATTTATCTCGACGTAAAATACGTCCAATAGGCGTTTAAGGGTTTATGAGCTTATTAGGCTCGTGTCTAATGGAAGCATTGGCAAGGACGTGCTTCCTGCAGTTCCGCCTAGCAACCACAAAATCATAGAGGTCACACTGTCACACTGAAAGGTTTGTAAAAGTGACTGTTAGAACCCGGAATAGAGGTTCCTCAGAGTAGACAGAAGCCATCAACTCCAATGTAGTAACAGAGTTGATTGACCTACTCAGTCTGCACCTAGCCTCAAATTCTGCCTTTACCAAGGCCTCCGGGATTCTGGGTAATCGTTCACTAAATTGAGTGGAAGCACACTCTGGATCGAGTTTGCCCACTGTGAACGTTTCTGGAGCACCCACCCAGTGCTCCAGATCTCCGGGAAAGAGCAGAGAGGTAGGCTCTGTCTCTCGAAGCTGAGGCATCGGCTTCTCCTCCATTCCGGCCTGCAAGGAGTTGGGATGTTATCCCTCACCACGAACATGGTGTAGCAACCCTTGTGTGGCGTCAGTCTAGTGTTGACGCACTCCCATTTTGAAAGGGTGCGGACCCATGCCGACTGTGCCTGGTCCCTAGGATAAATAACAGTTTCCTTTGGGACCCTGTCTACCCTGACCAATGCTTCCTCAGCTAACGAGCGAAGCCTGGGAAGGGGAATTGGAGGTCCGCCGGGAAGAACTCGTAATCTTCCACGGGACGGGTTCCACAGCCTTCAATCGTCAGCATGCCCTCCGAAAAGGGGGCATGCAGAGCCAACCGCCATGGGTTGCTGTTCTCAAATGGTGGAAGCTTGGAAGCATCCAGCACAATGAAGGACTGCTGTGTGCCTCCGGACTGCGTAATTCCAGTCAGCAAACTCTCCTGGACCTGTAGTCTCTGAGCCAGAGACAGGATGGACTGGCCCGATGTCTCCAAGCTCGAAGCGAGCTGAGAAGACATCGATTGCAACCTTGAGTCTACGATATTACCCATCTTCTCCATTAGAAGATTAGCAAAGGCATCAGGATCAAAACCGGGCTCCGTAGGTCTGGTTTTAGATGCCTTAGCTCTCGATCCCTTAGGCGGGGGAGTAGCTTTAGCCAAGGAAGTCATAGATGTAGGAGCCAATGACGACCTGGCGGAACTCGCCGGAGTAGGTTTACTTGGTCTGGTAGTCCTAGGCAGAGTCTTCTTCTTCAGGGCTTTCACCTTGGGGATCACGGAACCAGACCTGTCCCCAAGGTTCCTGGACTTTGAGAAGCCCTGGAAAGAAGAGGGAGAAGATGGAGTAGGACTGAAGGAAAGTTATTTCTTTTTAACAGATCTAGAACTAAAACTACCTGCCTCACTTACTTCCCTACCTTCTTCCTGCGCGTCGACGGTCATTGGTTCAAGATGGATACTGATGGCCGTCACCTCTTCTGCCCGCTCCTTGCACAAGGAGTCTTGGTCTTCCAGAGGGGCCTGGGTCTCCATCAGATTTTGGCAATAATAGGGGCCGCCACCTTCTTAGCTACTGCCGAAGAAATCTTCGCGTTCGGATACAGTAGCGAGCAAAGCTCCTCCGACAGTACATAGGGGCATCCGGCAGCGACATTCCTGCCAAAACTCCAACCCAGGTCCTTAGGGTTGTCAACGAGGAGGTTTTGAGCGCCAGAGGAGTCTGAAAGAGAGGACGAAATCAGATCCTCCATTTGCAGAATGTGTCATATTTTCAGATATCTGTGTAAGGATATGTCATACAAAATAGAGGACATTACCAAGGTGAGAATGGTACCTACCGACTCATCAGTCACTCAAACAAAGAGTAGCAAACTTCACAGCCGTCCGGGTGCCATACCAATAGGTTATCGATCTTCACAGCACAACTGGCATGAGAACGACAGACCTCATGACCACACTGTTGTTGGAGGACGGCTGTGCACCCCAACTCCTGACAGCATACCATCTGTAAGTTAGAATTGGTACATGAATATCTTCAAATAGTTCCGCCGGAGTTAATTCCGGCGGTATGTTTACACTTAGACTAGTTCTACTAAAACTCATTAAAGGTAAACATCAACTATTATTATAATTTTACATGACATAACAGCTCTGATTGTCTCTGCCTGCTCCGGAATCCATAATCTTGGTATCGCAATAGCTATGACTGGCGGAGTTGGCCTGATACGAACAGAATAGGGAAACAAGGTAAAACCTAAGCCTGAGTCTGATCACACCGGAGTAGGATAGCAATTCCAAGTCAATTGGAAACGCATTGTCTAAGCCTAGTTCCGCCTCCACCGGAGTGGGGAAAGCAGCGATAACAACAGAGAAATATGGGGAACAGAGGTACGTAGCGCTCCGGCGTATAAAATTCTGGTGCGGAGACATACCAACAGAGACTTCATAATCTATTAATCCTTAATCTCCTCCGACTAATCCCCCGAAACGGTGCTCGACGCTCCAGCTGCTGTTCTTTGGTAGGATTACTTGGTCAGCGAACTAAGGAAGCACTGCTGGAACGAGTCCGGAACGAAAGGAAAAGCTCGGAGGAGAAAGGAAGACTAGTAATCGCCTGGCAACAGCAACCAGTCAGGTGATTACCACCCTCCGAGAAGCCGTGAAGTAGCCTACAACTAAAGGGATAGAAGGCAGCATGCCAACTGACACCCTAAAGGAGGTAACGGCCAAGGCTATACTTGCAAATTTTATTGATAAAGTACCAACGAAAAAAGGGGCAAGCCCATCTGCGAGCCTAGCCTAACCTTCCACAATCGGATACACCGATCTGGTCAGGTAGGCTAGGATAGCGCCTACTAGTACGTCACGAAAGAGGACACTCTAGAGCCTAACCTAACCCTCCAAAATGATACATATCGACCTGGTCAGGTTAGGCAGGTCTAGCACCTACATTTACGTAACCAGAGAGGAACTCTCTAGTGATGGAACACCCTCCAAAACCAAAATGTCGGTCTGGTCAGGTAGCCAGGATTAGTACCAACTATGGGTAGCGAGTAGCACTCTCAAACGCCTAGCCTACCCTCCAAAATCTCCTCGATCTGGTCAGGTGGACTAGGGTTGGTAAATCGTGCGGGACTTCCAAACTAACCTCATCAAAATAAAATTAGTATACCAATATAAAATCAAAATAAGATAATACAAATTTTACCACATACACAACATGCATGAGCATAGCGGATGGATGAGGGCTTTCCTTTACCTCCAAAATAATAACTGGCGTAGAACTAGGCTAGCTACCCTAGCCCGCTTCCAACACACTACTCACACATTAAAGATGAAATAAAACATCACTCTCGTGAGGGAACCAAATCACTCATGAAGGAGGATGACTAACGAGGGAAACCCTCTAATAAAGGCCAAAAATGTAATGGTTTGAACTGCAATACATAAGCCTATCGATACGCATCAGGAACGAAATGGTAAAATTTCATGACAACAGTAGCGCTTACTGTGATGTGCAATAGTGGTGAATTTAAGATATTCATCGAAAAAATGAAAGATAAAAAGTTGAGAAGACTGAGTAACGCAGTACCTTGATGTAAACATGGCGGTTCCCTGGATGAAGGTTCCTTCCACATTCGCAACATGCAAACATCTCGACTAAAAACTTCTCATTTAAGGACAAACTGTTGTCTAACCACGTTCAAAGTCAATAATATTATACTCAACTTAGATGAAGATGCTTCTTGGAGATCAGAAGACATGTTTAACAAAATTATAGCAAAGGATCACAATGAAAAATAAGGCTGTTCGCGTAGCGAGTGCTATTGAAGGAATGACGTTTCTTGGTAGAGGTAGTGGTGACGAGCGGAAGGTGGCCATTGTAATGGCACCTCTCTGGAGGAGGATTTTGAGAGAGGAGAAAGCTATTGGGCAAAGTATCTGTGATAAGTGGCTTCCACTCGCCCCTGATGCTATACCGCCACCCTTTGGGGGTGATTGATCCAGAGGTAGTAATTCTGGCATTCCATGGGCTTTTTTCTCTGGTATATTTAGCATTTATTTATACCTGGAAATGAGTGCTATAGGTACATTTCACTGGGCGACACAGATTAATCCCAAAAATATATATATATATATATATAATATTCTATATATATATATATATATATATATATATTATATATCTATATATATACTATATATATAAAATATATACATATATATATAAATAGATACATATATTAATATACTATATATATATATATATACATAGATATATTATATATATATATATATAGATATATATATATATATCTATATATATATATATATATATATATATAAAATTATACTATATATATATACAGGCAGTCCCCGGGCGTACGACGGGGGTTCCGTTCTTGAGGCGCGTCGTAAGCCGAAAAATCGTCGTAAGCCGGAACGACACTTGGAAATATGCCTTAAACTAAGAAAAAGTTAGAGAGACCTTACCTGTGTGACATGCAAGTATTGCATGATGTGTAGTGTGGTTATTTCAATGGCAAAGGATGGTTCTTGAAGGTATAATTCTTTATTAAACTCTTGTGACACTATAAAGCACAATGTACTACACTTAATCCTTAGGTTAGATTATACACTAAACACTATTGTACACTGTACACTACGTAGTATGTAATCCTTTGGTAGATCCTGGAGTACACTAAAATCCCAGTCTGGTAGCTCTGGAAGGTAAAAGTATAACACAATTAGTACAAAATACTACACAAAGTCCTGAATGCAATATGTAAATTATAGATATCAAGAGTAAAAGAGTTAATGTAGTGTTAAATAATTAATTCCTTACTTTTAGTTTATAATTCCTTACTTTGAGTTATATCAAGAGTAAAAAAGTTAATGTATGTGAATTAATTCCTTACTTTTAGTTTAAAGTTGTCATGCTATGTAACCCTGGATGCACAAAGTCTTATGTGGCCCCATAGCCTACATCATTCAGGGGGTTCTGGAATGTACAAAAAATAATTAGTATGTCAGTAAGTACTCTATGCATAGTAAGTTACATACAGTAATATGCACCATACAGTGGTTTAATATCACATATATAACATGTATAAAACTTAGTTAATGTATGTTAATTAATTCCTTACCTTTAGTTTAAAGTTGTCGTGCTATGTAACCCTGGATGCACAAAGTCTTATGTGGCCCCATAGCCTACATCATTCAGGGGGTTCTGGAATGTACAAAAAATAATTTTGTCAGTAAGTACTCTATGCATAGTAAGTTACATACAGTAATATGCACCATACAGTGGTTTAATATCAACTGGTATGGCATATTGTAAATGATTGGTCTACACCCCCTGTTCAGCAGGGAGTGTACAGTATGTAATTCCAATTGAGGACCCTTGATTCAACTGTATCCCATGTGAGAGATCTTGGTCACTTTTTTTTAGTATGTACGTATAAAACTTACTTAATGTATGTTTACTACTATGTATAATTCCTTACCTTTAGTACAGTAGTACATAGTTTACAGTTGTCGTGCTATGTTATGTAGTAACCCTGGACAAATTTTATGCCCCTCCATAGCCTGCATCATGGAGGGGGTCCTGGTTTTCTGGAATGTACCAAAAAGTATCAAAGTTAAGTCATGTATGTATGTTTAGTAAGTTACATACAGTAACCATACGTACAGTGGTTTATAACATGTATGTACATAATCAAACTTGGTTGGAAATTCCTGTAAAAAAAAGTTATGTACGTATGTAATACTACTGTATGTAAAAACCTTACTGTTCATACTTTGTTACACTACATGTTACATGTGATACGTATACTTTCCTGAAGGGTTTTTTCCATCCAAAAATGGTGCTTCTACTTGTAGTTATCCCTTGATGACACTTGTAGTAATTTGTTAGTAACAACCTGGAGTTGTGTGAAAAATGTTGGTTCTGGAAGGAAAAAGTAACAAAATTAGTGTACAAAATATACACTACAGAAAGTTGTGAATGCAATATGTTAATTACTATAGATATATCAAGAGTACTAAAAGAGTTAATGTATGTTAATTAATTCCTTACTTTTAGTTTAAAGTTGTCGTTCAATGTAACCCTGGATGGACAAAGTCTTATGTGGCCCCATAGCCTACATCATTCAGGGACTCTGGAATGTACAAAAAATAATTTTGTCAGTAAGTCCTCTATGCAGAGTAAGTTACATACAGTAATATGCACCATACAGTGGTTAATATCACATATAACATGTACGTAGTATAAAAACTTAATTTAGAAATTCCTTACATAACTTACCAACTTTTAGTGAGTCTCAAAGCTGTTACCTAGGTTGTGGGAGATGGAGGTGGAGGTGTAGAGCATTCATGATAAGGATGCATTCCAAACCTAACTTCAGTGTGCTTTATCACAGATAACAGGCTAGGATGATGGGCAGTCTGGAATGAAGAATTAATATTAAAGGACAGTATGTAACCACTTAGGTGTACAAAATTTATTGTACGTATGCAAACATTAAACACAACTGAGAATTCCTTACCTTCAGCAAAATGAAGACATGTAGGCTATGTAGAGGTCTGGTTTATGTAAGTCACAGGTGCATGCCAGTCTGGAATGATAATGTAATACATATGATTATAGTATGTATGTTATATACATAACATGGTTATTACATATGTAATATTAAAAACATTAATAAAAAAAAATGTCCTTACCAAATTCTAGTGTTGGCTTGCTTACTGGGATGGGCATATGGTAGATGAGTGGGTGGCTGGGCTATGGAGTAGGATGGGCAGGTGCTTGGGAGTCTGGAATGATAAAAAATATAAAATGATAGAGTTACTACTGTAACTACTGCACATGTTATTACTGTTTGACATATGTAGTGTGTAATACGTATGTACAATATAAAAAAATGAAGAATTTCTTTACCTGAAGGATGGAGAGGTGATACTACTCGTTATCAACTGATTTGGGCTCTGGAGAGGTGATACTACTCGTATCAACTGATGAGGGAACATCTAGATCTGGAAAGAATGATAGGGTACATAAATATATAAGGTGGATGTAATTGTCGCATATGTACACTTTTGTAATTTAAAATTCTATTAGCAATTTATAAAACATTTTATACAAATTTGTTAAGGATTCCTTACCTGATGAATAGGGCGAGGCATCAAAACCATGGAAAGGCTCAGGGCTCATCTGGGTCGCTGTCACTATCAAAGGGTCTGAAATGAAAAAAAAAAATAATAAGGTTATGCAACATCAAACACATTGTACCACTATGTAAGTTAGTGTACGTATGTATTTAGGGTGTAAACAATTTCCAACATGAAAATGAGAAAAATGAAATTGCTTACCTGATTGTACACGTACAGGTGGGCGGGCTGCTACAGAGGGTCCAGGTACAGGGGGATCTGGAACTGTCACAGGTAGTACAGGGAGATATGGAACTGTCACAGGTAGTACAGGGAGATCTGGAACTGTCACAGGTAGTACAGGGGGATCTGGAACTGTCACCACTTCTGCAATAAAATTACAAATGATGAAAATTAATGAAGTTACAATTTACTCTTACATTAGTTGTTACATTAAAAAATAACACATTTTAATATAGATTACATTGTAAACACATAAATTAGTTAAAACAGTCAGAATTCCTTACCAGGACTAGGAGTGGGTGAGGTGGGGGGGTGGTACTGGAGAGTTGTGAAAGAAAAGTGTCAAGCCTGGACTGCACACTTCTCTTCGTCTGCTTCTCCTTCAGGGTCTCCTTGTAGAAAGTCACCAAATCCATGATTCCTCTCTTGATTTTGTCAAACCTAGCAACGTTAGGGTCTTCTGCCTCAAAAGAAGCCAAGGCTCTCTCCAGATGAGTAAAACCTCTGACAAGCCTTTCACAGTTAATGACCTGGTTTTGGCTCTGGTGCCGCCTCCTCTTCCTCAATCATTTGTTGTTCAAGTTCAAGTAAGTCCTCTGCAGACAATTCCTCTCCATGGGAAGCCAGCAGCTGTTACATCATCAGGTTCAAGATCTAGTTTCAGCCTCTTGCTTAGCCCTATACGATCTTCCTCGTCACAGTCTCGACGTCTTCTGCCTGGTCAAATGCCTTCAAAACTGTGCACAAACTGTGGACACAGTTTCTTCCAGGCCCATTTAAAGTGGTCGTCTTCACCTCGTCCCAAGCACTTGCAATATTTTTCACTGCATCAGCAATGTTGTAGCCCTTCCAGAATTGCTTCAGTGTCAACTCCTTGTTAGCTTCTATGGCCCCTCAAAGCAAAACGTATGGTCCTTCTAAGGTAGTAAGCCTTGAAATTAGCTATTACTTCTGGTCCATTGGCTGTATCAGCGATGTGGTATTGGGTGGGAGGTACACCACCTTTCACATTAGGGGTGCCCATGTTCGCTCAAATTTTGAAGGGTGGGGACCAGGGGCATGTCCAGGACTAAGAGGGCCTTAAAAGGCAGACCCTTCGAAGTCAAATACCGCTCCACTGCTGGCACGAAATGGTCATTGAACCAATCTTCGAAGACATCAAGGTAACCCAAGCCTTCTTGTTTGATTTCCAAATCACAGGGAGTTGACTCTTGAAAATGCCCTTGAATGCCCTGGGATTCTCGGCCAAATACACCAGCAAGGGCTTCAGTTTCAAATCGCCACTTGCATTGGACCCAAACAGCAAAGTCAGTCGCTCCTTTCCAGCTTTATGGCCAGGTGCTGATTCTCCTCCTTGGAAAGGTACGTTCGATTTGGCATTCTTTTCCAAAATAATCCAGTCTCATCCACATTAAAGACTTGGTCAGCCGTGTACCACCATCCTTAATTATCTCAGCCAAACCACTGGAAAATTTTCTGCTGCTTCGCTATCAGCACTAGCAGCTTCACCTTGCAGCTTCACATTATGCAAATTTGCACGAGCCTTAAAACGGTTAAACCAACCTCTACTCGCGGAAAATTCACCACCAGCACTGCCTTCGCCAAACTTTTTCACTACTGCCTCATGCAGCGCTCTAGCCTTCTCCTGGATCCACACTTAAGCTCACCGAACACGTCGCTGGTTCTGGTCTCCAGCCAGATCATGAGCAATTTCTCCATTTCAACAATGCTCTGGCTACGTTGCTTCTTGTTTATCACCGTTGACTTCATCGGTGCAGCATCCTTAACATGCTTCAGAATACGTTCCTTGTCCTTCACAATGGTTACCACCGTGGTCCTGCTCAAGCCTAAAGAAACGGCCTATTTCGGTGTTAGTTTTTCTCCCTTCTCCGAACGCTTTACCACGTCATATTTGACCTCCATCGTGATGACCTTCCTCTTCTTGGATGAACTATCATCGGAGGAAGTACTTTGGCGTTTAGGAGCCATTGTAAATTTGCGAAAATGGCAAGGAATTTCAGCAACGTCTTAGCACACACCGACTGAACTTTCAGGCAGACACGCGATTGAAGTGGCGTCCTTTCGTATTGTTACGCTTGGCGTCCTCGGACCGCCGAGGTCGTCATTGTTGCGGTCATTTACCATACAGTTTAATAGTGTTAATTAATTTATGCACCTCCGCTCAAAACTAGTTCTTGCATATGAGGTATCGTTAAAAAGCATAACAAAACGTCGTAACCTTGGAATTTGTGTTGTAATCTAACCAGAAACTTAGTTTTTTTTAATTATGTACTGAAACAAGCAATGATTTTTCATTATATTTGCGCTTTTGGACTGTTTTAAACTGCGCATCCCAAGCTAGTGTATTCATTCGCCCGCAAACTAGTTCCGCATATCGCGTCACTAAAAAATTCAAAAATACGAAAAAAAAAGTGTCAAAAATCATCATAACCTCAAAAATTTTTGTTGTAATGTAACCAAAAACATATTTTTATTATACTGTGCTAAACTATAAAGGATTTTTATCATAGCATGCGTTTTTTAAAAGCGTCGTTAACTCGGAGCGTCGGAAGCGTCAGCGTCGTAACCTCGGAACAAGCGTCGTAACCCAGGATCGGATTTTCCATTGAATATTTAAGAAAAAGCGTCGTAACCTCGGAACGTCGTAAGCCGGAACCGTCGTTACCCGGGGACCCTGACCTGTATATATATAGATATATATCATATATATATAGATATAGATATATATATATATATATATATATATATATGATATATATATATATATATATATATATATATATATATATATATATATGTATGTATGTATATATATAAAATCTATATGTATATACAGTGGTACCTCGATGAATACGAAATTAAATCCGTCCGAGGCGGCCTTCGTATTATGGAGTTTCGTGTCTGGAACACATTTTACATGTAAAATGGCTAATCCATTCCAAGCCCTCCAAAACCAGTAATTATATTTCCAGGCCTAAAACACATGTTCTAAGGTTACAACGCCGATCCGACGGAAGAAATATGACTCCTAAAAGGCAAAATACTGTACATACTTGAGTAATATTCAACTGCATGTAATGTTCAACCCCATTTTTACTGCATATATTAGGACTTTAGCATATGTCCCTTAGCAATAAGCCTAGCCTATGTTAGCGGTTGCTACTGTAGCCTAGTCTATGATTCTGACATCTAAACCTAAGAGCTAAAAGCTTAGAATATGCCAATAAAATGTATAATCAGTATGTACTCATTTCAAATAATTATTAATTAATCATTAACTATAATACACAAACAAACAAAAAACAAACCTTCCAATCGATTGTTTTTTACATTCAGCTCTTACCCGTCTTACGAGTATCGAACGAGCACCAAGCAATCATTTTTCCTAGCACACAGTAAGCCATAAATTGTCATTAGTATCTCTCTTCAACTAATGAAACTACCAAACAGTATATTAACCATTCATTTCTATTCTTTATTCTATCTTTACCTAATGGAGATACCGAGTTACTGACAGCTATAATGAAACATACGTATACGTAATGTAACAATAAAACAGAAGAAGAATTCTAAAAAATACGTATTTGTTGGCAGTCTGATTTATTTTATAGTTTATGATATCTAATTCACAATTTTTTATTAAATGTATTGCATGTACTCATTTCAAATAATTATTAAGTAACCATTAACTATAATAAAAAAAAAAAAAAAAAAAGCTTCCAACGTCTGTTTACTCCAGCACTTACGAGTATCAAACGATCGACAAGCAATCACTTTACACAGTAAGCCATAAATTTTCATTATCTCTCTTCAACTACTGAAACTACCAAACAGTATAATAACCATTCATTTCTATTCTTTATTCTATCTTTACCTAATGTTTTTTTTTATTAAATGTATTGCATGAATAAGTTTTTCAATTTATAGCATCCTTTTACCAATAGAATACTTAAAGCACAAGGGGTAGATGCTGACCAATAGGAGAGCAGGACCTTATGGGGTGACTAGCATCGGGAACCAATGGGAGAGTGGGAGGATGGTGGCGAGTTTACTCAGTTTGGCGGCGCGGGGAGAGTTTGTTTAAAAATTGTTCTCGGTGGTCCGGGCGAATCTCGGGACTTTACAGCAACAACCTTTCGTATCTTGAAAACTTTTCGTATGTAGAGCAGTAAAATTTTTCGCATTGGCTTCGTAACTGGATTTTTCGTAAGTTGAGCCTTTCATATCTCGAGGTACTACTGTATATATATATATATTAATATATATATATATATATATATATATATATATTATATATATATGTATAGATATTATATATATATATATATATATATATATATATATATATATATATATATATATATATAATATACATCTATATTATATATATCTATATATATATATTATATATATATATTATTATATAATATATATATAATATATATATATAATATATATATATATATATATATATATATAATATATATAATATATATATAAAGTGCCATAATGCTGGATCGCCATTACATATATATATATATATATATATATATATATACTATATATATATATATATATATATACAGGCGATTCAGGTGTTAGCGGCAGGGGTTCTGTTCATCATCACCAACGCTGAGGGATTTTCAACACTAAGCAATTTTGAAGTTTACAGCTGCCGCACACCTTATTTCAAAGCACTAAATCAGTCACCAGCACCATAATCCCACAATGGCGCAATAAGTAAAATTATATTTGCAGTATAATAATATAGAATTTACTGTACAGTAGTTCTGTATAGTACATTATAGTATTATAAATACTGTAAAGTGAAAAAAAGCCATTCCTTTAATCCTTTGGGCGTCTTGTGAAGTATAATCCTACTATGAGTCAAATTCGTCCCATGGCTGAGCTCGTAGCTCAATTTGCTTGCATATCAAATAAATTTTCCCCATTGAAAATACTTAAAATGTTCTTAATTCATTCCAAACCTCAAAATGCCACCCTATATAAGGAAAATACATTTCTAGATAACAGATATTGTATAAAAACATAATAGAAAGAGTATGTAAAGATATAAGGTTTTATTCAGTGTACAGGTAGCAATAGTGTTCAAGTTATGATAATTCGTCTTATGAGAGGGAACAAATTACAATAGCTTAACTTTATCCTATCTTCTAGTTGAATAAGTTCAAAAAATGCAAAAGAGAATGATGAAAGTATGGTTTCAACATTATACTCTTTGCATCAACATGTACAGCCATGAACGACCAAACAAGAAACAACTCGACTTTTTTTTTAAGTGCAAACCAAATTGGATAACATCATCATCCATTTGGCTTGTATTTCAACCATCGTACTATAGTAAACAATTACCGTAGTTGTTATAAATGACGTTATGTAAAATAGAACTGCGATATCTTAATTCATAACTTTATTCACTATAGATCAAAGATCAGTAGGGAAATATACTGTTGAATTTAAACCTAGTTGTAGCTGAAGCTGAGAAAACTGTTCAACTTTCAAGCTGCTCATGACCATTATCGTGCATCGGCAACAAGGATAACACTCCAGTAAACGTATGCCATCAAACACTGTAGATAAAATTGAGATGAAATCATTTTGATTTAAACTACTGTGCTTGAAAGAACACATTTTACTGTTGGTTTCACACCAATAAAAGATAAATAACATAAAGTTTATATTACAATGATATAAAGGAAAATTACGAACAGAATCACATAATTTTTTTACTCAGTAAACATGCCGCCAATGTAATCTGTTGAAAAAAAAAATGAGTTCATAATCACAACGAGACGTATTCAAGTCATATTTCCACCTAAAAACATGTATAAGAAAAAAATGACCTTGTTCTCATATGTAAGTTAAGTATCTAGATATTCGTTTATGCTACCTAGAAGCAAGAAAATTTGCTCAGAATTGAGTTAAATATGGCGAAACAAACTCGTATTTGCCATCAGCTAATTTCCAAACAAAAAAATTCACTGCTATGTTAGTAGTATTTTATAATAATACAATAATATGAGAATACATACAATATTATTGGATACAGTGAAGTAATGTATAACTTTGAAAAAAATGTATGGAAAAGATGCCTATTTACTTTTTCTTCGTTGTTTCTTAATTTTTGTCACTATGCCATCTACGGAGCAGCTGTATCTCGAGCTCGTACGGTCGTACCTCAATTTTTTGTTCGTGTAACATAACAAAAAATCGACCGAGTTGCAGAGTTACATTTTGTACTTCTATCCCATAAAAAAAAAAAAAAATTACAGTGTTGCAAAAAAAAACAAAGTATACGCGAGTTTTGTCTGTTAAAATCAATTTATGCAGCAATTGTAAATATAATTTGTTATAAAAACATGATTTAGTGATATAAATTAAAATGTTGTTATTCGGGTGCAATTGACCAACCTATTCTCTTCATCATGTGAAGGGCTGTTACAAAGATTTCAGATGGACATGAGTACTGCCCCTGTATCATATTTATGTATAAAAATGAGAAAATACCTTGTAATACATTTTTCATACACATTTTAAACATAAAAGCATGAAAACTTACAACAAAAACCTGAAATTTTATTAACAAAATGAGTAAAAATTATCTCCCAAATTAATAAAATATAACCACATGAAGTCTTTGTAAATGCATTTTTCATAGCGGCGGACAAGAACGAGCATCCTGTGATGATGCGGAGGGCAGTTACAAAATTAAAAATACCATATATGTAATACATTTTCATACACATTTTAAACATAAAAGCATAAACATATATAAAATCGACACATTGATCGCTAAATTTTCACTTTTTAACTTTATATTTTCGGAAGAGTGGCAGGCAGTGGCAGACAAGAGCAAACATGAAAAAGCATAACCTTGAGGGCAGTTTCAAAAACTGCTTCTGTATCACATTTATATACAGAAGTAAAAAATACCCTATACATAATACATTTTCATACACATTTTAAACATAAAAGCATGAACATTTACAAATCGACACAGTCACTAAATTTGCAATTTTTTAATTAGATATTTTCAGAAGAGTGGCAGGCGGCAGCATAGAACAGCTCATGGGTATATAGTTTACTCTAATACCTATGTAATAACTCTCAATAAGAATGTTTAATATCATTTGCATAACCTTTACTATGGTCTGAACGATATTTCTACAAATGTATGTAGTCATTAGATAATAACGACGCTTGCGGCGCTGTTAACCGAAAATTGTTCCATAGAAATACCTTAAAATACCTTATTTTTTAATTAATATTTTTGGTGACCGCCATAAAACCAATTCGGCACTAAGCGATTGCGCTGCTAACCGCAGGCCACCTGTACAGGTAGCCCTTGGTTAGTGGCGATCCAGCTTTATGGGGCTTAAAACCAGCGATTGATGGCGTCATAATGGGCCAAGTTTCAGTTATCAGAGCATAAGGTGCCAATAATAGAGTAATGGCGCCATAACATAACTAACAGAGCCGCCATTAACTGAATCTTGGTGCCTGACGCTATTAATTGCCAAGTTTCTGTTAATAACAGTTTTTGCTTATCAGCACCCAGCCGAGAACGGAACCCCTGCCAATAACTAGTATTCCTATTTCCACAGCTTTTGATTAAAGCTTCATAATATCCTCATTCTCTGAGAATGCAGTTATCCAAAGTTATTTTAGAAGAAGGGATTTATATGTATGTTGTAGTGGAAGGAGAATTCTTTTTAAATGTCTCATGTTGGTAGTGTCAGGCTTTACATCTTTCGGGAGCAACAGTATTTGCATCCACCGCAAGATCTATTCCAATTGCAGGTGATAATTAAACTAATGTTTCCCTAAAATGCATTTATTATTTCCTTAAATATTTATAAAAAATTCCACCTTAACTTCTGAGTAATTGAATCGAGTCTATCTTAAAAAGGCACTCGTGACTTAAACATTTGCGGTATTTGGAGCGAGTCTATTTCAAAAGGCACTTAAAACTTACATTCTTCCGGTGATTGAACAGAGTCTATTTCAAAGGGGACTTTGAACTTTTAGGTTGGCAGTAATTGTACCGAGTCTATCCCAAAGGCATCTAGGACTTTTATAAGTTGACACTTGGACTTAAATTCTTCTTAAGTCCCTGGCACTTGAATTTTATAAGTCCACAAATCACTATAAGGCCGCAGTCACCGCAGTAATATTATATATATATATATATATATAATATATATGATTATATATATATATATATATATATATATACACACAGTGTTCCCCCCGTATTCGCGTTCTCCGGATTCGCGGACTCACACATAAGCGGATTTTTCTTTGGAACCTATCTGGAAATTATTCGCGGACGGACTCGCCCATTCGCGGAATTTTCCGACGAAAATAATCACTAATTAGTGTATTTTGATGTTTATTTTCATTAAATACATTTTTATGATACAAAAATGATTTACTAATTTTCAAAATTAATTTTCATTTTTGATTAATACTGTATTAGTAGGTTTACTGTTTATTCGCAAGTTTAATAAGTTTAAATATCACATAATAAATGATTTTACTATTTTCAAATATTAATATTAATTTATACAGCAATAATACCAATTCATTAAAGAAAATACCATAGTGAATTAGTAAGATTTTAGCTTATAATTTTAAAAAATTATGGAAGAACGAAGGAAATCCCAGTCAGATTCTTTCTCTAACTCCAGGTACTAAAACTCAGATATACGTATCAAGTTAAGTGACCGGAGGGGGAAGGAGCTGATTTGTTACTGCCATCAACTGCTCATGAAATTTCCACCCTCTCTCTCTCTCTCTCTCTCTCTCTCTCTCTCTCTCTCTCTCTCTCTCTCTCTCTCTCTCTCTCTCTCTCTTGCTTGGTGAGACGTACCCGCGTGAAGTCACAATAATCAACAGATATCACAAGTTTAACATACGACTAGAATTTGAGAAATATCTAGAAATGTTCGTGAACTATCGGTGATAAGATTAGTGTGAAAATAGTAGGATAAAAACGTCTTCTAAGTTAGTTTATCAAGTGTAAAACTATAAATCAGAACAAGATGGCAGTAAGTTCCAACTGCGGGAAAAGGTGGCGTAATTTGGCGTGTCTAGCAGATTCGCAATATGATGAGGTAGCAGGAAGGGAACTGGCATTTCTCATCTATGAAATCAGCAACAGTCCTAACCCAAAAAGATACAAATGCATTCATAGATATATTAGAAGGATATAATCCTTCAAACTGGAACAAATCTAATGAAAACATCTTGAAAATAATTGAAGAAGTTCCAAATAAATCCAAGTGGTCAAGAGACTCATAAAGAAAATATACATAAACCAACATATTCCGACAAAGAAAATGAATAAGGTGAATCTTGAATGATCCTAATTGATGCATTAGGCAAAAGAATGCCAAAAAGCATGCAAACTGTGTAAGGTTTGGTATAGCATAGTCAATCCACAAAACCTAATCAGAAAATGTGCTGCATGCAACATTCCGACCCATCCACAGTGTGCTGAGGTAATACAAGATTTGAGAAAAGATACAAGAATTTTTGTTCAAACATGTCTATCATGGATAGACAATGTTATTAAATCAAGATGAATGTACAAATAGTTGAGGATGAAGAAGAGGAAGAGGAAGAAGAAGAAGAAAAAAGAAGAAGAGGAAAACGGAAGAGAAGTAAACAAAAATGAAATGACAGAAAAAAATAAGGAAAACAAAGAACAAAATAAAAAGTATGGATGCAGAGATACTCATTGATACTACATATGAGGCAATAAAGCAGCATACCTACGAAGAAATAAATTACGATATGACAACAGAAAAGCAAATCCGAAGAGGCTCTACCCAGATCTATACAATGACGGGAAAGAGGAAAAAATAGACAAGAAAGACAAAATCTGCAACCTTTTAAAAAGAGGGAATTGCAGATTTGGAGAAAGATGTTACTACAAACATCCTAAGATATGTCAAAACTATGAAATATATGGTAAATGTGCATACTTAGATGATATGGGGATGATTGCAGAGATCTGCATCCAAAATATGTAAAAAACCTCAAAAGAAGGAAAAGGATGTAAGTTCGACAAAAAATGCAAATATATGCACCCTGTAGCCATGAATCATAATCAAATAAATAACCAACCAAGTAATAAAATCCAAAATAAGAAAGAAACAAATAAAGAGAGAAATCAAGAATATCAGGTAAAAGAGAAAAGCAAACCACCAATGAGATAAGCAGAGGTGTCAGCAAAAAAATTTCAAAAGCATCAGCTCCGAAATTCTACTCAAGAGATAATAAACTGTATTTATTATGCAAGAGGATATTGCAGAAACGGAGAAAAATTGCAGATTCAGACACAAAATTAATAATTATGATGAAGGAAGATCAAATATTATGGAAAAGTTGGATAATGTCAGAATTTCTGGAAATGAAAAAAAGAACAACATACCGAAAACAGAAAGACATGGGAAAATCCTTATTACTACCCAGTATTAAATGAAGGAGAAAACGCAAACCATCATAGTGACAATGCGCAGGGTTAGTTACGAGTAACTCAAAAGAAAAATAGAGTACTTAGAAGAACTAACCCAAATGAAACACCCAAAATGAAAAGAAAATAGATATAATGAATATAAGTGAAACCTGGTATTCCCAAGAGACTGGAATGATGATCAAATAAAAGGGTTCCAAACTTATAGATCAGATAGAAAAAATAGGAATTCAAGGGGGAACCGCAATATATGGGAAAGACAAAAAAACAGGAAAAATATATGAGAAATATAGTAACTCAGAATGTGAACTAATAGCGGTAGAATTTGAATCTGAAAAATTGATGAACATAGTAATATATAGACCTCCTAATACTAAAGAGTTTGACTTAATAATTGAAAAAATTGGATGATATATGTAGAAATCACAAGGACTGGACTATTCTCCTATCTGGTGACTTCAACTTTCCTTTCGTAGAATGGAAAGAACGAATAGGAGATTGTGGTTGTACTTATACATAAAAAAAGAGAGTAATAGAGTGCAGAAGATAAGAGGCAATTTGAAAAGCTATTAGATATGCTACTAGAATACAACATTCAACAAATAAATCACCTGCCAACAAGAAAGGAAAATACTTTAGACCTAGTATTTGTGAACGAGATGAATTATGTTCAAAGAAATAATAGTTTATAATGCGAGTATTTCAGACCATAATGTCATAGAATTAACAGTTCATTCCAAAGCAAGTGAAATAGAGATAAGCAAGAAATGAAAAAGTGGGAAGGATATGGAAAATACAACTTCTACAGTAAAAATATAAAATGGTCAGAAATTAATGAAGAATTAAACAAAGATTGGGATAACATTTTCGTAAGTGATGACATAAAGGTAAATACGGAGATATTATATAAAATATTGGAGATAATAGTGGAAAAATATATACCGAAGAAGAAAAGTAAACATCATTCATGCATACCAAGAGACAGGAAGGATCTTGTTCCAGAAATCAGAAAATGGAAAAAAGGTCTTGCAAAAGAAAAAAAAATGCATGGAAAGTTATAGAACTAAAAGTAAGATAGAAAATGCAGAACAAAAGATTATACAATCAAAAGAAAATGAAAAACGGGACTTGGAAGAAAAAACCCTATTAAATATCAAGCAAAACCCCAAACTATTATACTCATATGCGAAGAAGATGAATAAAAGAAGAATAGAAATAGGCCCTATGAGAATTGAAGGGAGATTAACGAATGAAAAAAAGGAAATTTGCAACATACTGGCAGAACGATATAAGAGAGAACTTCACCCCTAGAATAGATATGAAGATAATGATATAGAAGTAAGGGATGAAAAATAGTGAATATTTAGCTGACATAGATATTAATGAAGCTGATTATTGTGCAGGCTATTAATGAAATTAAAAATGGAGCTGCTGCAGGGCCAGATGGAATTCCTGCTATTTGTTAAAGAAAGTAGTTCATTCTATCGCAAAGCCACTAGCAATATTATTAAGACAAAGTGAGATAACAGGCAAGATATATGATGAGCACAAATTAGCATATATTACCCCTACTTTCAAAGTGGATCAAGACTAGAGGCAAGTAATTATAGGCCTGTGAGTCTAACATCACATATTATGAAAGTGTATGAAAGGGTAATGAAGAAAAATATTATGAAACATTTAAATAATAAAAATAATTTGTTTTAATAAAGGACAACATGGTTTCGTACCCGGAAAAAGTACACAAAACCCAACTGTTAGTCCACCGTGAAAACATATTCAAAAATATGAAAAGCGGAAATGAAACAGATGTGGTTTATTTAGACTTTGCAAAAGCTTTTGATAAAGTAGACCATAATATATTAGCGAAGAAAATTAGAAAACACAATATCGTGGATAAAGTAGGAAGATGGTTAAAAGAATTTTTTACACAACAGAAAAACAGATAGTTATTGCAAACGACGAGAAATCGCATGAAGCCAAGGTAATATCCGGTGTGCCGCAAGGTACGGTGTTAGCTGCAATACTGTTTGTTATTATGATTGAAGACATAGACAATAATGTTAAGGATTCGTAGTGAGTAGTTTCGCAGATGACACAAGAATAAGTAGAGAAATTACTTGTGATGAAGATAGGAAACGCTCTACAAAGAGACCTTAACAAAGTATATGATTGGGCAGAGGTAAATAGGATGGTATTTAAACTCTGATAAATTTGAATCAATAAATTATGGAGACAGAGAAAGAAAGCTATATGCATATAAGGGACCTAATAAATGAGACCATCACAAATAAGGAAGCAGTTAAAGACCTTGGTGTGATGATGAATAGGAACATGTTATGCAATGATCAAATAGCAACTCTGTTGGCAAAATGTAAAGCAAAATGGGAATGTTGTTAAGGCACTTCAAAACAAGAAAAGCTGAACAACATGATTATGCTTTATAAAACATATGTTCGTAGTCCACTTGAATATTGCAATATGATA